>NC_091293.1:9134172-9274037 GCF_038502225.1 Cherax quadricarinatus | reverse complement strand
CACCATTCTAAGAATACTCGTGATCGCTGTTCCTGTTAATGGCATCACTGCCGAAACAAACCAGACTTTACTATATAGTAATACATTGATGACGATTGCACGTTGCCTAAGGGTTAAATGGTGCGGTCGCAGCATTCCCAAACGTCGCTGCACCTGTTCCACCATCCTATTTGAATTGCTAATCCTTGCAGCACTCAGGTCAGCCTCATAAACGACACCACAGATTTTCATACTCCTGGTTCTCCGCTGCACAACATCACATCCCCAATCTAATCTCCCTGCCCACTCTCCCAACCCCATTATCATTGACTTTTCCAGATTTACCTTCATCCCAGTAGCTCTCCCAAAATTGTGTACAACTTCCTCCAAAAGTCCTAACCGTGTCTCCTCACTCACCAAAATAGTTGTATCATCAACATAGCCCACCAAACCAGGCCAAGGCTTCTGCTCACCATCCCCATCCCCTGTCCTTAGACGATCCTCCACCATCCTATAAAAGGGATCCTGAACACATGCAAACAAAAGTTGTGATAATGGACATCCCTGCCGAAGACCTCGCTCCATGGTGACTCCCTCCCCCACACACCCATTGATTTGCACCCTTACCTTCGCGTTTGAGTACAACGTATCCACCCACCCCACTATTTCTTCGCCAAACCCCTGTCGTAGGAGAATATCCCTCAAAGCCTTTCTTTCCACCCTGTCATAAGCCCCTTGCCAATCCAACGCCACCAACGCCCCTCTTCCCCTTTCCATGTCCTCCAGGAACCCCTTTATGATCCCGTGGCCCTCGCCCATTGACCTACCAGGCAACCCAAACTGAGACTCAAACACGACCCTCCCCACAACACATTTAAGCCGATTCCCAAGAATTTTCGCGAACAATTTATAATCAGCACAAAGCAACGAAATGGCTCGGTAATCCCGAAGGGTACTCTGCTGTTTACCCTTCGGGACCAACACCACCACCGCCGTTGCCTGTGATTCTCCCATCTTACCTCCTTCCTTCATGGTATTCATTAACTCTACTAGGAAACCCCTAAGCAGATCCCAGTGCTGTACATAAAATTCGCTTGGTAAACCATCGATCCTGGGTGCCTTTCCCTTCCTCATGTCCATAAGGGCTCTCCATATTTCCTCCTCCTCAATGACCCCACCCAGTGCCTCCCGATCACTCCTCCCCAGTTTGCATGGCACATACTTACATACCTGCCCAAGAACCTCTCCATCTACCCCACTACTTTTCCCATATTCCTCAAACCATCTATCTGCATATGCACTCATCCCCGTGGTTTCCCGTAATACCTGTCCCTCTCTAAACCCCCCCACCATAGAAATGACTTGCAATCCCGGTATTGTAGTCGTTCGCTGTCGTACCTTCTGTCCTCGCAGCACACAAGCCGATGGCTTGTCGCCCCATAGTACTTCGTCCAACCCAGCCTGTATACGTACCGCTGCAAAACGGTCTTCTTGTAAATCCCTTATCCTGCCCTTCAACATGTGTATATCCTCCACTGGGTACACCCCGGCCACAGCTCCCCCCTTGTAACAATCCCGTAATCTAGATTCTAAATAATTTGACAAACCATACCGCAATTGATTTATGCGTTTACCCTCCCTCACATAAAATTGACGTATTCTTACTTTAGCCACATTATCCCACCATCCTACCACATCCTCCTCAGTCCTTCTGTCTGCCCAGAGCTGTTCCCAAAATACTGCAAAACCTTCCAATCCCTCCCTATCCCTCAAAACCATCGTGTTCAGTTTCCAATAACTTCCCTGCCTACGAGCCAAAGCATCCCACCCCACCTCCACTAATACCGCCCTATGATCAGAAGACACCATCTCAATAATTTTAAAAGACTCTACCAAAACCCTCTGAGATAAATATAACCTGTCCAAACGAGCCGCATATCCCATTCTTATAAACGTATGTTCCACCTCCCACAGACCTCCCCCGAAAGCATCACGTAACTGAAGGTCTCTAAGCAGGCCTCCCAAGACTGAGGAAAAATATCCCGCTCCTCTGGGTTTCACGTCTGCCCTCTTAACTACACAATTCCAATCCCCCCCCCACAATCGCCACCGACGGTAACGTGCGTAGGTAGTACACGAGCTCCTCACGCACAAAATCCATCTTCACTTTCACGTCACTTTCTGCTGGGGCATACACACACACAAACGCCACTCTCTCTCCCATCCACCATCCTTCCACACGTAATACTCTCCCCCCTCCCCCCCCTCTTTCCTGTGCAATACAAACGGGCTCGCCTCCCTGATCAACACACCCACTCCTCCTTTTAAGCGCTCAGACGGCAACACATAAGCCTGATACCCAGGCACCTCTAATTCACGACCAAGCTTAAAATTGTGCTCCTGCACAAAAGCTACGTCAATCTTGTACCTATTCAAAAACATCCTGAAGCATTCACGTTTAACACCATCACACAGACCATTAATATTTATTGTTACACACCTGAGGCCGGCTTAAAGTTTCCCTCCCCGCCTCATGTCATGACTCTTCCCTTTCAAACCATTTCCCTGGGCTTTGCCTTTGCCACATACTCCACCCTCCTTCCCAACCATCCCCCCCCTTCTGTTGTGGCCCTCTCGTAGAGTCACTCTGAGCACCATAACCCCAAGTCTTTTTTCCTGGCCTTTGCGCCGGCGTCAGAACATCGTCCGAATCTGACGCTGCTGCCCTTTTCCTTGTAGCTCCTTCAGTTTCCATATCTGAGTCCTGGGAGCCAGCACAATGGACTTCCACCTCTACCACCCTTAATCCGCCTCCATGTCCTTCCATGGCACTTACACTGTCCATCACAGGTGCCACCTGATCCTCCCCCCTCCCGCACACACCTTCTGCCCTGATCCCAGGTTCCTGCTCACTGTGACTCTCCACCTCCGTAGACTCTAACATAGCCTGTATCACCGTCTCCAACTCCTCCTCAATAGCTTTCACTTCTGCGCCCACCTGCACCTCTTCACTTGGCAGCTGTACTGTTGATGGGCCAGGTGATTCATGGATCTCCACTTCTTCTGATTCCACAGGAGGAGCCATCACCTCTTCACTCCACAAGCGACCACGCCCTCCTCCTTGCCTCCGTTCTTCCTCAGGCATCGGTTTCTCATGGACAGGTGCTGCGCCCCTTGCCGGCCCAGGAGCCATATTCCGCTTGCCACAGTCTGCCGCCATATGGTCAAATTCGCCACACAGTCGGCATGTACGCCTCTGCCCAGCATACGCTACCATTACCTGGGTTCTAAATTCCTCGAGATATACATACGAGGGTATAGGATGCCTTAGCGTCATCTTGAGATTGAAAGAACCCTCAGGATAACCTGTGTAAGCTCCTTTTACCCATTTACCAGGTTGGGCCAGATGTACAGTGCCATAACGTTCGAAAACATTGCGTATATCCACTTCATCAGCCTCAAAAGGCACGTTTCGGAGCTTAACCCACGAATAATGTCGTGATACATCCGTCAACTTGACCCTCACTGCCGGTGTTACGTTAATGCTGACATCTTGATAACGATCCACCAACGCCTCGTATACTTGAGCAGTTAGCACCTTCACGAATATTCTATACACACCGTTCAGTGCTACTCCATACAAATCCTCGTCTCTGATGCCGTATGTCTCTCTCACAATTTTGGGCAATAACACATCAACTGACGTAGGCGTTAAAGCCCCACTAATAAGCTCAATGCCCACAGTATTCACCCTTCTGCACACACCTGGCGCCATGTTGTTGACTGAGTAGCTCGTCTGGGAAAACAGTAGAGGGGTGCAAAGCACGACCGCACTCTACCTCATCCAGGCAGCGAATGATCTAGCGTGGCTAGGCATTTCGGGCAGACTTAGATTAATTCTTAAATTTAAAATATTACAAATTATGAGGTAAGTTGGTATTATGGCTAAGTGACTAAATACTAGTTTGTGAGTTTAGCAATGTGAATGCTTTTGTTTTGGCACAATACGTAGTTTCAATATTGGAGTATCACAGGCCAACTTATGACTAGTTAGGATTCATTATTTTAAGATTGAGATTGATTTTTCTGTTTATGGTCAAATGGGTGAGTGGGTGTAAGTGTGAACCACCAGGTGGTATTCGTGTAATTAGTTGACGGGGTGTATCAGGGAGATAAGATGTTTTCTAATGGTAGTTTTGAAGGTGATGAATGTGTCTGCAGTTCTAGAGTTTTCAGGTAGGGTGTTCCAGATTTTAGGGCCTTTGACATACATTGAATTTTTGTAAAGGTTTAGTCGGACATGGGGAATGTCATAGAGATGTTTGTGTCTGGTGTTATGCCTGTGAGTTCTGTCACAACTATCAAGAAAGCGTTTTAGGTCAAGGTTAATATTGGAATTTAAGGTCCTGTAGATGTAGATTGCACAGTAGTAAGTGTGGATGTACTGAACAGGGAGTAAGTTTAGATCTATGAAGAGTGGAGGTGTGTGTTGCCAGGGATGGGATTTAGTGATTATTCTTACTGTGGCTTTTTGTTGGGTTATTATTGGCTTTAGGTGTGTTGCTGCAGTTGATCCCCAAGCACAAATAGCATAGGTGAGGTATGGATAAATAAGTGAGTGGTATAGTGTGAGGTAGTATCGTATCTTGGAGAGGATCCCAACCGTTTTGGATACTTTTTTGGTTATGTGTTGGATATGGGTGCTGAAATTCAGGTTGTTGTCGAGGTATAGGCCTAGGAATTTGCCCTCATTATGTCCGGCAATTAGAGTGTTGTCGATCTTAATGTTAATTTGCGCAACTCCTGCTCTGCTACCAAACATAATATAGTAGGTTTTGCCAGTGTTAAGCGTAAGTTTATTGGCTGTCATCCAAGTCGATATTTTGATCAGCTCCTCGTTAACAATGGTGTTGAGGGTGGCAAGATTAGGGTGAGAGATGACGTAAGTCGTGTCGTCAGCAAAGAGAATGGGGTTCAGGTGTTGGGATACGTTTGGAAGATCGTTGATGCATATGAGGAAGAGCAGGGGACCAAGGACACTTCCCTGCAGAACTCCAGTATCAAGTGGCCGTGTTGTTGATGCTGTGTCTTTAATGGTGACATACTGATACCTATTAGTAAGGTAAGATTTGAAATATGCAAGTGCATGGCCTCTTATACCGTAGATGTACCCTTGGTACTGCTGGCCGGCAGGTTAACAATTTAACCCCTGACTCCCCCCTTTTTACCAACATACTCACCCCAGCAGTTAAAAACCCGTTATAACACCAATAAATTCCCTATTGTTAGTCCTCTATAACCTTCAGAAAAAAACTCATCCCACCTTTTTCCATATATGTCTCTACTGTGACACAAAGTTCGATAAAACGTCGCCGCCAAAATCCTTCTCAGCGCTTCCCCACCCTCTTTCCCCTTCATACCCCACAAAACATATGTGTAGGCCACGATTATATATGCTAAAGCCCTTGCCACACCCTCATCCACCCCACTCATATCAAGACTCAATGCTCGCAATGCCAACACACCATGACCCCCCCACCCTTGCCATTACCTTACTCATCCATACCCTGATGCACTCCAAACCTTCACAAAAAATAGAGAATATGATACGCAGTCTCTTCCCCACTGCATCTGCTGCACCCCCCCACCCTCGATGATCCTCCTATCTCGGAGCATCGCTCCCGTTAGCAATATATCATGTAGGAAACGATACATAACCTCACGGGCCCTAGGTCGTATCCTTAATTAACAAAATCTTTGCCATATTATATCCCATGCATACATTAGGTAGATTCCTTCAACTGGCGCCACTAAATGTCCCTCTAACAATTTACACAAAGTTTCCACCTTTACTTTTCCCAGTTCCCTGGCTAACACTTTTCATGTAACACTTTTTCACATTCCCTCATTTTCGCTCCCCATACCATTTCCGTAGGTGATCATGTACCTTATCTTGCTCCTCCCCCCTCCATACACCTACATGCATCACTTCCCTCTTAATGAACACACATTTCGCACGCTTTCTCAAGTCCAACAAACCCAACGCTCCCTTGCATACCGGCAATGTCACTACCTCCCTACGCAACCAGTTGCATCTTGAGCCCCATAAGAATTTGAACACCATTCTAAGAATACTCGTGATCGCTGCTCCTGTTAATGGCAACACTGCCGAAACAAACTAGACTTTACTATATAGTAATACATTGATGACAATTGCTCATTGCCTAAGGGTTAAATGGTGAGGTTGCAGCATTCCCAAATGTCGCTGCACCTGTTCCACCATCCTATTTGAATTGTTGACCCTTGCAGCACTCAGGTCAGCCTCATATATGACACCACAAATTTTCAGACTCCCAGTCTGACACTGCACGACATCACATCCCCATTCTAATCTCCCTGCCCACTCTCCCAGCCCCATTATCATTGACTTCTCCAGATTTACCTTCATCCCAGTAGCTCTCCCAAACATGTGTACAACTTCCCCCAAAACTTCTAACCATGTCTCCTCACACACCAGAATAGTTGTATCGTCAACATAGCCCACCAAGCCAGGCCAACGCTTCTGCACACCATCCCTCCCCTTCCTTAGACGATCCTCCACCATCCTGTAAAAAGGATCCTGAACACATGCAAACAATAGTTGTGATATTGGACAATCCTGCCGAAGATCCCACTCCATGTTGACTCCCTCCCCCACACACCCATTGATTTGCACCCTTACCTTTGCTCCTGAGTACAACGTATCCACCCACCCCACTATTTCTTCGCCAAACCCCTGTCTGAGGAGAATATCCCGCAAAGCCCCTCTTTCCACCCTGTCATAAGCCCCTTGCCAATCCAATGCCAACAACGTCCCTCTTCTCCCTTCCATGTCCTCCAGGAACCCCTTTATGATCCCGTGGCCCTCGACCATTGACCTACCCAGCAACCCAAACTGAGACTCAAACACCACCCTCCCCACAACACATTTAAGCCTATTCCCAAGAATTTTCGTGAACAGCTTATAATCAGCACAAAGCAACGAAATGGCTCGGTAATCCCGAAGGGTACTCTGCTTTTTACCCTTCAGGACCAACACCACCACCGCCGTTGCCTGCGATTCTCCCATCTTACCTCCGTCTTTCATGGCATTCATTAACCTTACTAGGAAACCCCTTAGCAGACCCCAGTGTTGTACACAAAATTCGCTTGGTAAACCATCTATCCCAGGTGCCTTACCCTTCCTCATGTCCATAAGGGCTCTCTATATTTCCTCCTCCTCTATGACCCCGCCCAGTGCATCCTGATCACTTCTCCCCAGTTAGCATGGCACATACTCAAATACCTGCCCAAGAACCTCACCAACCACCCCACTACTTTTCTCGTACTCCTCAAACCATCTATCTGCATATGCACTCATCCCTGTTGTTTCCCGTAATATCTGACCCTCTCTAAAACCCCCCACCGAAGAAATGACTTGCAATCCTGGTATTGTAGTCGTTTGCTGTCGTAAATTCTGTCCTCGCAGCATGCAAGCCAATGGCTTGTCGCCCCAGAGTACTTCATCCAACCCTGCCTGTACGCGTACCACTGCAAAACGCTCTTCTTGCAAATCCCTTATCCTGTCCTTCAACATTTGTATTTCCTCCACGGTGTAAACCCCCACCGCCGCCCCCTCCACCACATAACAATTCCGTAATCTAGATTCTAAATAATTTGACAATCCATACCGCAGTTGATTAATGTGTTTGCCCTCCCTCACATAAAATTGACGTATTCTTACCTTAGCCACACTATCCCACCATCCTACCACGTCCTCCTCAGTCCTTCCCTCCACACAGAGCTGTTCCCAAAATACTGCAAAACCTTCCACTCCCTCCCCATCCCCCAAAACCATCGTATTCAGTTTCCAATAGCTTCCCTGCCTACGAGCCAAAGCTTCCCACCCCACCTCCACTATTACCGCCCTATGATCGGAAGACACCATCTCAATAGTTTTAAAAGACTCTACCAAAACACTCTGAGATAAATATATCCTGCCCAAACGAGCCGCATATCCCCGCCTTATAAAAGTATGTTCCACCTCCCCCAAAAGCATCACATAACTGAAGATCTCTAAACAGGCCCACTAAGACTGAGGAAAAATAGCCCAATCCTCTGGGTTCCATGTCTGCCCTCTTAACTACACAATTCTAATCCCCCCCACAATCACCACAGATGGTAACATGCATAGGAAGTACACAAGTTCCTCCCGCACAAAATCCGTCTTTACTTTCACTTCACTTTCTGCTGGGGCATACACACACACAAACGCCACTCTCTCTCCCATCCACCATCCTTCCACACGTAATACTCTCCCCCTCCCCCCTCTTTCCTGTGTAATACAAATGGGCTTACCTCCCTGATCAACAGACCCATTCCTCCTTTTAAATGCTCAGACGGCAACACATAAGCCTGGTACCCAGGCACCACTAATTCACGACCAAGTTTAAAATTGTGTTCCTGCACAAAAGCCACATCAACCTTGTATCTATTCAAAAACATTTGGAAGTACTCACATTTTACACCATCACACAGACCATTAACATTTATTGTTACTCACCTGAGGCCGGTTTAAGGTTTCCCTCCCCGCCTCACTTCAAGACTCTTCCCTCTCTGACCATTCCCCTGAGCATTGCCTTTGCCACGTACTCCACCCTCCTTCGCAACCATCCCCCCCTTCTGTTGTGGCCCTCTCTTAGAGTCACTCTGGGTACATAACCCCATGCCTTTTTCTCTGGTCTTTGCACTGGAGTCAGAACATCGTCCAAATCTGACGCCACCGCCCTTTTCCTCGTTGCTCCCTCCGTCTTCATATCTGTGTCCTGGGAGCCCTCACAATGGACTTCCACCTCTAACACCCTGAATTCGCCTCCATGTCCTTCCTTGGCACTCACACTGTCCATCACAGGTGCCACCTGGTCCTCCCTCCTCCTGCACACACCTCCTTCCTCCCCGATCCCAGGTTCCTGCTCGCTGCAACTCTCCACCTCCGTAGACTGTAACATAGCCTGTAACACCGTCGCCAACTCCTCCTCGATAGCTTTCACTTCTGTGCCCACTTGCACCTTCTCACTCGACAACTGTACTGTCTATGGGCTGGGTGATTCATGAATCACCACGTCCCCTTCCGATTCCACAGGAGGAGCCACCACCTCTTCATTCCTCGTGCGACCATGCCCTCCTCCTTGCCTCCGTTCTTCCTCAGGCATCGTTTTCTCATGTGCAGGTGTGCAGGCCCAGGAGCCCAATTCGGCTTGCTACAATCTGCCGCCATGTGGTCATATTCACCACACAGTCGGCACGTATGCCTCTGCCCGGCATACGCCACCATTACCTGGGTTTTAAACTCCTTGAGATATACATACGAGGGTAAAGGATGTCTCACAGTCATCTTAAGATTGAAAGTACTCTCCAGAAATCCTGCGTAAGCTCCTTTTACCCATTTTCCAGGTTGGGCTAGATGTACAGTCCCATATCTTTTGAAAACACTTCTGATATCTGCTTCATCAGCCTCAAAAGGCACGTTGCGGAGCTTGACCCACGAATAATGTCTTGATACATCCGTCAACCTGACCCTCACTGCCGGTGTTACGTTAATGCTGACATCTTGGTAACGATCCACCAACGCCTCCTACACTTGAGCTGTTAGCACTTTCACGAATATTCTATAAACACCATTTAGTGCCACTCCATATAAATCCTCATCTCTGATGCCCTATGTCTCTCTTATAATTTTGGGCAATAACGCCTCAACTGACGTAGGCGTTAAATCTTACCTCCCTAACACACCCCATCATCAACCAAACAAATGAAAACCACCTAATTTTCTTTTTAGTATAATGAACACATCCAAAGTAATATAGATTTACTCTCATTATCTCTAATTCCCCCTAATTTACATTTACATCCACCCAAATAACTGCAAATATAAAATTCCTAATATAACTATTGCCTGTTAAATCTTAAGTTAGTCCTAAGTTTGCCTAAAAAACTCTTCCATTATATGAGATTTAATTGTAATATTATTATGTGATAAGTACTACCTCACTATTATAAATTTAATTATGTATGTACCTAATTGGATATACATTTAATTATGTATGTATCTAATAATGTATGTTCGAATGTACTGTTGTGTAACCTATATCAGTATCAAGTAAGAATTAGTATTAGCCTGCCTGTAATACCTGTGGAAAATACTGTATATATTTTCCAGAAATACAGTAGTTATATGTAAATAGATGGCCATACTGTATTTAATAAAATTTATGTTATCGAAAACGGGAAGCTGCGCCTGTGCAGAAGGACACTCGCCATTGTTGTTTTGAATTGAGAGTAACAGACGTTAGTAATGGGAAGAATTTTTCGTGCTCTAGAGGAAAAAATTGGGCTGACACCTCTCAAATAGGAGGCGAAATTGTTGGATGTGCATTTCTGCATGACTTGAGATATCAGGCGACTGGACATGACAGCTCCAGGAACCTCAGATAAGTCTGTGATGTTGTAACTCTGGCCAATGTTATTTTCATGTATAGACAGAGGTTTTCTGAGTATGATACACCTTGATTTCCAGTCAAATTGGTGAGTGATATTAAGATATTCTCTTTCTGTTATGTAAATTGTGTATATATGTAATCCTTTATTAATTTTAATATACAGTCCACAAATTTATATATTTACCAGAATTCCTGGTGATGTATATTTCATTTGTAATTAATAGGTCCAGAGCAACTTGTGGATATGACAGTGGTAGGTATTGAAGGGGGACATTTTTTGTGACCTAAGTGTCCCAAATTCCCACTTGTCTAACTGATAAATAATAATTATCTTTGTTCATTTACTGTTATATACGTAATTATACATTCAGATAAATGTAATTTTCCACATTTAATTTGCCCGTTGGTCCTTCTTGAACCGGAGGTAATTAGTGAAGTCATTAATTAGTTAATTACTTAATAATTATATGTGAAATGACAGAAGGAAGGGGATGTTAAGTTCACAAATTTACTTAATGTGTAGTGGATTATAATTATTACAATATTAATTTGGATAAGTCAAGTGTGGCTAAAGATTATATTAATGTGTATAAGTGTATGTGTAATTGATAAGCCAAGTGTAGCTAATTATATTAATGTGTATAATATTAATTTTGCAAAGCCAAAGTGGCTAGGACTTATTTTAATGTATTTGTACAATATTAATTTGATAAGACAATTCTGGCCAAGATTTATATCAGTGTATGTGTAATTAATAAGTAAAGTGTAGCTAATTATATTAATGTGTATAATATTAATTTTGCTATGCCAAATTCTGGCAAGGATTTATGTTAATTTTTATGATATTAATTTTGAAAAGCCTAGTCTAGCTAAAGGTTTGTATTAATGTACATTTGAAGTTTATATTATTTTCTTACATGTAATTGCAGAGCTCAAGTAGCTAGAATTTATTCAAAGGTAAGTTGTACTATTTACCTTTATAAAGTGCATAATTTAGCACATAATCAGTGTTATTAATTAAGTTGAATTTAATACATTGCATCATGGCTGAAAATGAGGACATTAATGTAGAAGACAAATATGCATAGGGAGACACTGGTCAGAGAAAGAGCAAGCATCGAACTCAAGCTAAAGGAATCTTATAGGAGTCAGGAATCGCGGGAAGAACTAAAAGCTATAAATGAAATCGAAAGAAACCCAAAGTATTTCTTCTCCTATGCCAAATCAAAGTCGAGAACAATGTCCAGTATTGGGCCCCTACTTAAACAAGATGGGTCCTACACTGATGACAGCAAGGAAATGAGTGAGCTACTCAAGTCCCAATATGACTCAGTTTTTAGCAAGCCGCTAACCAGACTGAGAGTCGAAGATCAAAATGAGTTTTTTATGAGAGAGCCACAAAATTTGGTTAACACAAGCCTATCCGATGTTATCCTGACGCCAAATAACTTCGAACAGGCGATAAATGACATGCCCATGCACTCTGCCCCAGGGCCAGACTCATGGAACTCCGTGTTCATCAAGAACTGCAAGAAGCCCCTATCACGAGCCTTTTCCATCCTATGGAGAGGGAGCATGGACACGGGGGTCGTCTCACAGTTGCTGAAAACAACAGACATAGCCCCACTCCACAAAGGGGGCAGTAAAGCAACAGCAAAGAACTACAGACCGATAGCACTAACATCCCATATCATAAAAATCTTTGAAAGGGTCCTAAGAAGCAAGATCACCACCTATCTAGAAACCCATCAGTTACACAACCCAGGGCAACATGGGTTTAGAACAGGTCGCTCCTGTCTGTCTCAACTATTGGATCACTACGACAAGGTCCTAAATGCACTAGAAGATAAAAAGAATGCAGATGTAATATATACAGACTTTGCAAAAGCCTTCGACAAGTGTGACCATGGCGTAATAGCACACAAAATGCGTGCTAAAGGAATAACAGGAAAAGTCGGTCGATGGATCTATAATTTCCTCACTAACAGAACACAGAGAGTAGTCGTCAACAGAGTAAAGTCCAAGGTAGCTACGGTGAAAAGCTCTGTTCCACAAGGCACAGTACTCGCTCCCATCTTGTTCCTCATCCTCATATCCGACGTAGACAAGGATGTCAGCCACAGCACCGTGTCTTCCTTTGCAGATGACACCCGAATCTGCATGACAGTGTCTTCCATTGCAGACACTGCAAGGCTCCAGGTGGACATCAACCGAATCTTTCAGTGGGCTGCAGAAAACAATATGAAGTTCAACGATGAGAAATTTCAATTACTCAGATATGGTAAACACGAGGAAATTAAATCTTCATCAGAGTACAAAACAAATTCTGGCCACAAAATAGAGCGAAACACCAACGTCAAAGACCTGGGAATGATCATGTCAGAGGATCTCACCTTCAAGGACCATAACATTGTATCAATCACATCTGCTAGAAAAATGACAGGATGGATAATGAGAACCTTCAAAACTAGGGAGGCCAAGCCCATGATGACACTCTTCAGGTCACTTGTTCTATCTAGGCTGGAATATTGCTGCACACTAACAGCACCTTTCAAGGCAGGTGAAATTGCTGACCTAGAAAATGTACAGAGAACCTTCATGGCGCTCATAACGGAGATAAAACACCTCAATTACTGGGAGCGCTTGAGGTTCCTAAAACTGTATTCCCTGGAATGCAGGCGGGAGAGATACATGATTATATACACCTGGAAAATCCTAGAGGGACTAGTACCGAACTTGCACACGAAAATCACTCACTATGAAAGCAAAAGACTTGGCAGACGATGCAACATCCCCCAATGAAAAGCAGGGGTGTCACTAGCACGTTAAGAGACCATACAATAAGTGTCAGGGGCCCAAGACTGTTCAACTGCCTCCCAGCATACATAAGGGGGATTACCAACAGACCCCTGGCAGTCTTCAAGCTGGCACTGGACAAGCACCTAAAGTCGGTTCCTGACCAGTCGGGCTGTGGCTCGTATGTTGGTTTGCATGCAGCCAGCAGCAACAGCCTGGTTGATCAGGCTCTGATCCACCAGGAGGCCTGGTCACAGACCGGGCCGTGGGGGCGTTGACCCCCGGAACTCTCTCCAGGTAAACTCCAGGTATGGAATATAGAGCAAAAAAAGCATCACTGCAAGCTAGAAAAGGGCATGTAACAAAAGCATACAATAAATGTTTTGAATTAATGAATAAAGAAACTGTGAATACTGATGATTTAAAATTGTATTTAGATGCCTTAGGGAATAGATATGATTCATACAAATTATATTACAACAAATATGAAGGAGATTTGTTAGTAAACTGTGTAGATGAGACTGAAGTAGATCTCATGATTAATCAGTCTTATGAATTAGAAGAAAAGATTCTTTCTTGTAAAAGTCAGGCTTTGAATAAATTAAAATGTGTAAACCAGGCAGTTAATCAGTCTGCTCCAACAAACAAAGATGTCTTTGCCAAAACTCCCAGAATTATGTTTACCTGTATTTAATCCTGGAGAAAACTGGGAGGAATTTTGGTCAATTTTTAAAGCAGCTGTGCATGACAGGAGTGACCTAGCCTGTGTAACTAAATTATTTTACCTCAAAGGACAGGTAAGAGGAGATGCTCACATACTCATACAAGTCTTTCCCAATGTAGATGACTCTTACAAGGAAGCAGTTGACTTGTTGGAAGTTACTTATGGTAATATAGAACAAAGTAGGTTGGATCTAGTGAATATCATTGTTAATTTAAAATCTCCAGATCACACTTACAAAGGTTTACAGCAGTTTAGAGTTAAACTGGAGAGCACTCTCAAAACTTTAAGTAATAAATATAATCTGAAGGAATCAGACTGGTTATTGAGTGCCATGGTACAGAATAAATTAAGCTGTAAAACACTTGAATGGTTCTCAAACAAATATCACAAAGGTTATTTTGGTCTGGAGGAAATAAGACTAGGTCTACAAGAATTAATTGTTCAGTTGCAGACCAGCCAACCAACTCATTTTAAAGATGCAATACATAATAACTCTGAGGTATCTGTCAAGTTTCACAAAGGGAAAAATTATTCCAATGTTAATAATCAAAATTCACTTCCTAAAAAGAGTTGCATAGGTGCATATCAAGTAGCAGGAATCAGAAATAATGATTCTCCACAAGGTAAGAAGAATAAGTACCCTCCTAAGAGGAGCCCAGTTAATAAGAATCCAGTCAAAGAAAAGAGAGATTTTCTTTTCTAAGAATTGCAATGCATACAATTCATAGAATGATAAAGTTGAAAGACTGGAGGAACTTGACAGATGTATCAGGTGTTTAGGTAATCACAATGTAAAGGATTGTCATGCCAAATTAAACAACTCTTATCAATGTCACAAAGGAAGACACCATATAGTCATGTGTAAAGGTCTATATGATAATGTTGATAATAATGATAATGTTGACAATCCTGACACAACAGTAGCTAGTGTAAAAATTGCTGCTAATGTTAATAATGACGGTTTTGCTGAAGTAGCCTTACCTGTGTTACAGGTAAAAATTGATGATAAAAGGCATAAATAAAAAATGTAAATTCATTATTGGACCAGGGATCACAGCGTAATTTCATAATACGTAAATGTCTTGATGGTATGAAAGTACAGATAGGAGATCCTACAACTCTAAAATTATCTGGTTTTCTCTCAGATAAAAGGGCTCAATTGTATGACACTGTTTATGTAACTGTCAGGTTGGGCAATGAGAAAAAACGTGTTAGACAGACTTCCAGAGAAAATATCTACAGTAGGACTTAGTAAAGCTACAGAAAGACTTTCACATAATGTAAATTTAGCACCTTCTGATGTAAGTGATGATTCTGTAGGCCCAATAAATATTTTGATAGGTAGTGACTATTATGCCTCCTTTGTAAAGGGTATGGTAAAGAAATGTGGTGTCACCCTTTTGAAGACTGCAGGAGGACATGTAATGTATGGTAGGATTCCTCGTAATAATAATTCATGACTAGAGGAAACTATAAATACTATCACTGTGTGTCTTACTCATGAAATCGTACCCCAGTATAATTCTTCCATAGAGGATGGTGTTGAGCCAGTGCAAAAATTGTGGGAATTAGACAGCATTGGAATAAATGTAAATGAAGAAAGTCCAGACGATTCTTTTACTCAGGAGCAATACCTGAGAGATGTAAAATTTGAATCTGGACGATACTGGGTACGACTTCCGTGGAGACTGAACCATCCAGAATTGCCCACTAATTACAGAATGGCATATGGACAGTTAGAGGCTCAGCTCCGCGAACTGAGTAAGACACCAGAATTGTTAACTGCCTATAATGATCTAATTGCTGAACAATTAATTAATAAATTTATAGAAGAGGTACCTCCTGAGCAAGTCAAAATTTATGGTCACTATTTGCCACATCACGGAGTGAAGAAGGATTCTAAGACCATTCCTCTGAGAATTGTGTTTAATTGTAGTGCCAGGAGTAACAAAAATGTACCTAGTTTAAATGACTGTTTGATGACAGGTCCGTCGTTGACGGAAAAATTAGGAGATATCTTATTAAATTTCAGAGTGAAGCATTATGCATTTACGGCTGACATAAGTAAAGCTTTCCTAAGAGTGGGTTTACAAGAGGCTGATCGGGGTTGTACCCGCTTCTTATGGCCTGAGATTCCTAGTGACCCACTTAGCCCTCTGAAAACCTTTCGCTTTAGGAGCGTATTATTTGGTGCTACATCCAGTCCGTTCCTACTTCAAGCGATGATAAATGCACACCTTAAACGTATGGAAAGTCCATTGAGTAAAGTAATGAGCAAACAATTTTATGTGGACAATTTCCTGGGTGTGATGTCAACTGAAGAGGAACTGTTAATGACTTATGGAGAGGCTAATAAAATAATGCAAAGTGCAAATATGCCTCTGAGGGAATGGAACAGTAATTCGTCCAAATTAAAGAACAAAATAAGTAAAGATTACCCTGGAGATGAAGTGCCAAAATGTAGTAATGTATTGGGATTAACTTGGGATACTGAGAGAGATTTGTTAATGTTAAAACCTAATAATTACAGTATGCCCAATAAATTAACTAAGAGAGTTTTGCTTGCTGAAGTTTCCAAATGTGTTGATCCACTAGGTTTAGTGTCACCCCTTACTATAAGAGGGAAATTATTAATTCAGGAAGCATGGAAACTTAAATGTGTATGGGATGAAATTCTACCTGAGGAATTCATTAACAGGTGGGATGAATTAATTGGTGATTATGAAAAAATTCCAATGTTGGAGTTCCCATGCCAGGTGGCCAATCCAAATGGGAGAAATGTACTCCACATTTTTTGTGATGCTTCAAAATTGGCATATGGAGCAGTTGCTTACCTTCAATGTAATAGTGTTATTTCTCTTGTTATGTCTAAGGCTAAAGTGTCTCCAATTAAATCACGTACTTTACCTCAGTTGGAATTAAAAGCTATTTATGTAGGTGTCAAATTAGCTAATTATATAAGAAATAATTTGCAGGAGATAAATATTAGTGACACTGTAATTTGGCCTGATAATGAGGTATCCTTACAATGGATTCGTAATGGAAACAGTAAAATTGTGTACGTACAAAACAGAGTTGCTGAAATTAATCAGATGCAAGAGAAGTATAATAGTTTGGGTCAGCATATGTTAACATTTAATCATATACCTGGTGAGGAGAATCCAGCTGATTTCTTGTCTCGAGGTTTACCTTATGCTAAATTTGTAAATGCTGTATTATGATTTAAAGGACCGAGCTGGTTGGTAAATAAAGCTAATTGGCCTGTACAAAAGGCATATATTGCTCCTGTTGAAATTACTGTGACCACCGCTCCAATAGTTTGTCCTTCCTTAGCCATTGATATAAATAGGTATTCTTTACCCAAACTAATCAATGTAACTAAGTTAGTGGTTAAATTTTTAAACAAGATGAATCTCTCATATAAATTTTCACATCCTCTTGAATATTGGATAAAGAGGGTACAGGAGGAAATCTATGGAAATGAGATTAAATTGATGATGGAAAGAAAAATTGTGAAAGGTTCCATAATAGAGAAATTGGGGCTGTATTTAGAGAACAACGTAATTAGGTGCAGAGGTAGGTTACAAAATGCTGAATTGGGTGATTATGCTAAACACCCTATCTTACTGCCCAAAACTCATCATCTAACAAATTTAATTGTTCTAAATGCCCATAAAAATGTAATGCATGGTGGGGTACAAGATACCTTAAATTGTATTAAGGAAACTTTCTGGATTCCACAAGGATGGCAAAGTGTAAAAAGGGTGATTAAATCTTGTGTAATTTGTCTCTGTGTGGATGCCAGATCCTATATGTACCCAGGTCCTCCACCATTGCCAAAGGAGCGTGTACAATTAGTGAAACCATTTGATGTAACAGGTGTAGACTATAGTGGTCCAATAATTTTAACAGGTACTTCAGATGGTGTTCCACTGAAAGTGTATGTTTGTTTGTTTACCTGTACTGCTACTAGGGCAGTTCATTTAGAAGTGGCACAGGACTTGTCTGCAGAACAGTTTATACAGCTGTTTCGAAAATTTGCAGCTATGAGATCCTGTCCGAGGTTGATGATTTCTGATAATGCCACAAATTTTGTAGCAGGTGCTCAACACTTGATAGAATTAAATAATAGTAACGATGTTCAATCTCTGTTAACCCAGCAAGGGTGTACCTGGAAATTTATTACTCCTAGAGCCCCTTGGCTGGGGGGGCTGTACGAAAGACTGATAGGCACAGTGAGGAGGTGTCTCCGTAAAGTACTACACCGGAAGAGAATTAACTTGGAAGAATTCCGTGCATTGTTAGTGGAGGCGGAAAATCGTATAAATAATAGTCCTCTCTCGTACACGAGTGATACACCTGATGCAGATGTATTAACACCTTCTCACCTAATATGTGGAAGGAAATTGGAAGCTGCCCCTGTCTATAGAGATAATCAGGAAGAAAGTGATGAAGATTACAATGATGCGACAGTGTTTTGTAATAAATTTAAAAAGTTAAATAAAGTAATTAATCATTGGTCTAATGTGTGGCGTAAGGAATATCTTCTTACATTCCTGAACACTTTTATGGTGCGACAAAGGCAGTAAATCGACAGAACATTCAACCAGGTGACATTGTGTTGATTGATCCTGAACAACATCGAATATTGTGGCCTCTGGGCAAAGTATTGACATTGTACCCAGATGCACAAGGTGTTGTCAGGAATGTCAAGTGTTGTGTCGTGGCCAGGAAAGTTTACGCACAATTAATAAACTGATTCCCTTGGAATTAGGTGTTCAATCAAACGTAAATGAAAATTTGAGGGAAAGTGACAGGAGTGATAAGGAAGATAACGCTGACCAAGTGATGCAGGAAAATGAAATCGTAGTAAGACCTTCTAGGAGAGCAGCCACTCAAGCCACAACCGGCTGGAATCATCTCCTAAAGGAAGAAGTAATTTGAGTCGTTTAGCAACGAACTCTGGCCGGCAGCAGTGTGGAAAATACTGTATATATTTTCCAGAAATACAGTAGTTATATGTAAATAGATGGCCATACTGTATTTAATAAAATTTATGTTGTCGAAAATGGGAAGCTGCGCCTGCGCAGAAGGACACTCGTCATTGTTGTTTTGAATTGAGAGTAACAGACGTTAGTAATAGGAAGAATTTTTCGTGCTCTAGAGGTTAAAATTGGGCTGACACCTCTCAAATAGGAGGCGAAATTGTTGGATGTGCATTTCTGCATGACTTGAGATATCAGGCGACTGGACAAGACAGTTCCAGGAACTTCAGATAAGTCTGTGATGTTGTAACTCTGGCCAGTGTTATTTTCATGTATAGACAGAGGTTTTCTGAGTATGATACACCTTGATTTCCAGTCAAATTAGTGAGTGATATTAAGATATTCTCCTTCTGTTATGTAAATTGTGTATATATATATAATCCTTTACCAATTTTAATATACAGTCCACAAATTTATATATTTACCAGAATTCCTGGTGATATATATTTCATTTATAATTAATAGGTCCAGAGCAACTTGTGGATATGACAGTGGTAGGTATCGAAGGGGGACATTTTTTGTGACCTAAGTGTCCCATTTATTATTATTATTAAAGATTAGCCGGTATTCTCCCGGCCCGGGCCTTTTCCAAGTGGTAGCCCGGCCTTGGCTCCCTCTTTAGGGAGTGTCTGAGACCTAAGTCTCCCATGGGAGGAGGCACAAGTACCTCCTCATCTTCGGGACCAACTGTCCCCAGGCCTAGTCACAAGCTAGGCCTCTCTGGTCTGCCATCCCCGCCCCAAGGGGGCAAATGGGAATGACAGTCTTATGAGGTAAAGGCTCGGGCTCAGGCACCTACCCTACCCTAGAAGGGTTAGGCATGGTATCGATGGCTAAGTGTCCCAAATTCCTACTTGTCTAACTGATAAATAATAATTATCTTTGTTCATTTACTGTTATGTACATAATGATATATTCAGATAAATGTAATTTTCCACAATACCTAAGCATGCTAGTGGCCGTCTTCATAATTAATATTTTATAACATGTTAAGCACACATTGTAAGCTTTACAAGGAAATAAACATTTTGATTTTGATATGATTTGATTTTGATAATACTAACAACCACATATTATTAAGTTTGCCTTTTGAGAATTTACCTTTGATTTACGTTTTCTTTAACTTTTGTTCTCTTTCCAAACACAACTTTATTTCAGCAAGAGTAACATCAGTATATATGCAGCCAATAACAATGATTGATTGACTGACGTCTCTCAGTTGAGACTGACAGAGTTCCTTACCTAATGTATGTAACTCCATCCAGTGTGATGGAGTACGACAGGAAAACTGTCCTGCCTGATGGACGTGTTAATTTTTTCTTCGACTTCATCGGGTTATCTTGGGTTAGAATCTACATCTATTTTAACTTTATCTTTAAATAATAAGATAATACAAGGACCCCAGTGGAAAAAAGTTACTTCCTCTGACTTTTTTTTTTTTTCGGGGGGGGGGGGGGGAGGGGGTTTCCTAGATAATTTACTCACATTTTATTTATAATTTGCTAAGCTGTATTTATGTACTCGCCTAATTCACCTAATTGTTGTTGCAGGGGTCGAGACTCAGCTCATGGCCCCGCCTCTTCACCGACCGATACTAGGTCCTCTCTCCCCCTGCTCCATGAGCTTCATCATACCTCGTCTTAAAACTATGTTTAGTTCCTGCCTCCACTACATCGCTTGCCAAACTATTCCACTTCCTAACTACTCTATGACTGAAGAAATACTTACTAACATCCCTTTGACTCATCTGAGTCTTCAGCTTCCAATTATGACCCCTTGTTTCTGTGTCCCATCTCTGGAACATCCTGTCTCTGCCCATCTTGTCTATTCCACGCAGTATTTTGTATGTCGTTATCATGTCTCCCCTGACCCTCCTGTTCTTTAGTGTTGTCAGACCGATTTCCCTTAAACCTTTCTTCATAGGACATCCCCCCTTAGCTCTGGAACTAGCCTTGTTGCAAACCTTTGCGCCTTCTCTAATTTCTTGACGTGTTTGACCAGATGTGGGATCCAAACTGGTGCTGCGTACTCCAGTATGGGCCGGACGTACACAGTATATAAAGTCTTGAACGATTCCTTACTGAGGTACCGGAACGCTATTCTCAGGTTTGCCAAGCCCCCACATGCCGCAGCAGTTATCTGGTTAATGTGTGCTTCTGGCGATGTACTCAGTATTATACTCACTCCTAGGTCTTTCTCCTTGAGTGAGGTTTGCAGCCTTCGGCCTCCTAGCATATACCCTGTCTGCGGTCTTCTTTGCCCTCCTCCGATCTTCATGACTTTGCATTTGGCGGGGTTAAATTCTAGGAGCCAGTTTCGGGACCACATATCCAGCCTGTCCAGGTCTCTTTGTAGACCTCACTGGTCTGCATCTGATTTAATTCTCCTCATTAACTTCACGTCATCTGCAAACATCGACACTTCTGAGTCTATCCTTTCCGTCATGTCTTTCACATATACCAAGAATAGCACTGGTCCCATTCATTACTTTGTAATTTATTCATGATTGTAACCATGTATAGGAGTAAGGCTGATTCATTACCTTTGTAACTTGACATGATTGTGACCAGATCTACCAGGAGTTCATTACCTTTGTAACAAGTTCAGCTATCATAATTTTGGGGTCCAGTCCCTGGACCCATTATGTACCTTTGTAATCTTTTGACTACCCCCCACAGGATGGGTATAGGGTGCATAATAAAGATATTAAACTAAACTCCCAGGACTGACCCCTGTGGGACCCCGCTTGTCACTGGCGCCCACTGTGATACCTCATCATGGACCATGACTCGCTGTTGCCTCCCTGTTAGATATTCTCTGATCCATTGCAGTGCCCTTCCTGTTATATGTGCCTGTTCCTCTAGCTTCTGTACTAATCTCTTGTGAGGAACTGTGTCGAAGGCCTTCTTGCAGTCCAAGAAAATGCAATCAACCCACCCCTCCCTCTCATTTCTTACTTCAGTTACCTTGTCATAAAACTAGTAGGTTTGTGACACAGGATTTGCCTTCCATGAATCCGTGCTGGCTGTCGTTTATAATCTTGTTCCGCTCCACGTGCTCCACCACTCTCCTCCTGATAATCTTTTCCAAGACTTTGCATATTATACATGTCAGTGACACTGGTCTATAATTTAGTGCTTCATTTCTGTCTCCCTTCTTAAAGATGGGGACTACATCTGCCTTCTTCCATACTTCAGGTAGTTGCCCAGTTTCAAGGGAAGTGTTGAAGATTTTGGTTAGTGGCACATGTAGTGTCCCTACTTCCTCTCTAAGGACCCATGGAGAGATGGTGTCCGGTCCCACCGCCTTTGAGGTATCAAGGTCACTTAGGAGCTTCTCCACCTCCTCCTCAGTTGTGTGCAATTCATCCAACACTTGTTGGTATATCCCTTGTTGCTGTACCCCACTGTTTTGTCTTCCCATTGTCCCTTCAGCCTCCACTGTAAATACTTCCTGAAATCTCATGTTGAGCTCCTCACATACCTCCTGGTCATTTCTTGTGAGCTCCCCACTTTCCTTTCTCAGCCTGATTACCTGGTCCTTGACTGTTGTCTTCCTCCTGATGTGGCTGTAGAGTAGTTTTGGATCAGACTTGACTTTCGATGCTATGTCATTTTCATACTGCCTCTGCACCTCCCTCCTTATCTGCACATACTCGTTTCTGGCTTGTCGACTAATCTCTTTATTCTCCTGAGCCCTTTGCCTTCTGCACTTTTTCCATTCTCTAGAGCACTTGGTTTTTGACTCCCTGCACCTTCGGGTAAACCAAGGGCTTGTTCTGTCCTTCCCATTATTTCTGTTACCCTTGGGAACAAACCTTTCCTCTGCCTCCTTGCATTTTGTTGTTACAAAGTCCATCATTTCGTTTACTGATTTTCCTACCAACTCCTGTTCCCACTGAACCTCCTGCAGGAAGATTCTCATTCCCGTTTAGTCACCCCTTTTATAGTTTAGTTTTTCCCTTTCTACTCCTGTTACCCTCTCCACTTTTAGCTCCACGGTGTATTCAAAGCTCATAACTACGTGGTCACTAGCTCCAAGGGGCCTTTCATATGTGATGTGCTCAATGTCTGAGCTACTCAGGGTGAACACGAGGTCCAGTCTTGCTGGTTCATCCTCCCCTCTCTCTCTGGTAGTATCCCTAACATGTTGGTGCATGTTGACAGCCTGTACTGTCAGCACAGACAGCCTATGCCGTCTGCCAACTTTGTTCATATTTTGCGACATTTAAGTGCTGCCCTCTGAAGGCTCACCCAGGTCGGTGGGAGGCTGGGCCCATTCGTCCTCACTCCCTGGCCGACTGATTTGATAAGCACAAGTACTCCCCCTCCACGGACTGGCTATCGGTCATTCCCTCACATTGCCCGTTGTGTACTCACTCCTATCCAATTAAAGCCAAACTAGTCCATGGCCATATCATTGCTACCTGTGCTACCTCCATTGGCACTAAACCGCTGTTCAACAGCAAGAACAGCAATAACAGTGGTAGCAGCAGTGGTCGCAGCAGTTGTGTTTGCCCGGAGAGAGGAAGGAAGAGGGATGAAGTCATCTTCACTTTATCACCCTATACAAGAAGCATCCGTCTCTCATCGAGTTATCCTGATGTCGTGTCTGCAAGTTTCAGCATCCAGACACAGGTACAAGCAGGATCTAGCCAAAATTTACCAAATTTCTTCGAGAATTGTAAGTGGCGTCCCATTGACCCCACGCTACAGCAGCCCATGCTGTTTCTCAAGTCACGTGTTCAGCGTCACTTGTATGTTCTGCTGTTGTTGTTCAGCTCAGCACAGCTATTTCAGCAAGCCAGAGGTGAGTTTTGTGGTGATTTCTGCATCCAGTGTGAGTTTCTCCATGTTTTTGCGGGAGAGGAGGAAGTGGCCATCCCTTGCCTTGCCCACGCTCGCCCTGCTGTACACCCACACCTCACCAGCCTACCATACACCACCATGTCATCACTCCCTCTGCTGTGTTTTTCTGCTGTTTTCCATGTGAATCATTGCCAGAGCTGTGTATCTGAGTGCCCGAGGCCACTCAAAGCCACGTGGATCAGCAAGCCATGTGTATCAGCATGCTGCATAGATCACTAAGCCACATAGATCAGCAAGCCACGTGGATCAGCAAGCCACATGGATCAGCAAGCCACGTGGATCAGCATGCCATGTAGATCACGATGCCACGTGGGGTGTGGGCGATGTCACATGGATCTACAAGCCACGTGGGTTACCAAGCCAGATGTCCCAGGCCTCTTGCTGTGGTCTGCTGCCTGCATCACATTGATGTCACCGATGCTGCTGCCCGACTTCATGACATCACGATGTCTGCCTGGAGTCACCTCGAGATGTCTGCTGACGTCACCTCGCGACATCACGCCTGGCATCACATGTCACATAGGGTGTTTCAGTAATTGTCAGTATTGTCGAGAAGATTGAGAAGATATATGTCATGTGTTAATTAATTCCTCTTAGTCAGTGTTCTCACATGTTAGTGTATGGCTTAGTGTCAGTCTTGTGCACAGAAAAGCATCATTTGCTAGTTTAAGCCATGTTGTACCACATGTACTGTGGGTGTGTGTAAAGTTTTTCGTGTCCAGTGGTCTGCGGCCAGACCCCAGAGTAGCACCACTGTGTTAAGTCACCTGGTGTGACCAGCACATTTGACAGCTGATATCAGTCAGCCCGAGCAACCGAGTCCTCTTGTACAGAAAGCTCTTATGCTCGTTGCTCGTGATGTTCTGCAGAATTGTACCTGCTACGATTCCCATCAAGATTTGTTTCACTTCACCTCCAGACCTTCAGAATGCAGTTATATGTAGAGAAACAAGTCTAGAGATGCTTAGACTAACCTCTGCTATAGCTCCAACTGCCGAGAGAATGACACTCATCAAGCCTCAGTTAGCCCTGTCGGCAGGCACTGTGTCAGCCTAGTGTCACAAGCTTCAGTGAGCAGCCTGCACGAAGAAGATGTCTCTTTGACTGCTAGCTCACTCACTGCAGTCTGGTGTATGATGTTACGACTCCCAGATGTTTCGCCCAGTCGTCTCTGCCACGACTCGCCCCACGACTTACTTAACTCTCGCCAGCAGTGACAGCCCAACGACAGTACCAGTCGAGAAGTGTCCTCCTGAGTCACTTGCCAGAAGTCCTGCCCAGTTGCCGAGTTTTGTCGATGCCTCACTCGAGGGCACCAGCATGTCGTGCCCCAGGGTGAGTGAAAACCTGCAGCGACTCCTACAATGACTTCTTCATCGTTCTAGAGGAGACCATACCCTGTTACGTCACAGCTCAGCCTCGATGTCTCCTGTGTTGCAGTATCTGTCCAGACGCAGGAGGGCGTGCAGTGATGCCCTTCGATGCTCACTGCCTATGACCACGATGTTTAGCACACCCCACATATTTTTTTCTTCCCTCCCTGTAGGAAGTTTTTTTCCATGTCCATATGCATATATATGTTTTTTATTTTGTGTTCTGTGCCCTGTTCCTACGAGAGAGAGACTGAGCTTCTTTTACCACCAGTATTGTCGCATCGGGACAACGCGAGGTAGGTGGCCGAGCGTATGTAGACAGCCTGTACTGTGTGCATAGGCAGCCTATGCTGTCTGCCATCTTAGTTCATATTTCGCGCCACTAAGGTGCTGCCCTCTAGCCAGCCCAAAGTCAGTGGAATGTTGGTCCCACACTCACTCTCACCACGGCCTAGCAGCAAGACAGAAGGCCTACTAGCTCTCTCTCTCGTGGGATAGCCCTCCTGGGCCATGGGCACAACACACAAGCCTGTGTACCCACCACGACTTTGCAAATAAAGTAAGAAGCCTCTGAAGACGAATCATTCACTCCTCGCTTGCAGAAATACCAATTAATCATGTTTCGTGTGAGGAAGGGAAAGGCGCCTGGGATAGATGGTTTACCAAGCGAATTTTATGTACAACACTGGGTCTGTTAAGGGGTTTCCTAGTAAGGTTAATGAATGCCATGAAAGACGGAGGTAAGATGGGAGAATCGCAGGCAACGGCGGTGGTGGTGTTGGTCCCGAAGGGTAAAAAGCAGAGTACACTTCGGGATTACCGAGCCATTTCGTTGCTTTGTGCTGATTATAAGCTATTCACGAAAATTCTTGGGAATAGGCTTAAATGTGTTGTGGGGAGGGTGGTGTTTGAGACTCAGTTTGGGTTGCTGGGTAGGTCAATGGTCGAGGGCCACAGGATCATAAAGGGGTTCCTGGAGGACATGGAAGGGGCAAGAGGGACGTTGAGATTTGCCAGCACCACATCCATCATCTTGGCTCTCCATGTTTCGGGACCCCCACGTGGCTCCAGGTTTTCCCAATCAGTCTCCCTGTGATTGAAGTCGCCCATGACCAGTAACTTCGCTCTACTTGAGTGAGCCCTTCTTGCCACCTCAGCTAGAGTGTCCACCATTGCTCTGTTGCACTCATCATATTCCTCTCTTGGCCTCCTGCAGTTCTGTGGTGGGTTATACATCATTGCAATGACTACTTTGTGTTCCCCTGACTGAACTGTACCTACTATGTAATCCATTTCTCTAATCTCATTCATACCTTCCATTTCTTGATAACCCCACCGGTTTTTTATTAGTAGTGCAACCCCTCCTCCCCCCCTGCTCCTTCTATCCTTCCTCAGGATCTGATATCCGGGTGGGAAAATTGCATCTGTTATTATCCCAGTGAGTTTTGTTTCTGTAACCACTATGATGTCTGGGGACATCTTGATTCTTTCATGCCACTCCTCACATTTATTTGTTATTCCATCTGCGTTCGTGTACCAAACCTTTAACTTCTTTTCAATAACTGTGGTCTGGGGAGAGAGGTTGGTTAGGGGGAGCATGTGCCCTGGCAGGGGCCTATAGGGAGTTGGTGTTGGGGGTGGGGCCTGTGGTGTGGGGTGTGGGGGCAGAGGGCCTATCTGGGGTTTCAGTGGGGGTCTCAAATCCAACCCCTCCCACTCATGTACTTATCCAACCTAAATTTGAAACTACCCAAAGTCCTAGCCTCAATAACCCAACTAGGTAGACTGTTCCACTCATCAACTACCCTATTTCCAAACCAATACTTTCCTGTGTCCTTTCTAAATCTAAACTTATCTAATTTAAATCCATTACTGCGGGTTCTCTCTTGGAGAGATATCCTCAAGACCTTGTTAAAATCCCCCTGGTGACGTGTACTTAGTCAGTGGTGACGTGTACTTAGCAGTGGTGACGTGTACTTAGTCAGTGGTGACGTGTACTTAGTCAGTGGTGACGTGTACTTAGCTCTGTGAAGACCTGTTTGTGTGCTCTCTGTGAATCTGAACCAGGATGCCCTCTCTTGAGCAGCTTTACCAGCAGCTGAGAGAAGAACTCAGAGTTGCTAAACTGGAGATACGGCGATTAACGGAGGAGAACAAGAGGATTCGTAGTAATCCACCTGTTGTGAGTCCCCAGGTTAAGAAGGGAGCTTGGTCAGTGGTCGGGCAACATGGAACCAAGCTGAAGATTAAGAAAACGGTTGGAGAGGCAGAAACAACGAGAAACCAGAAGACTGCCGTGGAAACTTCCAACTCATTCTCGGTGCTACCTGACGAATGTGAGTGTTCTACTGGGAATGCCACAACGAGCACCAAGGAAGCATTGGCAGACGTGAGTGAGACATCCCTAGAAACCCCAACGAAGACCATCGAGAACGTCATGACGAATTCTACAAGTGGTGTAATGCTACCTGGCGAATGTGAGTCGACTACTCGGAGCATCACTACGGACGACGCCAAGGAAGGTAAAAACATTGTTGTTGTTGGGGATAGCCAGATTAGGTACATGGATAGGGCATTCTGTTTGAAGGATAGGAGTAGGAGGCAGAGAGTATGTTTTCCTGGGGCTGGGATGAAGGATATTGTTAGCCGTCTGGATGACATCATGAGAGGTAATGGGAGCAATCCTATTATCTGTCTCAGTGCTGGAGGCAACGATGTTGGCAGACGTAGGAGTGAGGACCTGATTAGCAGGTATAGGTCAGCAATAGAGATAATTAGGAAGAAGGGTGGCAAACCTGTCATATGTGGCATTTTGCCAAGGAGAGGAGTTGGAAATGAATGGTTGTCCAGAGCAATTGGTGTCAATTGCTGGCTGGACAAATACTGTAAGGAAAATGCGGTAACATTCATTGACAACTGGGACCTCTTCTATGGCAGAAATGACATGTATGCCAGGGATGGGGTTCACTTGTCTAGGTGTGGGGTGGGAGCACTGGCCAACGCAGTGGAGGGAGCTGTTAGGTCTTTAAACTAGGAATAGTTAGTGGTATGGGTTTTGGCGGGAAAACTGTGAAGTCGCAGGGTAGTAACATGAGTACTAGGAGAACTAGTAATAGGCAAAATGAGGAGGATATTGGAAAGCCAGTGGCACTAATTGACAATGACAGTAATAGGTTTAGTGGAATAACAGAAAGGAGCAGGAAGGGTAAAGAGATAGGAGGGTCATTAAATATTTATTACACAAATAGTCGCAGTGCTAGGAATAAGATGGACGAGTTGAGACTAGTTGCTAGTGCAGGTAACATAGATGTATTTGCCATTACTGAGACGTGGTTTAATTCAAAAAGTCGGGACATGCCTGCAGAATGTCACATTCAGGGTTTTAAATTGTTCCAAGTAGATAGAAGTATCGGGAAGGGGGGTGGGGTGGCATTGTATGTCCGAGATCGCTTGAACTGTTGCATAAAAACAGGTATTAAGTCTGAAGTAACACATACAGAGTCTGTTTGGATAGAATTTTCAGAGGGGCATGAAAAATTAATTTTAGGTGTGATATACCGTCCCCCAAATTTAGATAGGGACCAGGGGAGACTACTATGGGAGGAAATTGTTAGGGCCACAAGGCACGATAATGTAGTAATTCTAGGAGACTTTAACTTTAGTCATATTGATTGGAATTTCTTAACTGGGAATTTAGAATCATACGATTTCTTAGAAGTAGTTCAGGATTGTTTTTTGAAGCAGTTTGTGACAGAACCTACAAGGGGTAATAACCTGCTTGACTTAGTTCTGGCAAACAATGAATCCCTTGTTAATAATTTAGAAGTTTCAGAGGAACTGGGTGCCAGCGACCACAAATCAATTACATGTAGAATTGAATGGAAGTATGATAGTAGGGATAACTCAGTAACAGTCCCAGATTTTCGCTTAGCAGATTACGATGGGCTTAGAGAACACTTATCATCTGTTGACTGGGGTAACGAAGAGAGCTATCAATATGACAGTTTTCTGAACACAATACATGCTGCTCAAAGAACGTTTATCCCTTATAAGGAAATTAGATCAAATAGAAATGACCCAAAATGGATGAATAATAGGCTGAAATATCTACTAGGGCATAAGAAAGGAATTTATAGGCGTATCAAAAGAGGCGAGGGTCATCTTATGAATCAGTATATTGACATTAAGAGGGACATTAAAAAGGGGATAAGAAAAGCTAAAAGGGACTATGAAATTAAAGTTGCTAGGGATTCTAAAACTAACCCAAAAAGTTTTTTCCAGGTCTATAGAACAAAAGTCAGAGATAAGATAGGTCCCCTTAAAAATAACTATGGGCATCTTACTGACAAAGAGAATGAAATGTGCTCGATTTTAAATAATTATTTTCTCTCGGTTTTTACACAGGAAGACACTAATAATATTCCGGTAATTAATTTTTATAGTGGATCAGAAGAAGATAAATTATGTAACATCACAGTCACTAGTGAAATGGTTGTGAAGCAGATAGACAGACTGAAGCAAAATAAGTCACCGGGTCCTGATGAGGTTTTTTCAAGGGTTCTAAAGGAATGCAAAATGGAAGTCTGTGAACCATTAACTAATATTTTTAATTTATCTCTTCAAACAGGTGCAGTGTCTGATATGTGGAAGATGGCTAATGTAATTCCTATTTTTAAAACAGGGGACAAGTCGTTACCGTCAAATTACCGCCCAATAAGCCTGACCTCAATTGTAGGCAAATTACTAGAGTCAATTATAGCTGAGATTATAAGAAGCCATCTCGATAAGCATAGCTTGATTAATGATACTCAGCATGGATTCACAAGAGGCCGGTCTTGTCTAACTAATTTATTAACTTTCTTCAGTAAAGCTTTTGAGGCTGTTGACCACGATAAAGAATTTGATATTATTTACTTAGATTTTAGTAAGGCATTTGATAGAGTTCCGCACCAAAGACTGTTGAAGAAAGTAGCAGCTCATGGCATTGGGGGAAGGGTGCTCTCGTGGATCGAATCATGGCTCACAGACAGGAAGCAAAGAGTGTCCATAAATGGGGTTAAATCCGAGTGGGGATCAGTAACAAGTGGCGTTCCACAGGGATCAGTCTTGGGCCCGTTGTTGTTTATAATATATATCAATGATCTTGATGAAGGAATTACTAGTGATATGAGCAAATTCGCCGATGACACGAAGATAGGTAGGATAATTGATTCAAACGTAGATGTTAGGGAACTTCAGGAGGATTTAGACAAACTCTACTCTTGGTCAGAAAAGTGGCAGATGCAGTTCAATGTAGATAAATGCAAGGTTCTGAAGCTCGGGAGTGTCCATAACCCTAGCACTTATAAGTTAAATAATGTAGAACTTAACCATACAGATTGCGAAAAGGACTTGGGGGTTATGGTAAGCAGCAACCTTAAACCAAGACAGCAATGCCTAAGCGTACGTAATAAGGCAAATAGATTACTGGGATTTATATCAAGAAGTGTAAGCAACAGAAGTCCAGAGGTCATACTGCAGCTTTATACATCATTAGTAAGGCCTCACCTAGATTATGCAGTTCAATTCTGGTCTCCATATTACAGAATGGACATAAATTCGTTAGAAAACATTCAGCGTAGGATGACTAAATTAATACATAGCATTAGAAATCTTCCTTATGAAGAAAGATTGAAGACTCTTAAGTTACATTCACTTGTTAGACGAAGAATGAGGGGAGACCTGATCGAAGTGTATAAGTGGAAGATAGGTATTAATAAAGGGGATATTAACAAGGTCTTGAGAATATCTCTCCAAGAGAGAACCCGCAGTAATGGATTTAAATTAGATAAGTTTAGATTTAGAAAGGACATAGGAAAGTATTGGTTTGGAAATAGGGTAGTAGATGAGTGGAACAGTCTACCTAGTTGGGTTATTGAGGCTAGGACTTTGGGTAGTTTCAAATTTAGGTTGGATAAATACATGAGTGGGATGGGTTGGATTTGAGTGGGACTTGCACATCAGAGCTTATTTCTTGGGTAGCATTGAAAATTGGGTAGGTCAAATGTTTGTTAGTGGGATGAATTGTAAAGGACCTGCCTAGTATGGGCCAACAGGCCTGCTGCAGTGTTCCTCCTTTCTTATGTTCTTATGTTAACCCCCAAGTCCTTTTCGCAATCTGTATGGCTAAGTTCTACATTATTTAACTTATAAGTGCTAGGGTTATGGACACTCCCGAGCTTCAGAACCTTGCATTTATCTACATTGAACTGCATCTGCCACTTTTCTGACCAAGAGTAGAGTTTGTCTAAATCCTCCTGAAGTTCCCTAACATCTACGTTTGAATCAATTATCCTACCTATCTTTGTGTCATCGGCGAATTTGCTCATATCACTAGTAATTCCTTCATCAAGATCATTGATATATATTATAAACAACAACGGGCCCAAGACTGATCCCTGTGGAACGCCACTTGTTACTGATCCCCACTCGGATTTAACCCCATTTATGGACACTCTCTGCTTCCTGTCTGTGAGCCATGATTCGATCCACGAGAGCACCCTTTCCCCCAATGCCATGAGCTGCTACTTTCTTCAACAGTCTTTGGTGCGGAACTCTATCAAATGCCTTACTAAAATCTAAGTAAATAATATCAAATTCTTTATCGTGGTCAACAGCCTCAAAAGCTTTACTGAAGAAAGTTAATAAATTAGTTAGACAAGACCGGCCTCTTGTGAATCCATGCTGAGTATCATTAATCAAGCTATGCTTATCGAGATGGCTTCTTATAATCTCAGCTATAATTGACTCTAGTAATTTGCCTACAATTGAGGTCAGGCTTATTGGGCGGTAATTTGACGGTAACGACTTGTCCCCTGTTTTAAAAATAGGAATTACATTAGCCATCTTCCACATATCAGACACTACACCTGTTTGAAGAGATAAATTAAAAATATTAGTTAATGGTTCACAGACTTCCATTTTGCATTCCTTAAGAACCCTTGAAAAAACCTCATCAGGACCCGGTGACTTATTTTGCTTCAGTCGGTCTATCTGCTTCACAACCATTTCACTAGTGACTGTGATGTTACATAATTTATCTTCTTCTGATCCACTATAAAAATTAATTACTGGAATATTATTAGTGTCTTCCTGTGTAAAAACCGAGAGAAAATAATTATTTAAAATCGAGCACATTTCATTCTCTTTGTCAGTAAGATGCCCATAGTTATTTTTAAGGGGACCTATCTTATCTCTGACTTTTGTTCTATATACCTGGAAAAAACTTTTTGGGTTAGTTTTAGAATCCCTAGCAACTTTAATTTCATAGTCCCTTTTAGCTTTTCTTATCCCCTTTTTAATGTCCCTCTTAATGTCAATATACTGATTCATAAGATGACCCTCACCTCTTTTGATACGCCTATAAATTTCTTTCTTATGCCCTAGTAGATATTTCAGCCTATTATTCATCCATTTTGGGTCATTTCTATTTGATCTAATTTCTTTATAAGGGATAAACGTTCTTTGAGCAGCATGTATGGTGTTCAGAAAACTGTCATATTGATAGCTCTCTTCGTTACCCCAGTCAACAGATGATAAGTGTTCTCTAAGCCCATCGTAATCTGCTAAGCGAAAATCTGGGACTGTTACTGAGTTATCCCTACTATCATACTTCCATTCAATGCTAAATGTAATTGATTTGTGGTCGCTAGCACCCAGTTCCTCTGAAACTTCTAAATAATTAACAAGGGATTCATTGTTTGCCAGAACTAAGTCAAGCAGGTTATTACCCCTTGTAGGTTCTGTCACAAACTGCTTCAAAAAACAATCGTGAACTACTTCTAAGAAGTCATATGATTCTAAATTCCCAGTCAAGAAATTCCAATCAATATGACTAAAGTTGAAGTCTGCTAGAATTACTACATTATCGTGCCTTGTGGCCCTAACAATTTCCTCCCATAGTAGTCTCCCCTGGTCCGTATTTAAATTTGGGGGATGGTATATCACACCTAAAATTAATTTTATATGCCCCTCTGAAAATTCTATCCAAACAGACTCTGTATGTGTTACTTCAGACTTAATACCCGTTTTTATGCAACAGTTCAAGCGATCTCGGACATACCATGCCAACCCACCCCCCTTCCCGACACATCTATCTACTTGGAACAATTTAAAACCCTGAATGTGACATTCTGCAGGCATGTCCTGACTTTTTAAATTAAACTACGTCTCAGTAATGGCAAATACATCAATGTTACCTGCACTAGCAACTAGTCTCAACTCGTCCATCTTATTCCTAGCACTGCAACTATTTGTGTAATAAATATTTAAAGACCCTCTTCTCTCTTTACCCTTCCTGCTCCTTTCTGTTATTCCACTAAACCTATTACTGTCCTTGTCAATTAGTGCCACTGGCTTTCCAATATCCACCTCATTTTGCCTATTACTAGTTCTCCTAGTACTCATATTACTACCCTGAGACTTCACAGTTTTCCCGCCAAAACCTATACCACTAACTATTCCTAGTTTAAAGACCTATCAGCTCCCTCCACTGCGTTGGCCAGTGCTCCCACCCCACACCTAGATAAGTGAACCCCATCCCTGGCATACATGTCATTTCTGCCATAGAAGAGGTCCCAGTTGTCAATGAATGTTACCGCATTTTCCTTACAGTATTTGTCCAGCCAGCAATTGACACCAATTGCTCTGGACAACCATTCATTTCCAACTCCTCTCCTTGGCAAAATGCCACATATGACAGGTTTCCCACCCTTCCTCCTAATTATCTCCATTGCTGACCTATACCTGCTAATCAGGTCCTCACTCCTACGTCTGCCAACATCGTTGCCTCCAGCACTGAGACAGATAATAGGATTGCTCCCATTACCTCACATGATGTCATCCAGATGGCTAACAATATCCTTCATCCCAGCCCCAGGAAAACACACTCTCTGCCTCCTACTCCTATCCTTCAAGCAGAATGCCCTATCCATGTACCTAATCTGGCTATCCCCAACAACAACAATGTTTTTACCTTCCTTGGCGTCGTCCTTCGTGATGCTCCCAGTAGTCGACTCACATTCATCAGGTAGCATTACACCACTTGTGGAATTCGTCAAGACGTTCTCGATGGTCTTCGTTGGGGTTTCTAGGGATGTCTCACTCACGTCTGCCAATGCTTCCTTGGTGCTCGTTGTGGCATTCCCAGTAGAACACTCACATTCGTCAGGTAGCACGGAGAATGGGTTGGAAGTTTCCACGGTAGTCTTCTGGTTTCTCGTTGTTTCTGCCTCTCCAACTGTCTTCTTGATCCTCAGCTTGGTTCCATGTTGCCCGGCCACTGACCAAGCTCCCCTCTTAACCTGGGGACTCACAACAGGAGGATTACTACGAATCCTCTTGTTTTCCTCCGTTAATCACCGTATCTCCAGCTTAGCAACTCTGAGCTCTTCTCTCAGCTGCTGGTAAAGTTGCTCAAGAGAGGGCATCCTGGTTCAGATTTACAGAGAGCACACAAACAGGTCTTCACAGAGCTAAGTACACGACACCACTGAGCTAAGTACACGTCACCACGACACGTCAATGTCATCTTTCTTCTTGTGTTCTGTCTTGGTCGAGGTACACACTCCAGAACGCCTGATTGTCCCTTAGGCGTGCTTTCTCCTGCAGGATCCGGTTTCGAGCTGACTCTGCCTTGAAAATCACTTTGACTGGACGCTTTTTTCCCAGCGCAAACCACCCAATTCTCCGAAAATTTGTCAGCTGGGTCATGTCGTCCTCTCCTATTGTTTTCATGATGCTTTCAATCATTTTTTCTCCTCCTGTTTCCTTGCCTCATAAGTTTTCCCATTTACTTCTTGGAGCCCATAGACAAAAACGGCCCTCTCCCTTTCATCCTCCCACTGTGCTTCCCTGAGCATCCTCTGATTCAAATTAGTTCCTGCCATTGACGCATTGCTTCTTACTGTCTCTTCCCTATCTGGTGTCCCTCTGCTTATCTGTTCCAGGACATGGCAGTTGCCTGTTAGAGCCTCTGTGTATAGCTTAGCTCCTTCATTGACTTTAGTCCCCTCATTAGTTCTTGCTGTTCTCCCTGCCTTTTCCCAGGCCCCCCTTCGGTCCGATGGAGTCAGCGCGTACAGTATATCTCCTTTGTCCCCTACTGTTCCTTAATAAACTTACTTGGCTTGCTCCTTGATCCAGCAAAACCCCTGGCCCTGCAGTGCTGTATGACCCTAGTAGGTTTAGCGCATTGTTTTGATAATAATAATAATAATAATAATAATAATAATAATAATAATAATAAGAATAATAATAATAATAATAACAATAATAATAATAATAATAATAATAATAATAATAATAATAATAATAATAATAATAATCGTAGTTTATTTGGTAGCTGCCTCAGCTCACACACTGAGGAGCCGGGGATCGATCTCCAGAGGAGTAAAACGTCTGGCCAGCTTCCTTGCACCTTCTACGCTTGTCCACCTAGCATATGTTTAAGAATGAAGCTAAAATACGCAGTTCAACGTAAAAATAAATAATTTTCACATAACTTTAGCAAGATTCAAGATTTTGCCACCGAAGTGGCTAGTTTATTGTGCACTCCGTATCCATCCTGTGGACGGTAGCGCAAGAGCATATGGATACACAAAAGATCTAGGAACTAGGCCCCAAAAGGGTTAACAGATATATATGGATTTATATCTACATATCTACAGTTCACTTATCTGTTACAAACAAATTTAGGAAATTTGCTTAGTATTCCTCAATAAGTGGCAGATGCAGTTTAATATTGACAAATGCAAAGTTCTAAATGTTGGACAGTTAAATAACCATGCCACATATAAACTAAATAATGTTGATCTTAATACTACTGATTGCAAAAAGGATTTAGGCGTTCTGGTTAGCAGTAATCTAAAACCAGGACAACAGTGCATTAGTGTTCACAATAAAGCTAACAGAATTCTTGGCTTCATATCTAGAAGTATAAATAATAGAAGTCCTCAGGTTGTTCTTCAACTCCATATATCCTTGGTTAGGCCTCATTTAGACTATGCTGCTCAGTTCTGGTCACCGTATTACAGAATGGATATAAATGCTCTGGAAAACGTACAGAGGAGGATGACAAAGATCATCCCATGTATCAGAAATCTTCCATATGAGGATAGACTGAGGGCCCTGAATCTGCACTCTCTCGAAAGGCGTAGAATTAGGGGGGATATGATCGAGGTGTATAAATGGAAAACAGGAATAAATAAAGAGAATGTAAATAGCGTGCTGAAAATATCCAGCCAAGACAGGACTCGCAGCATTGGTTTCAAGTTGGAAAAATTCAGATTCAGGAAGGATATAGGAAAGCACTGGTTTGGTAATAGAGTCGTAGATGAGTGGAACAAACTCGTGAGTACAGTTATTCAGGCTAAAACGTTGTGTAGTTTTAAAAATAGGTTAGATAAATACATGAGTGGGTGTGGGTGGGTGTGAGTTGGACCTGACTAGCTTGTGCTGCTGGGTCTGGTGCCTTGCTCCATCCTTGAGTGGAGGTGACCAGATTGGATGGGTCATTGGGCTAATCCGAGGGGTGGGTCATTGGGCTAATCCGCGGGTGGGTCATTGGGCTAATCTGGGGGATGGGTCATTGGGCTAATCCGGGGGGGGTCATGGACAAGCTCCGCATGGGTCAGCAGGCCTGTAGCAGTGTTCCTTCTTTATTAAGTTCTTATGTTAAGTGGACAATTAAGCACATATTCTTCAAGACTGTGACCATATGCCTGATCACATAATTTGCATTTAATTTGACCATCATCTGCGTGTCTCCCAAACTGCCAGAAGTACTTGTAACCAAGCCTAAGCCTGGCCGCTACAACATCAGTCAGTCTGTTCACATTGCAAGTTGCTCCATAAACATCCTTATCTATGTTCATGTTATCATAGTGGGTTATAGATCTACTCAGGCTTCTAACTGCATTCCTGTAACAATTATTTTCATTATTTACTTCTCTCCTAATATTATTCCTAATGCTAGACACAGATATACCAAAGTAATATTCTACATTCTCCTTCTGGGTACTCTTCTTGCCTAACACATCAACTTTATCATGAAGGAGTAATACAATGTGTGATGGGATCCATAGCAATTGTTCATTAATTCCTTTGTCCCGGATTTTTGAGTATCTGTGCCTGGCTTCTCCAATGAGCATATTCTTGGAGACATTATATGAGTCAAGAGCCTTCAGTGTTGACATAGAATCAATAATGATGATAGAGTCAAGCTCAGTGTCATAAGTTAGCTTTAGCGTCATTAGGATTGCAAACAATTCAGTTTGCAGTATAGACGCCCAGTTGCTAATTCTTATGCCTAACTCAACAAATTTATTATCGTTCTTAACTAGGGAGGTGGCAACAAGAGCAGATGCAGCCCTACCAGAAGGCTCCTGTTTAGATCCATCAGTGTATATAACTTGTGATAACTTATTACTACCAGCTAGGCGAGAAATTTCTTCTTGAGCAGTTGCTTTAACAATTGATTTAAGGACGGGATTACTAGCAATATGCTTCTTGGGAGGGACTTCCAGGTAGGTGATATTAAATGAACACATCTTCCATGGAGGGGTGAAATGCTCTTGTTGTCTACAGTGATACAGTTCATGCAGGTTATAAAACTTAATGTAATTGCACGTTTTCACAATCCATTAGATCTGTGTGTATTTACCTTTAGACATTTAGTAAGATTCATTGTGACAGTGTCTGGTTCATTTCTTAGCGTTCTAATACAGAGTACAGTGTTAATCTCACCAATCCTATCACTGATACTAGAAATACCAAGCTCCTTCCTCATATTAAGAACTTTGTAAATTTGGGACAGCCGAGAATAATTCTGAGAGCTTCATTTTGCATTAACTCCAAGGGTCGGAGAGAACCTTATCTAGCTGATATCAACATGGGAGCAGCATAATGAATTAAGGACCTAACATATGCTATGTACATAATTCTCACGATTCTCACATTAGCACCATAGTTGGGGTTGTAGGCAGCAACAGCTTTGAGAGCATTTAGCCTATCTTTGCATTTCTTATTTAGTTGTGGTATAGTGGATTTGTTATAGGGTACATCTACACCAAGATATCTGTAGGTTTTAACGAAGCTAAGGTTTTCACCCTGCAAGTAGATGGGTGGGGGATGTCGTTTGCTTATTAATTGTCTTAGAGGAAACTATTATGAGGCCTAGTCGATTACAAATTGACTGAATTTTATTAAGAATGGTACTTATCTTTTTATGCCCTGTTGTATGGATCATGATGACAAGGTGCTTTCTATATAGTAGTATGTCATTGGTGTCAGCTAGGCCTGTATACCTTGTGCATGTACTTGTAGCAAATAAAGATGTCATCAGCTATATGTTTAGGTGAGGCAGGTAGAACATTTAGGAGAGCATTAATCAGAATATTCAATAGCATAGGACTGAGAATTCTTCCTTGCTGTGTACCTAGGGACATATCTTTAGACTCGCTTCTAAAGCCTTGGTATAGGACAGAGGATACTCTGTTTTGACAGGTATCCTAATATCCAGCAAAGTAAGCTACCACTAATATTAATTTTGGCTAGTTCATGTAGTATAACGGTTGTCCTCGCGATATCAAATGCAAATTTTAGATCAAGAAATGTAGTAAAACTAGTTGAGGTGTGTGCAGTGAGAAAGGTGGAAACACAGTTCTGCACACTTTTACCTTTCATGAGCCCATAGACGCAGGGGGGAAAGTTAGTGTCTGATTCTGTGGTACAGTCTGTTAAGTATCATTCTTTCAAAAGTTTTACAAAGACAACTGGTTAAGGAGATCGATCTAAATGTATCAGGCTGTTGGGGCTTAGGGATAGGCACAATGAGACTATTGGTCCAGAAAGTAGGAAGAACTCCCTCAATGTAACTGGCATTATACAGTGCCAACAAAGGGTTATCAGGCACGTGCCTTAGAGTTCTGAGAATATCATAGGTTATTCCATCCTCTCCAGGAGCAGTTGATCGACCTTTAGTTAATGCATTATCTAATCCATACTCGGTGAAGAGGCAATCACTCTCATCAGTATTTTGGCTCATAAAATTAATCAGTTTCATCATTTCCTCAGAAGCACTCTTAAAGTTTTTTCTAATATGAGATGGAAGTTTTTCATGCCTGGATGTTTTGGACCAGTCATTTATGAATGAGGTCATTTGCTTTTTCAAGAGGAAAGGGATGAGCAACATTGCCAGTCTTGTTCCTGGTTATTTTATTTATACCTTTCTATGCCAGACTTAATTATAAATGCTGTGCATAAGCAAAATACACTGTAAATACTAATATGGGAGCAGCGCATAAGAAATGTTTAACACGTTTATGGTTCTTCTGCTCACTTCTCTGTTTCGATTGTGCGGCTATTTAATCCACTAACAAATTTTTCCATTCCTGTTTCCTAAGTTCTTGCTTTCTATTCCTTGCATTTGTTAGTGCAGCTTGGAATGTTCTGAGCAGGACGGGGGTTCTACATTCACGGTATGCTTTACCAATCCTCCTAGCTGCATGTGTTAGATTGCGCAGCTCTGGATCATTATAGTATTTACATTGGTTTTTATTGTCATTTATAGTGGAAGGTTTATGTTTTCTTTTCCTGCCCACTTGATCTGTGAGAACACTCTCAATAGTGGTAACTAAATCATCATTGAATTTTTGTGTGCCAATGGGCTCGTAATTCTTACACCATTGATCCAAGTGGTTAATAAAGTTATCTCTGTGTTCTGGCTTGAGAAGAAGTTTCCTCCTTCTGCATTTATCTCCTTGAGTGTTGGAGATATGATCGAGATTTACAATTGTGAGTTTTGTGAAGTGATCAGATAGAAGATCATCAACTATGACAGAGTCATGCATCGTATATGATGTATTAAATCCAAGGCACAGATCTAGTATGCCAACATATATGTGAGTAGGCTCAGTAGTGCCCACAATTCGAACATTATCATGCTCATTTAGAAATTTCACAAGTTTAGTTCCATTGGTGTTTTTTATAGACCCACCAATATTCTTATGTCTGGCATTAAAGTCTCCAAGAATGAGGGTAGGTTCACTACTGATGCGATCTGGTAAAGCATCAGGTCGAAGGTGGTTCGCTGGGGCATAAAGATTAAAAATGTTTATGAAAAAATCGCCTGCATATACTTTGACACCATGATACTGCATGTTAACTCGACTCTGCAAGGAAAGGAGTGAATGTGGCAAGTTCTTACTGACATACATCACACAACAGTTGGTTGACCTTAGGTTATAAGCTGCATATCCAGTCAACTTTGGTGGAGGTACTCCATCTTTCAATCTACATTCCTGCAAACAGATGACATCAATATTTTTGACTGCACTAATATGATGTAAGTCAGGCAACCGCTTCCTGATGGAAGCAATGTTCCATGAAAAGATTTGTAATCTATCCATTGAAGTGAGTTATCACAATCTCTTGCTCATGTGATGGTAAGACTATTATGCTTTGGCTACAGTGTGAAGACACGTAGGAGCAAATAGCATAGTTTGTACATGTTTATCTTCAGAACATTTTACTTTAAGCATTTCTCGGCATCTTGGCAGCTAGTTCCAAGGCAAATCTTGAAGCCAAGAGTCACGGGCTTCTTTCTTACAAATTGCTTGAAAGTGAACGGAGATTAATGCACTTTTGACATCATCAACGTACTCAGGAGCATCATCCTGACTACATAAATTTATTAAACTTGTCAGCATCTGTTCAAGATGCTCAATTTTTTTCTGCAAGTTTGTTATTATTTGAGGAAGGTCAGGCGATTCCAATGCCTCTCCAAAGGAAGGTACTTCTGAGTTAGTTCTTTCACCTTAACAGATACGATGGTTAAATTATTGTTCTGTGACGGTGCCTATGGCATGACTACCTCATCATTTATTGTAGGTAGGTCCTGTGCATCTAACCCATCTCCAGCTTCCAGGAGGGTTACATGTGTGGTGTCCGCCTGACTTGTAGATGTGTGTATTGGGAAGAGTGACATGCTCTTTCCCATATTCAGGTGTAGGCGTAGGTAAGGGTAGTGGCAGATCAGTAGTTCCACATGTGCTAGCAGGGATGGCTAGCTCCTCCACAACTGGTGTGTGTGATGGCATTCTGGTATCACCAGAATCCTTTGCAATGAGGTTGGGCTCTTCTACACTTTACAGAGGTTGTCTCAGGTCTGGCTGTGGTAGGCTAGATGGCCTCATCCTCAGTTGCCATTAAAGGACTGTTATCAGGTTTACGTCGATGGTTGTTTGGGTTCTGACTGCAGTCCTTATGGGAAACTGTAACCCCAATTTCTTGGCTGTCAAGGCCTACTTTACATTCTCTAGTGGAATGTTTCCCAGCACACTTACCACACCAAGAATGTAGTATTCTACAGTCTACTGCAACATAGCCGTAGTGCTGGCATTTGTAACACCTACGTTGAGGTGGTAGGTACACTTCGATGGGTAGGAAACGTAGGCCAGGCACCCAGATATTTCGGGGCAGGGGCACAGGACCCACCCAACTGGCAATAATTTGGGATCTTCCTTTAAGTCTGTTAGACTTGATGATATGCTCACTTAGAGTCAGATGGGATGGGTCCATGTAGAGAGGGTATTCAAAGATTATGATACTGACCCATTTTTTAAAGTGGTGAGTGTCAGATGGAGGTCGGAGCAGTTTAATATCCCCATAAGGTGTATTAAGTAGATCATTGATCAGTTCTTCATTCTGTTCCACAAACACAAAGTTGTGTGAGTTATTTCTAAACTGTATCCTTGACTTAGGATGTTTCTTTACAGCTTCCATTAGTCATGCACACTTAGCAGGCATCAGGGTGTTGTCATGCACACTTAGCAGGCATCAGGGTGTTGTCATGCACACTTAGCAGGCATCAGGGTGTTGTCATGCACACTTAGCAGGCATCAGGGTGTTGTCATGCACACTTAGCAGGCATCAGGGTGTTGTCATGCACACTTAGCAGGCATCAGGGTGTTGTCATGCACACTTAGCAGGCAGCGGGGTGTTGTCAGGGAAGTTCAACTTAACACATTCTTCCTTTGAAGAAACACTTCTTGCAGCATGTGTGCACCAAGGACGTTTAGTTTCACATTGCCTACGAGTCAAGTGAGTCTGACTACAGCGGCTCTCTAGCCCTTTCTCACTTTTTCTCCTTTGTTTACTTTTAAAGGTCTGGAAGCTATCATCATTCCCATCACCTGCGGAAATATGTTCCTTTATGACAGTTGCCATGTTTGCCGGTGATGATATCTCGTGTAAGACTCACAACACAAGAATTCCTCGCTTACCTTTCCGTTATAGCTTAAGCAAGTGCAAATATTTACTATAAAGTCAGAAATCTAAAATAGATCATATGACACAATGGTTCAAGTTCAATGAACACTTCCCGTTATATTTAACTCAGGTTACTACTACTTAATACGATACACACCTCGCTAAAAATATATTCAGGAACTTCTTGTATGTGTGTTAACAGTATGGTACATATAATGGATGGTACAAACGAGGTCTTACACCTGATCGCAAATTACAAAGATGAAAAGAGAGAGAGAGAGAGAGAAGTAAGTAACATTGATCATAAAATTAGAATTCTGACATATATCACATTAAACAAAAGGTTCAAATTCAATGGTGACTTCCACTTGAGTCAGTTCAGGTTACTGCCACCTAACATGACATCACAATGAGTGGTGACGACAACTCTTACACCCAACCACAAATTATGAAGAAAACTACTTAAGGAAAAAAAAACATGAATATAAAGCGAGCTGCAGTATGTTTGAGGCAGCGCCAATAAAAACATACACAGGTGCTACAGGTACACAGAGGAGTCAATGGAAAGTCAGATTAAAACTGAATACATATATGAATACATATATTTTTTTGTCTGTGACGGGTTTCTTCTCCTGTGTCCAACAACGTGTGCGTGTGTGATAATTTATGTATGTACTTATTGCTCTCAACAGTGTTATACTATATATATGTATTATGTCTGTCTGTACAAGATATGCTCTCATTAAAAAAAAAAGAATACATATATGTATATACAAATACATACATACACAAATAAATAACAAAAAGGCACAATACCGTGATTGGAACGATACACAAATAACCCGCACATCTTGTCGGTATTATATACAATTCTTGTACTACTACTACTACTACTACTACTACTACCTCCACCTCTTCCTGCCTATATATAGCCGTCCTGCTCCACCTCTGTTAGTGTGACTTTGTCAATGGTCCAAGTCGGACCGAAACATCGTCGTAAGCTTCTCTCTTTTATGTGCGGGTTATTTGTGTACATACATACACATAATATACTGCGTGGAATGGACATGATGGACAGAGACAGGATGTTCCCGAGACGGAACACAGAAACAAGGGGTCATAACTGGAAGTTGAAGACTCAGCTGAGTCAACGGGATGTTAGGAAGTATTTCTTCAGTCACAGAGTTGTCAGGAAGTGGAATAGTCTGGCAAGTGACGTAGTGGAGGCAGGAACCATACATAGTCTAAGACGAGGTATGATAAAGCTCATGGAACAGAGAGAGGACCTAGTAGCGATCAGTGAAGAGGCGGGGCCAGGAGCTGAGTCTCGACCCCTGCAACCACAATTAGGTGAGTACACACACACACACAGAAACACACACACACACACACACACACACACACACACACACACACACACGCACACACACACACACACACACACACAAACACACACACACACACACACACACACATACATATAACGCCAGGAGCTTACATGCAATATATGGGTTATATAAGAACAGAAAGGATTGTAAATATGCAATATGAGCTTTACCTTGCACATTAACATTGAAAAAGAAACACTGCTAGCTAGCTATGTTGCATTGACAATGAAATAAATCACTCTGCCCGACTTCCTTGGGCCATCCTAGGTTACACACACGTTACTATGTATGCATGCATGTATGCAAGCATGAGTGTGCAGCTGTACGTGGATGACTCGGTACCCAAACAATCTCACTTACATACATGTTACCATCAAAACAAACCATACCCCCGGCCGGGATTGAACCCGCGGTCATAGAGTCTCAAAACTCCAGCCCGTCGCGTTAGCCACTAGACCAGCTAGCCACAATAAGATTCATCCAACTAGGTATATTTCTACACCATAGGAAAGTTAGCACAGGCACCTCTGTGACCACAAATGCAAGTTTTTACAGACGAATCTCCAGCTAGCGTGGCCGTGACGAACTCTAGCTCAAGTCCCTTCACTGCCGTCAACATGACTCAAGAAATCGTAATGACACGATTGCAAATAAACCATACCCCCGGCCGGGATTGAACCCGCGGTCATAGAGTCTCAAAACTCCAGCCCGTCGCGTTAGCCACTAGACCAGCTAGCCACAATAAGATTCATCCAACTAGGTATATTTCTACACCATAGGAAAGTTAGCACAGGCACCTCTGTGACCACAAATGCAAGTTTTTACAGACGAATCTCCAGCTAGCGTGGCCGTGACGAACTCTAGCTCAAGTCCCTTCACTGCCTTTGCATTTGTGGTCACAGTGGTGCCTGTGCTAACCTTCCTATGGTGTAGAAATATACCTAGTTGGATGAATCTTATTGTGGCTAGCTGGTCTAGTGGCTAACGCGACGGGCTGGAGTTTTGAGACTCTATGACCGCGGGTTCAATCCCGGCCGGGGGTATGGTTTATTTGCAATCGTGTCATTACGATTTCTTGAGTCATGTTGAAGTACATGTTACCATGTATGACAACTGTTATCATGTACACCAAGTGCACAAACTATCACTTAGAATGCACTTCTGCTGATGGAATATGGGTGTTAGCTGAGCATTTCGGGCAAATTAGGTCAGTTTTGTCCCAGGATGCGACCCACACCAGTCGACTAACTCCTAGGTACCCATTTTAAACTGATGGGTGAACAGGGACAGGGACAGCAGGTGTCTTATGGAAACACATTCCTAATGTTTTCCAGCCATACCGTTGGAGATTCGAACCCCGGACCTCAGTGTGTGAGCTTAGTGCGCTAGCGATTGAGCATCATAGAACATTGTGGCCTCTGGGCAAGGTATTAACATTATACCCAGATGCACAAGGTGGTGTCAGAAATGTCAAGGTGTTATGTCGTGGTCAGGAAAGTTTGCATACCATTAATGAATTAATTCCTTTGGAATTAAATGTTGTTCAGCTAAATGTAAATGATAATCTAAGGGAAAGTGACACTAGTGGAACTGAAGATAGTGCCAACCAAGGAATTCAAGAGAAGTTGTAATTAGGCCTATGAGGAGAATAGCCACTTAAGCTAGAGTTGGCTGGAATTGTCTCAAAGAGAAAGAAACAATTTAAGTCATTTATCAATGACCATCCCCCGGCCGCAGCAGGAAAAAAATTTGAGTTTCTTAAATTCAGCATGTGTAAATTTGAATAATACAATAACTGTGTAATTAAATATGATGCTGATTTGACCTTTTCGAGAAATTTCGAGTGAGGGGGTTGGAGAAGAGCTGCTGAGTGACGCCGGGAGAGAGACGCCATATTGAATTAAATGTGTGAACACTGCACATCGTTGTGCATTGTAATCAGACATTCTCAGAGGCCAAATTGTGGTGTTTCAGTATGAATTTGTAATTGGGACAGGAAAATTTGCGGGACTTCATGAATTACATGTGGATGGTGGGAGGTGGGGGATGCAACATTACTCACAGGGTGGGGGGATGCACCATTGGTCCTTGCATTTGGATCACTAGCTGGTCAGTGTAGAGTCTAGGTGTTAGGCAGGTGTTGTGGTGTGATCCATCTACAGTAATTAAATGGTAAGTATTAATATGGATAATCTGTGTACCCAGCAAATAAACCAAAATATCATACAGTCTATATAACTTTAATTACCAAAATAGCTGGTTTTAATATTTAAGTTATTAATATAATGTCAGGTCTAGTTTTTTTGTGAGAGTAGTGAAGAAATGGGCAGTCGAAGGAGTGGTAATTCAGCGACCTACTGTGACGAAGTCCCACTTACCTCACCCAAATTACTTGCAGGTAATAATTCAGGTAATGCCCTGTAAGCCTCCTGTAGGTGATATGCTCACATTAATAATAATAATAATAATAATAATAATAATTTTCACAACATTGATGGCATAACCTAAGTCCTCCCATAGTAAGAGTAACAAGAAAACTGGCGAATATCAAGTAACTTTACCTGCTATGTCGTTTGGAATACACACTGGAGGCAAACATAAGTTATTGGAGAATGCATACGGTAGTAGACACAGTGCTCATTCCATACCATGTCACGTTTTCCATTGATACCACCATTATTTCTTTAATTTCCTTATATATCTGGAACCTCCCAGATGTATTTCCTCTTCACTTATCTTGTAATGAATATTTTGCTGATATTTCTAATAGGGATTACAAACTTAGAGAAACATTCAGGGAACCAGCCGGTTTGTTCTTTCCGTACCTCCCCGTTTTTGTTTTTCCCTCTCCTATCTTGATAAGATAGCATCAGATTTTGTTCTGATTTTTAACCCCGGAGGGTTATCCACTTAGGAAAACCCAAGAAAGGCAGTGCGTCATCGAGGGACTGTGTCTTATTTCCATTGGAGTCCTCAGTCTTGTCCCCCAGGATGTGACCCACACCAGTCAACTATTACACCCCCAGGTAATCAAGGCCTGTTATCCTGGGGTGTAAAGAGAATTTAAGTAAAATAAACACAGCAGTGAACTTTAAATTATATTTTCCTTCACCAATTATATATAAATTTTTACAACTATGTACACTGTACAATAATTCAATTCAATTCAATTCAAAGTTTATTCTCTATAAGGATTACAATGCTGAGTTTACAGAATTTGGTTATTGTGTGGTTTACATGTAGTTAAATAATAATTACAGAGTGTACCACTAGAACACCTAGCATGGCTAGGCATTTCGGGCAGACTTATATTAAATCTTAAGTTTAAAATATTACAAAATTATGAGGTAAGTTGGTATTATGGCTAAGTGACTAAATACTAGTTGTGAGTTTAGCAATGTGAATGCTTTTGTTTTGGCACTATACATAGTTTCAGTATTGGAGTATCACAGGCCAACTTATGACTAGTTAAGATTCATTATTTTGAGATTGAGATTGATATTTCTGTTTATGGTCAAATGGGTGAGTGAGTGTAAGTGTGAACCACCAGGTGGTATTCGTATTATTAGTTGACAGGGTGTATCAGGGAGATAAGATGTTTTCTGATGGTAGTTTTGAAGGTGATGAATGTGTCTGCAGTTTTGGAATTTTCAGGTAGGGTGTTCCAGATTTTAGGGCCTTTGACATACATTGAATTTTTGTAAAGGTTTAGTCGGACACGGGGAATGTCATAGAGATGTTTGTGTCTGGTGTTGTGCCTGTGGGTTCTGTCACAACTATCAAGAAAGCGTTTTAGGTCAAGGTTAATATTGGAATTTAAGGTCCTGTAGATGTAGATTGCACAGTAGTAAGTGTGGATGTACTGAACAGGGAGTAAGTTTAGATCTATGAAGCGTGGGGGGAGGGGGGTGTTGCCAGGGATGGGATTTAGTGATTATTCTTACTGCGGCTTTTTGTTGGGTTGTTATTGGCTTTAGGTGTGTTGCTGCAGTTGAACCCCAAGCACAGATAGCATAGGTGAGGTATGGATATATAAGTGAATGGTATTGTGTGAGAAGGGCAGATTGCAGCACGTTGTATCGTATCTTGGAGAGGATCCCAACCGTTTTGGATACTTTTTTGGTTATGTGTTGGATATGGGTGCTGAAATTCAGGTTGTTGTCGACGTATAGGCCTAGGAATTTGCCCTCATTATGCCTGGCAATTAGAGTGTTGTCGATCTTAATGTTAATTTGCACATCCCCTGCTCTGCTACCAAACATAATGTAGTAGGTTTTGTCAACGTTAAGCGTAAGTTTATTGGCTGTCATCCAAGTCGATATTTTGATCAGCTCCTCATTTACAATGGTGTTGAGGGTGGCAAGATTAGGGTGAGAGATGACATAAGTCGTGTCGTCAGCAAAGAGAATGGGGTTCAGGTGTTGAGATACGTTTGGAAGATCATTGATGTATATGAGGAAGAGCAGGGGACCAAGGACACTTCCCTGCGGAACTCCAGTATCAAGTGGCTGTGTTGTTGATGCTGTGTCTTTAATGGTGACATACTGATACCTATTAGTAAGGTAAGATTTGAAATATGCAAGCGCATGGCCTCTTATACCATAATGGTCAAGTTTGTGGAGTAGTATGCCGTGGTCTACTGTGTCAAAAGCTTTTCTTAGGTCAATAAAAATTCCTAGTGGATATTCCTTATTTTCCAATGCTGTGTAAAGCAGATCTAGCATTTTTATGATTGCATCGTTAGTGCTTTTATTTTTCCTGAATCCAAATTGGCAGGGGTTGAGTATGTTTTGTGACGTTATAAATGAATACAGTCTCCTGTGCACGAGTTTCTCAAAGATTTTGGATAGCAATGGTAAGTTTGATATTGGCCTATAGTTGTTTAAATCTGTAGGGTCACCACCTTTATGTATTGGTGTAACCCTTGCCGTCTTGAGTAATTTCGGGAAGGTGCTAGTTTCTAGTGACTTGTTAAAAAGTAATGAGATAATATGCGAGAGGACATGGGCCACTCTCTTGTACAATAATGGTGGGACATGAGACAGATTCCCTGAGTTATTTTTAAGTGACTTTATAATCTCGGTGACTTCCGTGGGCTCAGTTGGAGCAAGATAGAAGGAATTTGGGAAATTCCCATCTAGGTAGTCCCTGGCATGGGCATTGGTACGTGGGATTTTATTGGCGAGATTAGAACCTATGGTTGAGAAGAAGTCGTTTATCTTGTTAGCTGTGTCAGTGGGTTGCAGTGGTGTTTCATTAGGTTTAGTTAGGACAATATTCTTGTTTTTTTTCAGTTTGTGGGTCCCTATAATCTGAGAGAGTGTTTTCCAGGTCTTTTTTATATCTCCTCTTGTGTCTGTGAATCTACTGGAGTAGTATAGTTGTTTGGCTTTCTTTATTACTTTGGTGAGGACTGATGAATAGTGTTTAAGAATATCTTTGTGTATTAAGCCCTGCCTATATTGCTTTTCATATTGGTGTTTCTTATCAATGGATTTCAGAATGGTGATGGTTAGCCATGGGCAACCAAGCCGTTTGGAAATATATGTGTACAACACAGTGAGTCAAGGCAAAAATCAACAGCCAGACTAGATCACCACTTTCAACCAGCAGCTGTGTGGAACTCTCAATGGTGAAATGTGACACCACAACACATCCGCCATTGCCAGACCCACCTATGATTGGCTGAACCAAGGTACTGATTTAACGATGGAGCCCCCTGAATCGTTAAACCCTTAGTACCTGGTTCACTGGTTGTGAGGCAGCCTATATGAGAGTGCGTACATATGCTGAATAAAGGTAATGTACTCTTTGTATGCCACACCCGAACCCCAAGACAGCTTAGGACTAGGTTTCCAGCTCCTTGGGTAGAGTGCCACTTTGGCACAGCACAATAATGGAATCGTGTTTCCTCTCACTCATCCAACTCATTAGAGAGAGCTCAACTTTTATCGCAACATAAGCAAGACAGCAGACAATAAGGCTAATGTAGGTTCAAGACACCTGCAGATGGTAGCAGAATATTCCCTCACTAAAAAAAACCCACCAAATTAAACAGTATATACAAAAAGGGAAAAAAAGAGCTGGGTCTGCCCATACTCCCTAATACATCCTAACCTTATACATTTTAAATTCTAAATTCTTGACAGTGAATCAGCCAGCTTATTATCTTTGCTAACAATGTGCATAATACATATTTTATATGGTTGCAGCTGAAGACTCTGATGCATGAGTCTTGTGGTTTCTCATGGAATTTATATACACCAGAGGGTTGTGGTCACTGTAGACTGTGACCACTTGAGATGTCTGGCCCACATAGTCTTCAAAATTTTCCAGTTCCATTATCAGAGCAAGGGTTTCTTTTTTCAATTGTGGAGTAGGCCCTCTGGTGAGGCTGGTATTTAGCAGAGTAATAAGCCACAGGCTGCAACCCATAGTTCCCAGATTGCAGAAGTACTGCCCCTACCCCTGATTCACAGGCATCAACCTGTAATGGTTTTGAGAAATCAGGAGACAGAAGAATGGATACAGTACAAAGGATTCTTTTTGCTTTTGTAAAAGCATTTTGACATTCTGGGGTCCAATTAAAGTGGGATTTGTGACTGGTAAGGGAGGTTAGAGGGACTACAGCATCTGCAAAATTCTTACAGAATCTTCTATAAAATCATACTAAACCTAGGAAATATTGAAGTGATTTCCTATCATGAGGTACTGGATAATTTTTAATGGCATGAATTTTAGCAAATTTAGGGGTCACTTTGCCACTACCTACTTCATGGCCCAAAAAATTAATAGCAGACTGACCAAAGGATGGTTTGGATAAATTGACAGTTAAGTGGAAAGTCTCAAAGAGAGCCTTAAGCCTGAACGTATGTTGATCTCAAGTGTCCGACACAACAACTATATCATCTGGGTAAGCAGCTGTACCTTCAAGTTCTTTAATAGCCTGATGGATCAGTTTCTGGAATGTTGCCAGCGAATTTTTCATTCCAAAGGAGGGAATTATGAAGGCAGAGATTTCCTTCACTTTATTTGTTAAAGGTACCTGATAGTAACCTTTAAGGTCCAGTTTAGAGACAAAGGTAGCCTTACCCATGAAGTTGATTAATAAGTCATCTAAACGTGGCAGAGGGTAAGCATCTGGAACAGTGACCTCATTCACCTTACTGTAGTCTGTACACATTCGAAACTATCAGCTTACTTAACAAGGATGCACGGTGAAGCCCACGGACTAGATGACTCCTCCACTAACCCAAGCTCTAACAGAAATTCTACCTCCTGCTGAAGTAGTCTTTGTTTCTCAGAATTAGCTCTGTAGGGGGAGAGTTTAATAGGTTTAGATTTTCCAACATCTACATCATGATATCCTAATATACATTTTTTTTTCGAATATCCGAAAAGATATCATGGTAAGATTGTAGAAGAGTAGTTAAACTTGCTACTTGATTCTTAAACAGCCCCACCATTAAAGGGCTGGGGTCCTTGAGGAGGACCAAATTGGGAAACTTTACTTGGATTTCGGGGATAGAGTGCAAAGAGTCAGGGTCGTCTACAGAGACAGAGGACAGCGTCATTTCTGGGACTTATCTGAAGTATTAAATGCTTTAATTTGATTAGTGTGGTATGTTTTACTTTTTGAGGTTTTGTCAAGGGGAAATACCACATACAATAGACTGTTATTTAGCACGAGTTTATTTGACATGATTCGAGTATAGCACGATTGAAGAATTCCAGCACAATTTTGTGTAACACGTCGTATGATGAATATAACACAGTTCAGTTTGCGGGAAGGTAAAAAGCTTCCCTTTTCCTCAAGCGGCTGCCTTGTTGTGGTTCAGCTGGGGAGACCTCCCGCTGTCCCCAGCCACCCCCTGACACTACCCCACCATCAAAGCATTCATACTTCATGTGTCCAGTCCAACTTCTCTGCTACAAGCTTGTGATTGTGAATTGTGTTTTGATCTTTTAATTGCTATATCTTGTATCTACCAAGCAATCATGACACCCAGTAAGCATAACAGTGTTCCTCAAAGTGGCAAGAAAAGGTGTAAACATTTAAGTCTTAGAATTAATGAAGGAAACAAAGATATTAGACAAGACAGCCTGTGGCCATAATGAAGTGTTACTTCGTACACATAAAAAAAAGGTAAACAAAAGTTTGTGTGATTGACTGACTTAGTGACTTACTGACTGACTGACTGCTTACTGAATGACTGAGTGACTGACTTATTGAATGACTTGACTGACTTACTGAATGATTTGACTGACTTACTGAATGATTTGACTGACTTACTGAATGATTTGATTGACTAACTGAATGACTTGACTTACTGAATGACTTGACTGACTTACTGAATAACTTAATGAACTGACTGACTTACTGAATGACTTGACTGAATGAATTGACTGACTTACTGTATGACTTAAATGACTTACTGAATGACTTGACTGACTTTCTGAACGACTTGTCTAAATTACTGAATGACTTGACGGGCTTGCTAAATCACTTGACTGATTTACTGAATCACTTGACTGATTTACTGAATGACTTGACTTGACTTACTGAATGACTTGATTGATTGAATAACAAAGTTTGACACTCCAGTACAACCATCAACTTCAGTACCAGAACCTCTACCATCCACCTCAGCCCAGTAGGACCACAACAAAACTCTCCACTCTCTTCACAATCATCCACAAACACCAGCACCCACAATTTAACGTAAGAAATACTATTATTTCTGTTGCATTTGTAGTCTTAAGCAGTAAAAAACAACATAATACATCACAACAATGAACAGCAATTACATATTCACTTTTTTTTGTAAGATATGGAGACCTAAAAAAAAAAAATTGTTTGGCTTTTTTAGGGCTCTCTGGAACGTAACCCTATTTTTCCCATAAGTTCTTGAATTCATCTTACATGGTTTTACCTAGTATGGTGTTTTCAGGAACGTAACTACCGTGGTAAATAACGGTCTATTGTAATTTACATCAGATAATTTACAATTTGCATGGGTCCCGTAAATCTAGCTTTTAAGGTGTGACCAGGAATAGGTTCCTGTACCAACACCTTGTCTCCTGGATGAAAGGAGCAAAACTTTGAATTTCTGTTATACCTCTGTTTCATCGTATTTTGAGCTGCTTATAAGTTAGCCCTAGCCAACTGACAAGCCGCCTGCAACCTTGAAGAAGGGTCGTAGAGTGTTGAGTAGGTGTCTTCTCCTATCCATCCTTCCTTGAGCACCTGAAGAGGACCTCGTACATTGTGCCCAAAGATCAGCTCCAACTGACTGCACCCTGTAGACTCTTGCACAGTTTCTCTCATTGCGAACAGCAACAGTGGTAGTGATTCATCCCAGACTGTAGGAAAATGCATGCAAAAAGTTTTCATCATGGTTTTTAACATCTGATGGAATCTTTCCAAGGCGCCATGGGATTGAGGATGATAGGCCGTGGAAATGTTGTGAATTATCCCTAGCCTAGTTAATGCTTCCCTAAAAGCTTGATCACTTTGAATAGACCTAGGAATGCCAAAGCAGGAAATAAACCTAAGTCATTAAGTATGGCTTTAGTACTGATACTGTGCATTAGGATTGCCTCTGGATATCTCGTAACTCGATCCATAATAATAAATAAATACTGATTCCCAGACTTGGACTTAGGTAAGGAACCTACACAATCTATAATGAACTCCGCAAAAGGTTCTCCATCGGCAGGTATAGGATGGAGAGGTGCAGATTTAATGGGGTGTCTAGGTTTTCCTACTTGCCGACATTCTCTGCAACAGCGGATATGAGTCTTCACATCTTGCCTTAACTTTGGCCCAAAAAAATCTTTAAGTATTCTGTACATAGTTTTAGTAATTTCTAAGTGGCCTCATAATGATGAGTTATGAGCTATATTTAGTATTTGGGACTTAATTTTTTAGGAATTACCAATCTATCTGTCTTTTGCATTCCCTCCATCTCCTTACCAGTCTCAGTGCAGATTAAGAAGTTGTTTTTAATTTAAATTTGACTGGATGATCTGAGGAGGATTTACCCATTGTTGCCTGTAAAGCCAAATTTAATAAAGAAGGGTCTTTTCGCTGTTCTTCCCAAAGGGACAGTCCCTCAAGCATGGAAAAAGAGACATCTGACAATCCTGCAACCCTGGAAAAGGAAGGCTTGATCTGGGTGTGTTCACTAAATTTACGAGGCCCTGGCCAGTTTTCCTCATAAAACAAATTGGCTATTCCAAGATCATAGTCGTCCATGGATGGATTAGCATTCTCATCAACATCCCTTGGGATTTTGCCCGAGTTATGGCCAACATCGGAGAAGAATTAGTCATTATAGGTTCTGGACACTTAGTAGAATTAATGTTATTATGGCATCTTTCATAGGAAATCCATCAGAAACACTCACAGTCAAATATCCAGTGCAATACCATTCATCTACAAATATTTATTCTGCACATATGTTTTATGTAAAGGAACAGAAAAGGCTGCTCCTCAAAAAGCTTCTAAAAGAAACGATGATTGTAATGATGTTTGTTCCTAGAGGGGAAGTACTCCCTCTCGTATCAGAGAACAATATGCCCCAGTATCTCTAAATGTTCATACTTCCGTTTTCTTTGAATCCTCCTGAAGGGAGATTTGACAGGTACTATAATAAGGGGCCATCCCATTCTCTACCTCTTTCTGATCCATTTCAATATTAGTAATTCTGGGTTTTGTTGGGCAGTTTGGCTTGATGTGGCCTGGTATATGACAGTAGAAACATACCATCTCTTTTTTGACCTTGGTTCGCTGCTGATGGTGTAGTTGTCGCCACTCTGGGTACTGATGTTGAGATTCACCATGCTGAGTGGTTTGATGTAGCTCACCAGGTTGACCATGAGTTGTGTAATTTGGCTCACCAAGTGACTTAGTTTGTTGATGTTGCCATTCACCTTCATCCATGCCAAGCTGTTAAAAAGAGAGATGAAACCGCTCAGACAAGGAGCGGTTTGTTTCAAAAGTATCAGCCAACCTGGCTGCTTCCAACGCAGTAGCCAACGAATGATCTTGCAGAAAGATTCGAACCTCTGGTTCAACCGACTCCAGCAGGTTATCCACCAAGTTTAGCTGCACTAGATCCCCAACGTTAGCGACACTAATTGCCTTGTACCAGTTGGTAAAGGCTTTGGTCTGTTGTCTTTTAAAATCAACATAAGACTGACCCAGCTGTCATTTGCCTATTTTGAATTCCTTCTTGTACTTGGCAGGAATAAATTGATAAGTCCCAAGATCCGTGGTTTTCACCACCCGATAGTTGCCAGACTTGTCATTATCAAACTCAGTGGCAAACTACTGTGCCTTACCAAACAATGCTATATGCACCAGTGCTGTCCAGTGCACCTCAGGCCACCTTGAAGCTCGAGCTTGGTTTTCAAAAGCCTCGAAAAATTGCTCAGGTTCAGCTTCAACAAAACGAGGAACAAGTGGTACTGCCCTTTGCAAACTGAAGTCATCTACTATCTGTTTGAATTGCCTCCTCTCCTTCTCTCTATCAAACTCCTCCCTAGCAAATGCTTGCTGCTCTCTAGTTTGTTCAAGATTGAGTTTGGCTAGCTCAAGCACCAATGAAGCAGACTCGCCTTTAGACAAACTCAGTACACCTGTGGCTTCACGAGACTGCTGGTTTTGCTCTGGTGTTGTATCTCTCCCATTATTCTGCAGGAATCTAAGCGGAGATCTGTGACTAACTGCTCCTCTAGAGGGAGAAACATCAATCCTGTATGCCATGGCTGCCTCAGCTTTCAGCTATGTATGAATTCTGTCACGAAGCTGCACAGGAGTAGGAGTGCTTTGATATTCAGTGCCAAGAGAACGAGCAATTCACCAACAACACTGTAGGGAAAGCTTGGGCAGTTTTAGTAGAGTGAATTCAGATACCAGTCGCCTGACTAGTATAGGTGGCATTAACCACAACGTAACATGCTGTTGGCAATACACGCTCAAGCAGCTATGCATGGTATGACTGCAGATAACTCACAATAGCAAGGCTGACATGCAATAGCAAAGCCGACCGCATAATACTCACACAATAGCAAGGCTGACCATAGCGAAGCCAATGCAAAGTTGACACACAATAATAGGAAGTATTGGCAAAGCTTGATGCTATGGCAGACAGCAAGCTATCTAAAAGATACAAAGACTAGCTTCTGCTGCAGCTCCAGCTCTAAGTCCAGCTCCAGCTCTCGGACAGGCTTCCCATATTATGCTCCCCGGTAATCAAGGCCTATTATGCTGGGGCATAAAGAGAATTGGAACAAAATAAACACAGGAGTGAACTTTGAATTGTATTTTCCTTCACCAAGTATATATAGATTTTTACAACTATGTACACTATATACAATAATTGGAAATATATGTGTACAACACGGTGAGTGAAGGCAAAAAACAGCAGCCAGACTAGACCACTGCTTTCAACCAGCAGCTGTGTGGAACTCTCAATGGTGGAACATGTGTGACACCACAAATCTGCCATTGAGAGACCCACATATGATTGGCAGAACCAAGGTACTGATTTAACGATGGTGCCCCATGAATCGTTAAACCCTTAGTACTTGGTTTACTGGTTGTGAGGCAGCCTATATGAGAGTGTGTACATACGCTAAATAAAGGTGATGTACTCTTTGCATGCCACATCGACTAACACCCAGGTACCTGCTTGCTAGGTGAACAGGACAACTGATATAAGTGTGTTGCAATGTTTCCACTCTGCCAGGAATCGAACCCGGGCCCTCTGCATGTGAAGTGAGAGCTCTGCCAGCCAGGCCACAGGCCCCCCTTGCATGTAAATTTCTTTAATATTACAATAATTCCACTTTACTTTTTACATTATATAAGGAAATTATGGGGAATACATTAGTTCCCTGTAACACATCACCTTTTAAAAGTCACAGTGACATTACATACCTGGATTATTATATAAACATTATTATCCATACCAATTATTATATTTAAATCATAGGAAAATTATCAAAAATTTCCACAACACACACCCACTATTCGTAAGTCTTAACTAACGTACTTTATAAAACGTTCACAACCACTACTGTGCACACACCCACTACTGTGCACACACCCACTACTGTGCACACACCCACTACTGTGCACACACCTACTACTGTGCACACACCCACTACTGTGCACACACCCACTACTGTGCACACACCTACTCTGCACACACCCACTACTGGAGTTTACCTGGAGAGAGTTCCGGGGGTCAACGCCCCCGCGGCCCGGTCTGTGACCAGGCCTCCTGGTGGATCAGAGCCTGATCAACCAGGCTGTTACTGCTGGCTGCACGCAAACCAACGTACGAGCCACAGCCCGGCTGGTCAGGAACCGACTTTAGGTGCTTGTCCAGTGCCAGCTTGAAGAGTTCCAGGGGTCTGTTGGTAATCCCCCTTATGTGTGCTGGGAGGCAGATGAACAGTCTCGCTCCCCTGACACTTATTGTATGGTCTCTTAACGTGCTAGTGACACCCCTGCTTTTCATTGGGGGGATGTTGCATCGTCTGCCAAGTCTTTTGCTTCCGTAGTGAGTGATTTTCGTGTGCAAGTTCGGTACTAGTCCCTCTAGGATTTTCCAGGTGTATATAATCATGTATCTGTCCCGCCTGCATTCCAGGAAATACAGGTTTAGGAACCTCAAGTGCTCCCAGTAATTGAGGTGTTTTATCTCCGTTATGTGTGCCGTGAAGGTTCTCTGTACATTTTCTAGGTCAGCAATTTCACCTGCCTTGAAAGGTGCTGTTAGTGTGCAGCAATATTCCAGCCTAGATTGAACAAGTGACCTGAAGAGTGTCATCATGGGCTTGGCCTCCCTAGTTTTGAAGGTTCTCATTATCCATCCTGTCATTTTTCTAGCAGATGCGATTGATACAATGTTATGGTCCTTGAAGGTGAGATCCTCCGACATGATCACTCCCAGGTCTTTGACGTTGGTGTTTCGCTCTATTTTGTGGCCAGAATTTGTTTTGTACTCTGATGAAGATTTAATTTCCTCGTGTTTACCATATCTGAGTAATTGAAATTTCTCATCGTTGAACTTCATATTGCTTTCTGCAGCCCATTGAAAGATTTGGTTGATGTCCGCCTGGAGCCTTGCAGTGTCTGCAATGGAAGACACTGTCATGCAGATTCGGGTGTCATCTGCAAAGGAAAACACGGTGCTGTGGCTGACATCCTTGTCTATGTCGGATATGAGGATGAGGAACAAGATGGGAGCGAGTACTGTGCCTTGTGGAACAGAGCTTTTCACCGTAGCTGCCTCGGACTTTACTCTGTTGACGACTACTTTCTGTGTTCTGTTAGTGAGGAAATTATAGATCCATCGACCGACTTTTCCTGTTATTCCTTTAGCACGCATTTTGTGCGCTATTACGCCATGGTCACACTTGTCGAAGGCTTTTGCAAAGTCTGTATATATTACATCTGCATTCTTTTTGTCTTCTAGTGCATCTAGGACCTTGTCGTAGTGATCCAATAGTTGAGACAGACAGGAGCGACCTGTTCTAAACCCATGTTGCCCTGGGTTGTGTAACTGATGGGTTTCTAGATGGGTGGTGATCTTGCTTCTTAGGACCCTTTCAAAGATTTTTATGATATGGGATGTTAGTGCTATCGGTCTGTAGTTCTTTGCTGTTGCTTTACTGCCCCCTTTGTGGAGTGGGGCTATGTCTGTTGTTTTTAGTAACTGTGGGACGACCCCCGTGTCCATGCTCCCTCTCCATAGGATGGAAAAGGCTCGTGATAGGGGCTTCTTGCAGTTCTTGATGAACACGGAGTTCCATGAGTCTGGCCCTGGGGCAGAATGCATGGGCGTGTCATTTATCGCCTGTTCGAAGTCATTTGGCGTCAGGATAACATCGGATAGGCTTGTGTTAACCAAATTCTGTGGCTCTCTCATAAAAAATTCATTTTGATCTTCGACTCTCAGTCTGGTTAGCGGCTTGCTAAAAACTGAGTCATATTGGGACTTGAGTAGCTCACTCATTTCCTTGCTGTCATCTGTGTAGGACCCATCTTGTTTAAGTAGGGGCCCAATGCTTGACGTTGTTCTCGACTTTGATTTGGCATAGGAGAAGAAATACTTTGGGTTTCTTTCGATTTCATTTATCGCTTTTAGTTCTTCCCGCGATTCCTGACTCCTATAAGATTCCTTTAGCTTAAGTTCGATGCTTGCTATTTCTCTGACCAGTGTCTCCCTACGCATTTCAGATATATTGACCTCTTTTAGCCGCTCTGTTATTCTTTTCCGTCGCCTGTAAAGGGAGCGCCTGTCTCTTTCTATTTTACATCTACTCCTACTTTTTCTTAGAGTAATAAGCCTTGTGCATACATCGAGTGCCACCAAGTTAATCTGTTCTAGGCATAAGTTGGGGTCTGTGTTGCTTAGTATATCTTCCCAGCTTATATCGGTTAGGACTTGGTTTACTTGGTCCCACTTTATGTTTTTGTTATTGAAGTTGAATTTGGTGAAAGCTCCCTCGTGACTAATCTCATTATGTCGGTCTGGGGCTCCACGCATACATGTCTGAACCTCAATTATGTTGTGATCTGAGTATATTGTTTTTGATATGGTGACATTTCTTATCAGATCACCATTGTTAGTGAAGATGAGGTCTAGAGTATTCTCCAGTCTAGTAGGCTCTATTATTTGCTGGTTTAAATTGAATTTTGTGCAGAGATTTAAAAACTCGTGTGAGTGTGAGTTTTCATCAGAGCTGCCTCCTGGTGTTATTACTGCAACAACATTATTTGCTATATTCCTCCATTTTAGGTGCCTTAAGTTGAAATCCCCCAGGAGCAAGATGTTGGGTGCAGGAGCTGGAAGATTTTCCAGACAGTGGTCAATTTTTAACAGCTGTTCCTGGAATTGCTGGGATGTTGCATCCGGAGGCTTGTAGACTACCACAATGACTAGGTTTTGGTTCTCGACCTTTACTGCTAAAACTTCCACTACATCATTTGAGGCATTAAGCAGTTCTGTGCAAACAAGTGATTCTGCAATGTACAGGCCAACCCCCCCCCCCTTTTGCCTGTTCGCTCTGTCACATCTGTATAGGTTGTAACCTGGGATCCATATTTCGTTGTCCAAGTGATCCTTTATGTGGGTCTCAGTGAAAGCCGCGAACATTGCCTTTGCCTCTGCAAGCAGTCCACGGATGAAAGGCATTTTGTTGTTTGTTGCTGGCTTTAGACCCTGTATATTTGCAAAGAAGAATGTCATCGGATTGGTGGTATTGTTGGTACTGGGGGGGGATTTTTTTCCGGCATTAATATCTGTATCTGTTGGTTTGGAGTGGAGGCCATCGACTGTGGTTCCACTCCAGGAATGACTGGATTTGGTGTACGATTTCTGCCATTTCCTGCCAGTTTTTTTTTCCTTCCTGGCACTAAAAAACCTCTCCCTCTTGAGTGGCTGTGGCTACCCAGGTTTTCCCATGGCCTGGATGTTTTGTATCTTTTTGTCCCCTTTAGATGGTGTGCCTGGCAATTTAAGTTATAGCACAGTCTTTCCTGTACTGAAGAGGTACACATTTCAGGGTGAAAAAGCTTACAGGGAGGGAGTTTGCATTTTCCTGTTGTCATATGGGCACGGCATTTTCTAGGGTGGTCATAGTTGCACGTCCCGTCTGTTTTTCCAGATTTCCCATGTCTGCAGATACCAAGTGCATAGTATGTGCACAGGCTTGGTTTCCGTTTGCCTTGGGTTTCTGTGACTGTATTCCCTGTTGGTGCATGTTTCCCTGTCTTATTCCTATCCTCCCTAGCACCAGCAATGGAGCTCCCACCAGTTGTTTTTGGTAATATCCTCACTATTGCTAGTGGAGTCCTCTTGTTTGCTATTTCCTGTGGTATTTCTAGTTTGCAATATTGGTTTTATCTTATCTTTGACTACACTTGTTTCCCCACTACGGCTCCTGTCCCCTATGAGGTCATTTATATGTATTCCTTCCTGTGTATAATTCCCGACTACCTGGACAAAATCTCCAGCTTCACCATTACTGTCTCCCAGGACAGCACCTCCAGCTTCACCATTACTGTCTCCCAGGACTACTGTGCACACACCCACTACTGTACACACACCTACTGTGCACACACCCACTACTGTGCACACACCCACTACTGTGCACACACCTACTCCTGTGCACACACCTACTACTGTGCACACACCTACTACTGTGCACACACCTACTACTGTGCACACACCCACTACTGTGCACACACCCACTATTGTGCACACACCTACTACTGTGCACACACCTACTACTGTGCACACACCCACTACTGTGCACACACATACTACTGTGCACACACCTACTACTGTGCACGCACCCATTACTGTGCACACACCTGCTACTGTGCACACACCCACTACTGTGCACACACCTACTACTGTGCACACACCTACTACTGTGTACACACCCACTACGGTTCACACACCTACTACTGTGCACACACCCACTACTGTGCACACACCTACTACTGTGCACACACCCACTACTGTGCATATACCCACTATTGTGCACACACCTACTACTGTGCACACACCCACTACTGTGCACACACCTACTACTGTGCACACACCTACTACTGTGCACACACCTACTACTGAGCACACACCCACTACTGTACACACACCTACTACTGTGCACACACCTACTACTGTGCACATACCCACTATTGTGCACACACCTACTACTGTGCACACACCCACTACTGTGCACACATCATTTGAAACTGAGCAACTCCCTGAGGTATGGAAAATGGCAAATGTAGTCCCAATTTTTAAAAAGGGAGACAGACATGAGGCACTAAACTACAGACCTGTATCACTAACGTGTATAGTATGCAAGGTCATGGAGAAGATCATCAGGAGAAGAGTGTGGGGCACCTGGAAAGAAACAAGTGTATAATTGACAACCAGCACGGTTTCAGGGAAGGAAAATCCTGTGTCACAAACCTACTAGAGTTTTATGACAAGGTGACAGAAGTAAGACAAGAAAGAGAGGGGTGGATCGACTGCATATTTTTGGACTGCAAGAAGGCCTTCGACACAGTTCCTCACAAGAGGTTACTGCAAAAGCTAGAGGATCAGGCACACATAACAGGAAAGGCACTGCAATGGATCAGAGAATACCTGACAGGGAGGCAACAACGAGTCATGGTACGCGACGAGGTGTCAGAGTGGGCGCCTGTGACAAGCGGGGTTCCACAGGGGTCAGTCCTAGGACCTGTGCTGTTCTTGGTATATGTGAACGACATAACTGAAGGGATAGACTCAGAAGTGTCCTTGTTTGCAGATGATGCGAAGTTAATGAGAAGAATCAAATCGGATGAGGATCAGGCAGGACTACAAAGAGACCTGGACAGGCTACAAGCCTGGTCCAGCAACTGGCTCCTTGAATTTAACCCTGCCAAATGCAAAGTCATGAAGATTGGGGAAGGGCAAAGAAGACCGCAGACACAATATAGTTTAGATGGCCAAAGACTGCAAACCTCACTCAAGGAAAAAGATCTGGGGGTGAGTATAACACCGAGCATATCTCCTGAGGCGCACATCAATCAGATAACTGCTGCAGCATACGGGCGCCTGGCAAACCTACGGATAGCGTTCCGATACCTCAGTAAGGATTCGTTTAAGACTCTGTATACCATTTACGTCAGGCCCATACTGGAGTATGCAGCACCAGTTTGGAATCCACACCTAGTCAAGCACGTCAAGAAATTAGAGAAAGTGCAAAGGTTTGCAACAAGACTAGTCCCAGAGCTACGGGGATTGTCCTACGAAGAAAGGTTGAGGGAAATCGGCCTGACGACACTGGAGGCCAGGAGGGTCAGGGGAGACATGGTAACGACATATAAAATACTGCGCGGAATAGACGAGGTGGACAAAGACGGGATATTCCAGAGATGGGACACAGACACAAGAGGTCACAATTGGAAGTTGAAGACTCAGATGAATCAAAGGGATGTTAGGAAGTATTTCTTCAGTCATAGAGTAGTCAGGCCGTGGAATAGCCTAGAAAGTGAAGTAGTGGAGGCGGGAACCATACATAGTTTTAAGGCGAGGTATGATAGAGCTCATGGGGCAGGGAGAGAGAGGACCTAGTAGCAATCAGTGAAGAGGCGGGGCCAGGAGCTGTGACTCGACCCCTGCAACCACAAATAGGTGAGTACAAATAGGTGAGTACACACCCACTACAGTACACTCTCCCACTACTGTGCACACACCCACTACTGTGCACACACCCACTATTGTGCACACACCCACTACTGTGCACACACCCACTATTGTGCACACACCCACTATTGTGCACACACCCACTATTGTGCACACACCCACTATTGTGCACACACCCACTATTGTGCACACACCCACTATTGTGCACACACCCACTATTGTGCACTTAGTATGAAATTCAACACAGCGTTCTGACGATACAAGAATCAACTACATCTTTGTAATAACTCGTGCTCGACTCATCAAATCTAGACATTCCATGAGAATAAATGGCTCTAAAATTTGCAGTGCCCTTCCAGATAATGTACAAAATTCTCAATCTATCACCTTCTTCATTTAACCTAAATGCTATATAGACCAATTACATCAAAGTCCAATTTATGAACACCATCTCAGGTTAGTTTAGGTAAGGTCTGTCAGGAAACAGGACAAGTGTTTCAGTTGCGGGTCTTAGTTATATGACGACCCGCAGCTGGAGCTTTTGGTCATCTGACCAGTACCTTACCCTGACTTACTGGTCCATCCCTTTAAAAATTATGGTCATAAATATTGACATTACAAGATTAAACATCATCTCTGTTTATCCTCATATTAACATTCATATTGTTGTTCACACATACACCAATTTATCTCAACATATATAATAGCCACTCCGATACGTCGGAATGTACAATGAAATCACGTTTCATCACATTTTTCTCAGTTTTCTAATATATTACATATTTAAAAGAATATATATGAAAAGTACAAACATTATAACAAATGTTAAAGATTTTAAATTTTACCATTTATGTTAACCAATTTAATTAAATAAACATCCAGCAGTTATAAGTTGATTCCAAGGCTGCCCAATAAGCTGTGCATAACCTGGGACTTTATATGAAGTATGCCATTAATGTCAATTAGTTCTTTATCGGGTGTATGATAAACTGTTTAGATGCACTTCGTCATCATATGACCAAGACCCGCGTGACCGACCCTATGATGCTACTCGATGTGCGGATAAGAAAATAAATCGAAAAATATGGAAAACGTGTTTTGTTTACAGAAATAGTTTAAGATTCTGGCAACATTTGGGTAAAAATCCCATTACAATAGAATGTTTCTACAGCAAATTATAGCTATTTGAACATGTCTTGTGATGACGCACCACGGAAATATATGCGTGAACATGAGGGGAAGTTTTGGATTTTTTGTTTTTCAATTTTGGTCTATTTTTCTTTCTGATACACTAAATTTATCACTGAAAATCATTACAGTGTGAGAGGAGCTATAGCATAGTAGGAGGAGTCAATAGGAGAGACAGGGAAAGAATTTTCTTCGTCAGCTGTCTGGTCCTCGGCAACAATATGTCTGGTACTGACGCTATTATTAGTAATATACTTTATCTGCCTATACCATTTATTCAAAAATGACAGCGGACATAAGATATGAAAGATAACAACATAATGTAGATCACCAATATTATAATATCTGTTATTAGTGTCAGGCAAAGATCCACAAGATATAGAAATTGTAGTAACACAGGAATTGAGTTCTGCAGCAAATGGTTAGTAGACAAACGGAAAAAAACGGGAAAACAGAAGCCACATTCTTTGGCACGGAACATAAACTGAGAAGGGTAAATAATTTTAATGTCTGGTGTAATGGGGAACCCATCATTTCAGTTTCCTCAGTAAGATATCTGGGAATCCCCTGTGACCCATGCATGTCAGGAGAACTGATAGGGAACAGTGTAGTAAAGAAAGCGAATGCCAGACTGAAGTTCCTGTACAGACAAGCACAGTGTCTACCTACTGAGGCTCACAGGACCCTATGTCTGATTATAATAATAATAATGTAGTACCCACAGTCAGTGGTTAGGCTTCAAAAACCTGTTATAGCACAGCAATAAGGGAATGGAACAGACTGCCTGCACATGTCAAAGCCAGTCATAGCAAGAACCAGTTCAAGAAAAGAGCCAAAATGTGCCTAATGAATGTAACGACAGATTAGATTTTTTTAGATTTTGCCACCGAAGTGGCTAGTTTATTGTGCACCCCATATCCATCCTGTGGACGGTAGCGCCAGAGCATATGGATACACAAAAGGCCTAGGAACTAGGCCCCAAAGGGTTAACAGGAATACATATGGATTTATATCTACATATCTATAGTTCACTTATCTGTTACAAGCAAATTTAGGAAATTTGCTTAGTATATCTGGTATCTTATTTTCATTAATAAGATATCTTGACATGTCACATAGGTTATTATACTGTCTGTCTCTGTATTCCTCAATGAGTGGACAATTAAGCACATAGTGTTCAAGAGAGTGACCATATGCCTGATCACATAATTTACATTTAGTTTGATCATCATCTGTGTGTCTCCCAAACTGCCAGAAGTACTTGTAACCAAGCCTAAGCCTGGCCACTACAACATCAGTCAGTCTGTTCACATTGCAAGTTGTTCCATAAACATACTTATCTACGTTCATGTTATCATAGTGGGTTATAGATCTACTCAGGCTTCTAACTGCATTCCTATAACAATCATCTTCATTATTTACTTCTCTCCTAATATTATTCCTAATGCTAGACACAGTTATACCAAAGTTATATTCTACGTTCTCCTTCTGGATACTCTTCTTGGCTAACATATCAACTTTATCATGAAGGAGTAATACAATGTGTGATGGGATCCATAGCAATTGTACATCGACAGAAAGGGAAGAGAATGATTTTTTATTTTTTTTAGCTAACACACATGTAATCTTCTCTTATTCATAGTATATCTCCTTTATAGTATAATATTAAGATATTATCTCCTTTATAGAATAATAATAAGATATTATAACCTTTATATTATAACAATAAGGTAAAAGGACCCCAATGGAAATAAATCCCTCTGTCTGACTTTTTTGGGTTATCCCAGGTTCTCTACACATATGCTGCTATGTATGATAATCTATGTAGCTGAATTTTTCTCAACCTGAATAAATTTACTTACTTACTAGTCATATTATACAGGAGGGTTGGCGCCGACCGTGATCAATAATTTAGTGAAGTACTTGATAATAAAAGGGTTTTCTCTGTGGTAAATGGTCTCGTACTAGAGAAAACGATATAGTATACAGGGAAAACAATAAGAAATCACCTACATTGCGTAGAAAAAACAAAAGTAGCGCGATTTTCATGATTTTTTTTTCGTGTAATCAGGTATATGTGCGCTTACCCTAATATCTCGGAAGTAAGATTTTGGCCTATTTCTTGATGAAATGATTAGATTGAAATGATTTTATTAGTTGAGAGTGACCGCAGAGCCATTTGCAGTACCAGTAAGTAATTCATACTCCCATGTGTTATACTCATTAAATATTTTTTTCTCATTTGTTTGTTGGCCGATCTTATTGAAACTTTGTAACAGTTCAAAAAAATATGCTTCTGAAAGTACACACACAAAAAAAAAGAAAATAGGACAAAAAAAAAAATGGAAGAATCTTGTTCACTAATGGAGTGGAAGCACAGTCATTGACCCCCACCCCAGAACGAAAGACATTGGTGCAAGCAAATAAAACCCCTCCATATGCAAACTGTTATGCAGAAATGTGGGATAGCTGGGGGCTTGAGCTTTGTCTAAGGGCAAAGGTAAAAGTTACACACATCTCAAGCATAAACAGGCCACCCAGGGCTATCCCAGTCAAAACAGAAAGCGCTAAACCAGAATGTGTTACTTCCATGAGTTAGTTAACAGAGGGTTAGGTAAAAATCTTAGTTAAGAAAATATATCTATTTATTCATCATAACACTATATACACACTCTAGAAACACCTTAATCCTAAACGCCCAAATGAGGATACACAAGAAACAGCTGGCTGGAGGTCCAGCCACCATAACCACTAGGCCTAGTCAGCGCCAGGCCGTCACTACTCCACTACCAACCCCATTTCTTATTTCCTCACTCATCCCACAGCACCCTGACCATGTCAGAGCCCAGGTGGGCATACAGGTAAGCCATAGAAGGGCCTATGGCTGGGGTTAGCTAAACAAAAGGAGTACACAACTACAAACTTAGCTTAAATACACAGGATCTCCGACGCCAGCCTCCACACCATGCTGACTCCACGTGACTGCCCCAAGCCACGCTTACCCAGCATACCCAAACATAGTTGGAAAATAAATCCCTAGCAGGATTTCTTTATAATTATAGTTTAACCTACTTTACAGTACCCCCAAATGCACATTATGAATTATAAAATTATTCTGTACAATTATAACATTCATACTACGTATTATGGCACACTTCTCCACTATATGTACATTACGATGTCATGCAGAACCCTGCATAACACCCCCACCCCCAGACCATAGGTCTCACTCTGCTAGCGGAGTCCCTACGGACACGGCTAGGCAAAAGGAAAAAGAAAGAAAATAAACCCCACATTAAGGTCTGAGGCAACGGGCAAAATAATACCTGGGGAATAACCACCATACAATCACGGCCTTTTGGTGCTACAAATATGCAATATTAACAAACTGAGGTACTAGACTGCAGACATGTGAAACTCACGGAACTTAAAAGTGATCAAGTTCTATGCCAAACGAGCCCACAGTCACGCTCTTAGACAATTGTGTTAGGAAAAGACACCATCACAACACAGCGCTGGCCAGACACTGGCGTTGATGCATTTTGCCTAAATTAAATCAAGCAAACTTATAAACGAGCAAGTTAACTTTGTACAAAAAGTGCCCCTGAGGAATGCCGTTTTATGAAGTAACACCAAAGTTCAGTATGTTGCAAGGCAGACCAAACTGTATGTGCCACCAAAAAAAACTTTTAAACAGTAAGTACATTTTCCAGGAGTTCAAAGAAAAGGAAAACAGATTTTACATGTTAAATTCTACTTAGAAAGCAACATCACATTATCACTCCCATCTCACAGCAATTTTTGTGTAAACAAAACTGGTTCCCCATGACACACCTCTGCGAGAATCAGGAGAGCACAGGAGAGGGAAAAATATCAGGCCCCAAAAACAACGGGTGGATAGTCACATAAATCTTGTTTGTGGGACTGTGGCCGTAAAACCCTGGAGTCATCACTGAAGACCCCGAAAAGGTGGACCTCCCAGGTCGATACCTACATGTCATTCCAAGGACCCTGGAGTCACCCCAGCTGTGATCCAAAAAGGAAAAATTGAAAAGAGTCCTGGAGAGCCAAAACACCTCGGATCAAGAGACATGACCCAAACAGTGGAGGGCATCACCGCCAGCCCCACATTCACTAAAACGTTAGGTCCAACAGTCCCTATACCAACATGAAACAGAGGCGAGGCATTCCAGCCAACACCTAAAAAACGTAGCATACCTTACCTAGGCATGGCACTTGATGTGACTACCCCCAAAACACACACACACACTAGGGAATCCTGATACCTCCAGCTCCAGCTCACCCTGCCCTTCTCCCTTGGGTGGTCTAGGGTTCCATCTACTTGTCTACTGCAAATCACTGCAAAATAAGAATTGATAAGTGATCTGTACATGACATCGTGCACTTTAAACACGAGACAATGCATCAGCAACCACATTCTCTGCTCCCTTCACATAATGAATCACAAGATTAAGAGGTTGGAGAAACAAGGCCCACCTTGTAAGTCTCTGATTGTGGCTCCTCATTAAGTGAAGGAAACATAAAGGGTGAACTGATGATGATATATTCACCTCAAAATGTTGCACTGCCAACACTAAAGCATGAGCCTCCTTTTCTATGGTGGTATAACTTCTCTGGTGCCTGTTACTTTTTGCCGAGAAGCAGCTGAGAGGCATTACTTGCCCTGCTCTACCTTGCAACAAGACTTCCCCAACCCCTGTATAATTTTGCAAAACCCGGGGTGGGTAACTCAGGATTATACATATAAGACCTTGAAGGTTAATAGCATACAAAAGGTTCATGTACAGAGATATTAAAGTTACAAATATGGGTGTGTCCTTGGCACACATGGTCATGGGAATCAGATGACCCCCCAACGGTTCATTCACACAATTTGCATGTAGTTCATAAAGAGGAGACAAAACCTTATTTCTTAACTGTACCTGGCGGCAGTCAGTGCACGTTTTCAAGGTATCACCGAGTGTGAGACCAGTAAAAGACAACGTCCACCGACTCTCGCTGGATACAAACACAGTCTCTAGAAATAAACACATCACTTCCTTCAAGGAGCCTATTTCACCCCAGCTTACATCATGCCAGACCTGCTGACATTGCACAAATTTCAAAACCTCTACCTCATGGGGGTTAACATGGCCCCATTTTTCAGCATCCCAAAACCCTATCACTAAGGTGCACAATGGCTGAGCCAACACTACAACCAGTCTTTCAGAAGATCCAAGTCTTCCACAATCTCTTACAATTTTCCTGCTCACATTATCTTTCTCAGGGACCTTGTCCACCATCATTTTGAAGCCACCACACAGTTCCATCATAGCCTTCCCAGGACCCGGCTCCAATGCCAATCCCATCTGTCCAGCTTCCAGAATATGTAGCACCACCTCATGGTCCCATGTCATCCTGGGTGGATTGGCAGGCTGGTGCACTAGTGCCATCGACCTCATCTTAGCCAAGCAGTTTCTGAAACTGAGAAAAAACACCGCGTGGGAAACATCACCATCCTCATGTAGCCCATGACTTAATGATTCCAGTGTGCTTCCCCACACGGTAATGAAAAGGAGGGAAATTCCCTCCTCCCATTCCTTCTGGTACTGGGTAAAACAAACATGCATTGCCCTGAGAGACTGGGAAAACCATGGTGCTTTTCTTTGACTCCTAGGATGATATACATTGGTAAATTTACTTCAAGTAGGCCTCTCAAAACTACATGACATTTCATAAAATATGACTTCTGGGTGATTTGTGCAAAGCCTAAGAGACAAAAATGTTTCACCAGAAATCTCAAAACAACACACACAAAATTATTTAGAAAGGGTATAGACTCTGGTAACCTGTTAGAAAAGGAATTTATTAATAAACACTGATTATTTAGCTCTCCTGTCTTAACACAGAACTGCCGTTCCTTCAGAATCTGTAAAAAATACTGACAAAGACACTTTAATAGTTCTGCTGCGGCCACGTAAGCACAGGTCCTCTTAAAAAGAGTCTTGCTCATTTGATCAACTCTGCAAAATAAACACTTGGTAAATTTGGGAACCACATCCTCTGCAACAGCTGATAAATGAATAGCGTTCCGGAGGTCACAACCTTCTCGGGCCTCACTCAGTTGCTGCAGAGTCAGGGGATTTTTTTCTCACATCAGCACCTAGACCACTTCTCCAATAGAGTTCCGGTTTAGCCGGTTCATCACTGCTCAGAGTCTCCTGCAGGTCAGACTCAATGAACAGGCTCCCCAGGCCCAAACCATCACCACAGTGTGCAGAAGGGTTACAGGGAGGAACAGCTCCTGCTTTGTTCCCCTGTTTAGTCCTAGAGCACACTGAAAAATTTTCAGGCACCATCGCTCCAATTAGGTCATTACCACCTTGTAAAGCAGGGTCCTGCAAAACCAAACATTCCTCACTTTTGAGGAGTCCCACAACGTTGTTGCCTAGTAGGTCAACTCCTGCAAAAGGTACAACTTCTGCAATACTTACAGGTAGGTACCTAGACTGGTACGCAGACTCTACCCATAACCTGTGCACTGGAGTCCTGACAGGGACTCCAGTTATCCCTTTAAGAAAAATGTCCAATCTAGTGTAGGTGTCATCCGACACTGGCAATACACCCCTGCAAAGCAAGGTGTATGTGCTACAAGTGTCCCTCAAAGACATAACACCCGTGACCCTACCTTCATTTTGGTGTAAGGCCACAGTAGACTTACTTGAATAGACCTTCATCCGAGGGTCTAAGACAGCTGGTCTTCTTTGGATACCTTGGGGCAAGACTGCAATGCAAGCAACATCATGTGTAACTGGTGTATTTACTGGAGAAGCATCTGCTGCAGCCTGGTCCCTAAGCATCTTTCGACAATATGGCTGTAGGTTTAAAAGCCCCCTGCACACTTGACATAGGCTGGGGCCCATGATCTTGGGGAAGTGGACTGTTTCTACCTGTCCCCGGTAGTCCTGGACCTGTGACAACTGTCTTAAAACCTTCTCGGGTAGGTACTGGAAAATTAGGCTTATTAAAACTCTGGTGGTTATTAGGCTGGTAAATGGGTGGCTTAAACTTCTGAAATTTCTTATTCCTATTGGTGGGTGGAGAAAACGTACCATTATTAGTATGTGGGGGGTGGTAACTACTACCATATTTTTGGTTAGCTAAAAATCTGTCACCCAGCTCTAAAGCATTATTAAAATCATCAAGATCCTTCTCCTCAAGATATGCCTTAAGGTCAGGAGGAACATTTCTCAAAAGGTCCTCTTACAAAATTAAGGTAATTACACCCTCATAATTGCCTACCACCCCCTTTGAGCGACACCACCTATTTAAAAGTGACATTTTCTCCTTACCATATTCCACCAAAGACTGCCCTGCTTGAAACTTTAGTCCTCTAAACTTCTGCCGGTACCTTTCCGGCAACATTTGATAAGCCAGTAAAACTACCTCTTTTAGCTTATGATAATCAGAAAAGGCCGATCCCTCTAAAGAACTAACAGCCTGTAACCCTTTACCAACTAATTGGGTCCTTGCTAATGTCGCCCATTCCTATTCCGGCCAAATTTGGGATTTGGCCGTACTTTCAAATAACAGAAAAAACTGGTCTGGATCTTTCTCTAGGAATTTGGGCACAAATTTTATGGCTTTATCCAAATGAAAAACATCTTCCCTTGTGTCTGTGTCTGGGTGAGAAGCAAGCTGCCTCTCTTTATCTCTTTCTTGAGCCCTAAGCTCCTCTAAGGCTCTCTGTTCCTGGATCTTTGTACGTTCAATCCTTAACTGTTCCTTTTCTTCTGCAACTAGGGCTAATTTCATTCGTAAAATTTCTACTTCCTTATCCAGGTCCCTATCATGGGAATTTGATTCAATATCACCTTCCAAATACATGTCATCCCAAGAATTTTCACTAGTGTCAGCCATTTTGAGAAATTATACCACCAAATCTTGCTATTATCCACAGAACTTATTGATATAAAATAATAAAGCACATAGCAAAGTACATGCACTGAAATAGTATATTCACAAGGAGTGATTGTCATGTGACTCCCCAAAATTAAACAGGATTGCACACAAGAAAATCCTTTCAGAAAAAATGGAGCTACTGCACCTGCAAAGGAAAATTATTCCCAGAAATTTAGGTAAACATAACCCCCTAAAAATCAGCAAGATTGTACCTGCAAGGGTAAATTATGCACTAACTATCAGGTATTAATAACACCCTAAAAATCAACAATATGGCACAGAAAGGAAAATTATTCACAGAGTATTAGTTTATAATAACACCCTAAAAACCAGCAATATTGCACACAAAGGTAAATTATTATTTTAGTGTGAGTGTTATAGTGAATGCTTCCTCTGACCAACCCAGTAAAGAGTGGTTATTGATTTTCCAGGTTGCAAACTTGAATTACCACATAAAATTTGATAATTCTCCCATATACAGGCCCCTATGTTACGCAGAAATGTGGGATAGCTGGGGGCTTGAGCTTTGTCTAAGGGAAAAGGTAAAAGTTACACACATCTCAAGCATAAACAGGCCACCCAGGGCTATCCCAGTCAAAACAGAAAGCGCTAAACCAGAATGTGTTACTTCCATAGGTTGGTTAACAGAGGGTTAGGTAAAAATCTTAGTTAGGAAAATATATCTATTTATTCATCATAACACTATATACACACTCTAGAAACACCTTAATCCTAAACGCCCAAATGAGGATACACAAGAAATAGCTGGCTGGAGGTCCAGCCACCATAACCACTAGGCCTAGTCAGCGCCAGGCCGTCACTACTCCACTACCAACCCCATTTCTTATTTCCTCACTCATCCCACAGCACCCTGACCATGTCAGAACCCAGGTGGGCATACAGGTAAGCCATAGAAGGGCCTATGGCTGGGGTTAGCTAAACAAAAGGAGTACACAACTACAAACTTAGCTTAAATACACAGGATCTCCGACGCCAGCCTCCACACCATGCTGACTCCATGTGACTGCCCCAAGCCACGCTTACCCAGCTTACCTAAACATAGTTGGAAAATAAATCCCTAGCAGGATTTCTTTATAATTATAGTTTAACCTGCTTTATAGTACCCCCAAATGCACATTATGAATTATAAAATTATTCTGTACAATTATAACATTCATACTACGTATTATGGCACACTTCTCCACTATATGTACATTACGATGTCATGCAGAACCCTGCATAACACAAACCATACAACATTTGTATTTGCAAATATACAGGGTCTAAAGCCATCAAGAAACAACAAAATACCTGTCATCTGTGGACTGCTCACAGAGTCAAATGCAATGTTTGTGGCTTTCACAGAGACCCATACAAAGGATCACTTTGACGATGAAATGTGGATCATGGGGTACAACAGTAGTGGAGAACTTTTTTGAGTGGGAGCCTATGCCCCCCCTGTCCAAAAATTTGAGTGGCAATTTGACACCCAAATTTTTTTTGAAAGGGGGCTCTGTCCCCTTTTTTGGGGCCCCATTTTTTATATACTTTTTTTTCTTCCCGTGACTCAGCCCCCTATGGGGCAGTACCCCCCTATGGGGCAGTCAACAGGTCTGATCAGGTTAACCCAGGTGGTTGTGTGATGTCACGGGTGACCACTGTAGCTGGGCCGCTAGCGGACTCAGCTCACACACTGAGGTCTGGGGTCCGAATCTCCTCCGGTATTGTTTACGAAATAGTTATTAGTCACGTTGTTGCAGGAGGGGTTCAATGATAAGGCTTCAGAGGCTTCTTTCTTTATTTGTGATATCTGGGTACACAGGCAGTGTGTTTGTGCCCGTGGCCCCAAGGGGAGCCCATGCCCACAAGGGAGAGAGGAGTAGGCCTTGTTGACTGAGTGAAGGCCGCTGAGAGAGTGAAAGAGGGGCAGGGGTGGGCAGGCTGGCATGCCCACCATTGGGGTCTTGAGCTGGGCTCAAGACCACACAGGACGCATGGTAAACTGCACACACGATCGAAGACCGGGCAGAACTACAAAGGGATCCGGACAGGCTGCAGACCTGGCCCAGCAATTGGCTCCTGGAGTTCAACCCCACCAAGTGCAAAGTCATGAAGATTGGGGAAGGGCAAAGAAGACTGCAGATGGAGTACAGACTAGGGGGCCAGAGACTACAAGCCTCACTCATGGAAAAAGATCTTAGGGTGAGTATAACACCAGGCACATCTCTTGAAGCACACATCAACCAAATAACTGCTGCAGCATATGGGCGCCTAGCAAATCTCAGAACAGCATTCTGACATCTTAATAAGGAATCGTTCAGGACCCTGTACACAGTGTACGTTAGGCCCATGTTGGAGTATGCGGCACCAGTTTGAAACCCACACGTAGCCAAGCACGTAAAGAAACTAGAGAAAGTGCAAACAAACGTTTGCAACAAGACTAGTCCCAGCGCTAAGAGGTATGTCCTACGAGGAGAGGTTAAGGGAAATCGACCTGACGACACTAGAGGACAGGAGAGATAGGGGGGACATGTTAACGACATACAAAATACTGGGACACAGCAACAAGGGGACACAGTTGGAAGTCGAAGACACAGATGAATCACAGGGATGTCAGGAAGTATTTCTTCAGCCACAGAGTAGTCAGGAAGTGGAATAGTTTGGGAAGTGATGTAGTGGAGGCAGGATCCATACATAGCTTTAAGCAGATGCATGATAAAGCTCACGGCTCAGGGAGAGTGACCTAGTAGCAACCAGTGAAGAGGCGGGGCCAGGAGCTAGGACTCGACCCCTGCAACCTCAACTAGGTGAGTACATCTAGGTGAGAACACCTACTGTACATGCGGTTGCAACAGGGCTTACTAGCAAATGACGCTTTTCTGTGCAAAAATCGACACTAAGCTATACACGAACATGTGAGAACATTGACTGAGAGGAATTAATTAACACATGATATATATCTTCTCTCAATCTTCTCAACAGCACAACATTTTGCTCACTGTGAAACTAACACTGTTGATCAGGCGTGACATCATGAGGTGATGTCATAGTGACATCGCCAGGTGATGTCAACAGCATGGTAACGTCAGCAGACGTCGCGAGGTGACGTCCTGAAGTGATGTCATGAGGGATGTCATTGGGTGACATCATGAGGTGACGTCAGGCAGACATCGTGAAGTTGGGTAGCATCATGGGTGATGTTGTGAAGTCGGAAAGCAGATCACAGCATGGCTTGTGATCTGGCTTAACCCATGTGGCTTGTAGATCCATGTGGCTTCATCCACACATGGCTTAGTGATCCACAAGGCTTCGAGTGACCTCTGGCACTCGGATACACAGCTCTGCCAAAACATTCACATGGAAAACAGCAGAAAACACAGCAGAGAGGGAGTGGGCAGTGGTGGTGTACAGTAGGGCGAGCGTGGGTGAGGCAAGAATCGGCCACTTCCCCCTCTCCCACCCACAAACACGGGAGAAACACTCACAATGGATGCAGAAATCACCACAAACTCACCTCTGACTTGCTGAAATAGCCATGCTGAACTAAAAAACAACAGCAGCAACATACAAGTGATGCTAAACATGTAACTTGAGAAACAGCGTGGGGCACTGTGAAGTGCCAGGTGACGCCACTTATATTTCTCAAAGAAATTCGGCAAATTTCGGCCTGGATCCTGCTTGTACCTGTGTCTAGATGCTGAGACTTGCAGACACAACATCCAGATAACTCGTTGAGAGAAGGATGCTTCTTGTGTAGGGTGATGAAGTGAAGACAATTTCATTCCTCTTCCATCCCTCCTCTGGGCAACACAGCTGCTGTGAAGCACCACTGTCACCAATGTTTAGGAAATAGTTATTTGTCACAGTGTTGCAGGCGGGGCTCAATGAAAAGGCTTTGGAGGCTTTTTTATTTGCGATATCTTGGTACACAGGCAGTGTGTTTGTGCCCATGGCCCCAAGGAATAACCCATGCCCACGAGGGAGAGAGGAGTAGGCCTTGTTGACTGAGTGAAGGCCGCTGAGAGAGTGAGAAAGAGGCAGGGGTGGGCAGGCTGGTATGCCCACCGAGAGGTCTGGCCTCTGGTGGAAACTATTGGAACTAGGTATTTAGGCTCACTGGCTACAGTGCGGCTGGAAAACATTAGGAACATGTTTCCATAAGACACCTACTGTCCCTGTCCATGTTTACCGATCAATTTAAAATTGGTACCTGGAAGTTAGTTGACTGGTGTGGGTCGCATCCTGGGTCAAAACTGACCTAATTTCCCCGAAATGCTCAGCATAAAAAGTGGTTTTCTGTATAGCAGTATATCATTGATGTCAACTAGGCCTGTATACCATATACATGTACTTGTAGTGAATAAACATATTATTATTAATATATATTATTTTTATATTATTAATGGTAACACAGTTGGTAATACAACTAAAAGGTAAGCATACAAAGGTGAACCATAACACTATTTTTTTTATTTTACCTGGAGTATACCTAGAGAGGGTTTCGGGGGTCAACTCCCTGGTGGCCCGGTCTGTGGCCAGGCCTCATGGTGGATCACGGCCTGATCAACCAGGCTGTTACTGTAGGCTGCATGCAACCCGATGTACGAACCACAGCCCGGCTGATCAGGTACTGACTTTAGGGGCCTGTCCAGTGCCTTCTTGAAGTCAGCCAGGGGTCTATTGGTAATCCCCTTTATGTATGTTGGGAGGCAGTTGAACAGTCTTGGGCCCCTGACACTTATTGTGTTCCTTCTTATCGTGCTAGTGGTATCCCTGATTTTCATTGGGGGATGTTGCATGGTCTGCTGAGTCTTTTGCTTTCATAAGGAGTGATTTTCACATGCAAGTTTGGTACTAATCCCTCTAGGATTTTCCAGGTGTATATAATCACGTATCTCTCTCTCCTTCATTCTAGGGAGTACAGGTTGGGGGTGCGTTCCCAGTAATTGAGGTGTTTTATCGCAGTTATGTGTGCCACCTGCCTTGAAAGGTGCTGTTAGTGTGCAGCAATATTCCAGCCTAGATAGAACTAGTGACCTGAAGAGTGTCATCATGGGCGGTTTGGCATCCCTAGTTTTGAAGGTTCTCTTTATCCATCCTGTCATTTTTCCAGCAGATGTGATTGGTACAATGTTATGGTCTTATTTGGTGAGATCCTCTGACATGATCACTCCCAGGTCTTGTTTTCTGTGGCCCATTTAAAGATTTGGTTGATGTCCAACAGGAGTCTTGCAGTGTCTTCAATGGAGGACACTATCATGCAAATTTGGATGTCATCTGCAAAGGAAGACACGGTGCTGTGGTTTACATCCCTGTCTGTGTCAGATGTAAGGATGAGGAACAGGATGAGAGCGAGTACTGTGCCTTGTGGAACAGTGCTTTTCACCGAAGCCGCCTCGGACTTTACTGTGTTTACTACTATTCTTTGTGTTCTGTTTGTTAGAAAATTATAGATCCATCTAGCAGCATTTCCTGTTATTCCTTTAACACGCATTTTGTGCACTATTATACCATAGTCTGTGTATATTACATTAGTATTCTGTTTGCCTTCTAGAGGATCCAGGACCTTGTCATAGTGGTCCAGTAGTTGGGACAGGCAGGCCCAACCTGCTTTAAACCCTTGCTGCCCTGGGTTGTGTAACTGATGGGTATCTAGATGGGTGGTGATCTTGCTTCTTAGAATATTGGTGATCATGATTTGGGGTTGGTGAACATGATTTTTGTGAAAATGTGATCATAATAATACTGATATTAGTTATTTAGTGATCTTAATTTTTAGTGATCTTGGTTATAGCGTTTTGAGGGTATGTGTATAAAAATGTGTGTTCTGTGATCATAGTTTTAGGGATTTTGTCCTAAGTGATCAAAGTTATAGCGATCTAGTGATCTATCTTAAGTGATCTTAAATTTTGGTAATCATCTAATGGATTTGGCGATCGTGAGTTTGTGATCTGAGATGTCTATAAAAATAAGAGTGTTCATAGTAATAGTGAACTTAAGTCTTTATGTGTTAGTTGATGTTGATCTTTATTTGAGTCAGCTTAGATTTTAGTAATCATCTCATGGATTTAATGATCCTGATTTTTTGTTAAAATGTGAGCTTATTAGTTCTGACCTTAGTTATTTAGTGATCTTACTTTTTAGTGATCTTAGTTTTTTTTTAGTGATTGTAGATATGGTTCTGAGGAGATGTGTATAAAAATGAATGTTCTGTGATTCTGTGATCTTAGTAATTGTGATCATAGGTCTTCATGTGTTAGTTGATGTTGATCTTAGTTTTAGCAATCTTAGTGTCTTGTCTTATGTGAGGTTAGATTTTTGGTAAACGTATTATGGGTTTGGTGAAAATGACTTTTTGTGAAAATGTGATGCTATTAATACTGATCTTAGTTTTTTTTAGAAATCTTAGATATTTAGTGATCTTAGTTTTTCAGTGATCTTGGTTGTAGTGATTTGAGGGTGTGTGTGTATAAAAAAAATGAATGTGTTCTGTGGTCGTAGTTTTAGTGATCTTGACCTAAGCGATGTTGTGACTAGTGGGAATTATAAGTGAAAATTTGACTTATGGGTTAAGAGTGAAAAAATGAGAGTGGATAGTGTGTGAAGTTTATTAGCTGTGACTTGTATTTTGAGATGTTAAGTGCGTTATATGATGTGACTTGTGGGTTATTATAAGTGAAAGATTGTGTCATGTTGTGAGTTATGAGTGAAATAAATGAGTGGATAGCGTTTGTGCGATGACTTTCTGATGATTTATCTGAGATATTTATCAGAGAGAAGACTCCTGGGTCACAGGTGTTCTTTGCTGATCAGAGTGAGGAATGATTACAGATTTTACTGATATCTACCTTAGGTGCGAAAACGCAATTGATATGTTGATTTGATAAACTGGAAAGAGACCTGTTGGAGGGTTGTATAGCATGGTACAACAGTGCGTGTGTGTGTGTGTGTGTGTGTGTGTGTATGTGTGTGTGTGTGTGCATGTCTGTGTGTACTCACCTAATTGTACTCACCTAATTGTGGTTGCAGGGGTCGAGACTCAGCTCCTGGCCCCGCCTCTTCACTGATCGCTACTAGGTACTCTCTCTCTCTCTCTCTCTCTCTCTCTCTCTCTCTCTCTCTCTCTCTCTCTCTCTCTCTCTCTCTCTCTCTCTCTCTCTCTCTCTCTCTCTCTCTCTCTCTCTCTGCTTCCAGAGCTTTGTCATACCTCGTCTTAAAGCTATGTATGGTTCCACCTCCAGTACTGTAACATCCTCACTCATCCTTCAAAGTACCAGGGCTGGCGTAGGAGCGCGGCGCGGGGGCGTTAACCCCCACACACCTGTAGAAGCGCTTGGCGGGGGCGCTGACCCCTCACGCCTGCAAGTGCTCACCAACACTCACCTAGCTGCACTCACCTAGCTGAGGTTGCGGGGGTCGAGTCCGAGCTCCTGGCCCCGCCTCTTCATTGATCGCTACTAGGTCACTCTCCCTGAACCGTGAGCTTTATCATACCTCTGCTTAAAGCTATGTATGGATCCTGCCTCCACTACATCGCTTCCCAAACTATTCCACTTCCTGTCTACTCTGTGACTGATGAAATACTTCCTAACATCCCTGTGATTCATCTGTGTCTTCAACTTCCAACTGTGTCCCCTTGTTGCTGTGTCCCATCTCTGGAACATCCTGTTTTTGTCCACTTTGTCAATTCCTCTCAGTATTTTGTATGTCGTTATGTCCCCTCTATCTCTCCTGTCCTCCAGTGTCGTCAGGTCGATTTCCCTTAACCTCTCCTCGTAGGACATACCTCTTAGCTCTGGGACTAGTCTTGTTGCAAACCTTTGCACTTTCTCTAGTTTCTCTATGTGCTTGGCTAGGTGTGGGTTCCAGACTGGTGCCGCATACTCCAATATGGGCCTAACGTACACGGTGTACAGGGTCCTGAACGATTCTATATTAAGATGTCGGAATGCTGTTCTGAGGTTTGCTAGGCGCCCATATGCTGCAGCAGTTATTTGGTTGATGTGCACTTCAGGAGATGTGCCTGGTGTTATACTCACCCCAAAATCTTTTTCCTTGAGTGAGGTTTGTAGTCTCTGGCCCCCTAGACTCTATTCCATCTGCGGTCTTCTTTGCCCTTCTCCAATCTTCATGACTTTGCACTTGCTGGGGCTGAACTCCAGGAGCCAATTGCTGGACCAGGTGTGCAGCCTGTCCAGATCCCTTTGTAGTTCTGCCTGGTCTTCGATCGAATGAATTCTTCTCATCAACTTCACGTCATCTGTAAACAGGGACACTTCGGAGTCTATTCCTTCCGTCATGTCGTTCACAAATACCAGAAACAGCACTGGTCCTAGGATTGATCCCTGTGGGACCCTGCTAGTCACAGGTGCCCACTCTGACACCTCGCCACGTACCATGATTCGATGCTGTCTTCCTGACAAGTATTCCCTGATCCAGTGTAGTGCCTTTTCTTGGTCCTCCAGTTTTTGCACTAATCTCTTGTGTGCAACTCAGTCAAACGCCTTCTTGCAGTCCAAGAATATGCAATCCACCCACCCCTCTCTCTCTTGTCTTACTGCTGTCACCATGTTGTAGAACTCCAGTAGGTTTGTGACACGGGATTTCCCGTCCCTGAAACCATGTTGGCTGCTGTTGATGAGATCATTTCTTTCTAGGTGTTCCACCACTCTTCTTCTGATAATCTTCTCCATAACTGCATACTATACATTTCAGTGACAATGGTCTGTAGTTTAGTGCTTCATGTCTGTCTCCTTTTTTAAAGATTGGGACTACATTTGCTGTCTTCCATGCCTCAGGCAATCTCCCTAACAACAGTTGTTGTTAGGGGTACACATAGCGCTCTGCTTCCTCTCTCAGGACCCATGGAGAGATTTTATCTGGCCCCATTGCCTTTGAGGTATCTAGCTCACTCAGAAGCCTCTTCACTTCTTCCTCGGTTGTGTGTACTGTGTCCAGCACTTGGTGGTGTACCCCACCTCTCCGTCTTTCTGGAGCCCCTTCTGTCTCCTCTGTGAACACTTCTTTGAATCTCTTGTTTAGTTCCTCACATACTTCACGGTCATTTCTTGTTGTCTCTCCTCCTTCCTTCCTTAGCCTGATTACCTTGTCCTTGACTGTTATTTTCCTCCTGATGTGGCTGTATAACAACTTCGGGTCAGATTTGGCTTTCGCTGCTATGTCGTTTTCATATTGTCGTTGGGCCTCCCTTCTTATCTCTGCATATTCATTTCCGGCTCTACGACTGCTCTCCTTATTCTCCTGGGTTCTTTGCCTTCTATATTTCTTCCATTCCCTAGCACACTTGGTTTTTGCCTCCCTGCACCTGTGGGTGAACCATGGGCTCAACCTGGCTTTTTCATTATTCCTGTTACCCTTGGGTACAAACCTCTTTTCAGCCTCCTTGCTCGTGGTTGTTACATATTCCATCATCTCAATAACTGGCTTCCTTGCCAGTTCTCTGTCCCACTGAACCCCGTTCAGGAAGTTCCTCATTCCCGTGTAGTCCCCCTTTCTTGTAGTTTGGCTTCATTCGTCCTGGCCTTCCTGCTTCCCCCTCCACTTGTAGCTCTACTGTGTATTCGAAGCTTAAAACCACATGATCGCTGGCCCAAAGGTGTCTTTCATATGTGATGTCCTCAATACCTGCACTACTCAAGGTGAATACTAGGTCCAGTCTTGCTGGTTCATCCTCCCCTCTCTCTCTTGTAGTGTCCCTTACGTTTTTGTACATGAAGTTTTCTAGTACCACTTCCATCATCTTAGCCCTCCATGTATCTTGGCCCCATGTGGCTCCAAGTTCTCCCAATCGATTTACTTGTGGTTAAAGTCACCCATGATCAGGAGCTTTTCCCTGCATGCATGAGCTCTTCTGGCCACTGCAGCCAGTGTGTCAACCATCGCTCTATTGCTTTCATCATACTCTTGCCTTGGCCTCCTGCTGTTCAGTGGTGGGTTATACATCACTGCAATTACCACTTTGGGACCTCCAGAGTGAAGCATTCCTGCTATGTAATCGCTTACTTCTCTGCTGTCTTCTCTCTCCAGCTCATCAAAATTCCATCGGTTTTTGATCAGCAGTGCCACTCCTCCACCACCCCCCCTGTTCCCTCTGTCTTTCCTCAGGATCTGGTATCCCATTGGAAAGATGGCATCTGTTATCATACCTGTAAGCTTGGTTTCTGTGAGAGCTTCGATGTCCTGTGATGCCTCTTTGACTCTTTCATGCCACTCCTCTCGCTTATTTGTTATTCCATCAGCATTTGTGTACCATACCTTCAGTTTCCTCTCCAACACTGTAGTTTGGGGGGCCTGTGAGAGTGGGAGACCTGGTAGCATACTGTGAGATTCTATAGCTGGGTGTTGGGTGGAAGCTGTGAGTGAGGATTGTAGATTGTAGTATTGGGATGGTGTGATAGGTTGTGGGGTTCTGAGGACGATTCTGTGTGTGCTTGCCCTTGCTGCTCTGTCCTGCTCTGATTGACCTCTGCTGGTTCCGTCCTTGTCTCCTTTCCTAGCTCCTTTTGCTTTTTTGGCCTCTCCCTCAGCTGCTGTCATTCTGTTTATGTTCTGTCTTTGTCTAGGTGCACCCTCTTGTACTCTTCCAAGAATTTCAACCGTGGTTTCTCTTGGAGGATCCTGTTCTGCACTGTTTCTGTCCTGAGAATCAGCTTGATCGGTCGTTTTCTCCCCTTCAAGTACCCCCTATTCTCTGAAAATTTACAATCTCCTCCATGTCTTCTTCACCTATTTCTGTGATGATGTTCACAATCTCCTTTCTTTCTGCCTGCCATCTTTCAGTGTGTGTCCTTTCCTCTCTCTCCTGAAGCCCATGGACAAACACTGATTTTGCCCTTTCCTCCTCCCATTGCCTCTCCCTCTGTGACTCTGGTGCCTGTCTGTACATGGTCATTTTCTCCCTTGTTTTTTCCAGTGGCTCTTGGTAGCATGGTTGTGTCTCTGCATTTGACCTATCACCCTCTCCATCTGCACCCAGCTGCTCTTCCCTTTCACTCCTTGGCTCTTCTTGGCAAGCTGATATGACCTTAGCATAATTCGTATCTCCTTCCTTCCTGTTCTGCCTCTCAGCTTCATATGCTGTGTCTTCTCTGGTCAATGCCCCTGTAACTCGTTTCAGCATGTTTACCTCATCTTCTAGGACCCTTATCCAGGCTACTGCAGTTTCGACTTGTGCCTCCCAATTCTTCTTCTCCTTCTCCAACCTCTTTTCTAATTTCACAGAGAGCTCTGTCTCCATTTTTTTCAGAAAGCTCTCCTAATTTTCTCTTCCACTCTTTTTCAATCCTTTTCCACTGCTCCTCCATCCACTCCTCCCTACCAGAACCATTCTCATCTGATCCCTGGTTCCTTCCACTCCCCACCATTTTTTTCCTTCATTTTTCCTTTTCTTCTCTGTCATTTTTCTTTTTTTTTGAAAGAGAAAAGAGTGAGAGAGAGAGAGAGAGAGAGAGAGAGAGAGAGAGAGAGAGAGAGAGAGAGAGAGAGAGAGAGAGAGAGAGAGAGAGAGAGAGAGAGAGAGAGAGAGAGAGAGAGAGAGAGAGAGAAAGAGAGAAAGAGAGAAAGAAAGAGAAGGGAAAGGTAGAAGGAGAGAGGGGGTAGAGTGAGAAGGGAAAAGGGGGGAGAGAGAGTGAGTGAGAGAGAGCAACCCCTCGGCTATGTTGGATCGTCTGACCACAAGGCTGTTTTTACAACACTTAAGATCCCAACAGAACGAGGTGAGGAGTCCACACACACAACCTGGCTATGGGAAAGAGGTAATTGGCCAGCCCTTTGCTCTGAGCTCGCCACCACCGATTGGAATGCTCTTCTCCAAGGGGATGTTGACAGCCAAGTGAAAGCCTTCACTGGACACATCCTTAATCTATAACAAGAACACATTCCTCACCGGAAATATGTGACGAAGCCTACAGATCAGCCTTGGTTTGGCTTTCATTGTAGAGAGGCTGCTACTGCTAAGTACAAAGCATGACGAAGGTATAAGAGACATCCTACCGCCTATAACAGGAACTTGCACAGGCAAGCCTGTAGGCATATGGGTGACATTCAAAAGTGGGCCATTGCTAAATGGGAGGTGGACACTAAAAGAAGGCTAGCATCAGGTAGGGTAGGCTCCAAAACCTGGTGGTCCCTGGTCAAGGACAGACAAGGTTATCTGCCTGATGAACTCATTCCACCTCTAAATCGATAGGTGGGACCACCTCTACTAGTAGTCAAGAGAAAGGGGACCTCTTTGCTGAACACTTTGCTACCAAAATGCAAGTTCCTGATCCAGCAAGGGACCCTCCTTGGCTAGCTGCAAGAACTGTGTCAAAACTGTCAGTGGTGACAATAAGGCAGGAGGAGGTGCATTTCCTTCTTAAATCCCTTGACCAAGAAAAGGCTGTGGGCCCAGACAAGTTGAGCCCAAGATTGCTAAGATGTGCAGACCAGCTAGCAGCACCTCTAACTCGCACCTTTCAGCACTGCCTAGTACAGTGTAAATGGCCCTCTCTATGGAAAGAGGCAAATGTAGTCCCTGTTCACAAAAAGAAGAGCAGAGCAGAAATCAGCAACTACAGACCAGTGTCACCCCTGTCAATCACTGTTAAGATCCTTGAGACAATAATCTCAAGACAAATGACAGAGTTTTTTGACTACAACTCACTACTTTGTGATCGTCAATATGGCTTCAGGAAAGGTTACTCTGCTGCTGATCTGTTGTTAAACCTCTCCACTAAGTGGCACCAGTCACTGGATGATTCCAAAGTCAGCTGTGTGGTAGCACTGGAGATGGCTGGCGCTTTCGACCGGGTGTGACACCAGGGCCTCTTAGCAAAACTTCAAGCACTGAGAATTGCAGGCTCTACGCTATGTCTCCTCAGTGATTACATTCATGGTAGATCTCTAAGTGTAGTTATCAATGGAACAGAATCAGCAAAACATCCTATTGGGGCAAGCGTTCCACAAGGAAGCATGCTGGGACCATTGTTATGGAATGTCTACTTCAACGACCTTCTTCATCTCATCCCAGAATCACATGCATATGCAGCCGACTGTACACTGACATTCACTTATCCAAGAGAAGAAATGCCAGCTGCTCTAAGCTACATCAATCACCAACTGAGAGCTATATCATCTTGGGGAAATAGATGGCAAGTAACATTTGCACCTGAGAAAATGCAAATGATGATCATCTCTAGGCACCATGATGGTAATGCTGGTGCAGTAGTAAGGATGAATGGGAGGGTGTTGGCACCTGGAGAAGAAGTTGATATCCTTGGGGTGAAATTTGACTCCAAACTAACCATGAAGAACCATGTTGTAAATCTTTCAAACAAGGCAGCCAGGAAGCTTACAGCACTTCGCCGTATCTCGCATCTGCTTGACAGTAGGGGTTGTAAGATTCTGTACGAGGCACAAGTACGCTCACATCTTGAGTATGCTCCACTTTCTTGATTTGTCTGCCCCCCCCCTCTCTCATCTGAGACTGCTTGACAGAGTAGAGAACAGAGCAAGACGTCTCATCTCTCGCCTGGACCCATCCTGGATAGATCTGTCATTTCAGCAGAGCCTTCAACATAGGAGGGATGTGGGTGGCCTTACTGTTATGTACAAGGCCAATATTGACAAAGTCCCACACTTGGATCCACTTCGAGGACAGCGTGAAACAAGCTTTTATGCCACAAGACGGGCAGAAAGCAGCAACTTCACTCTGGCTGTACCCTTCTCCAGAACATCACTCCATCTGAGATCATATATACCCAGGATGACTCGAGTATGGAACACATTCGTACAGCATAATGATGTCAACGAGATAAAGTCAGTTGATCAAATAAAAATGCTGGCCCACAGATGGCTCCAACTTCATCCTGTTCCCTACTTGTATGTCTCATAACAATAAAAATGCTTTCAAACGAGCTGATGTAGGTAACAGCTCTTAGCTTGCCAATAAAGTTAGGAATCCTTAACCTGTAAATAGCTTGTCAATAAAGCTAGGGATCCTTAACCTTGTCAAACCCTGTGTAAAAAAAAGAGAGAGAGAGAGAGAAAAGAGAGAAAAGAGAGGGGAAAGAGAGGGAGAGGGGGCAAAGAGAGGGGAGAGAGAGGGGGAGAGACAGGGGAGAAGGGGAGAGAGAGGGGAGATGGAAGAGAGAGGGGAGAGAGAGATAGGAAATGGGAGAGGGGAGAGATGTTAGAAGAGGAGAGATGTTAGAGGGGGAGAGATGTTAGAAGGGAGTGATGGGAGAGGGGAGAGATGTGGGAGGGGGGGATGTTAGAGGGGAGAGATGGGACAGGAGAGAGAGAGAGAGATAGGTAAAGAGAGAGATAGGTAGAGAGAGATAGGTAGAGAGAGAGAGATAGGTAGAGAGAGATATATATAGAGAGAGATAGGCAGAGATAGGTAGAGAGAGAGAATGGTATTGAGAGAGAGAGAGAGAGAGAAAGAGAGGGGGAGGGGGGAAGGGGGAAGTAGTGGATAGTGGAATTTTAGAGGGAGGGTTATCAGGTCAGTTTACAGGAAGGTGTGAAATCCTATGTATGTGTGTGTGAGTGCGTGTGTACTACAGCTTTTACAAGTGCCTGACCGCTTGTTTCTGTACTCACCTAATTGTACTCACCTAATTGTGATTGCAGGGGTCGATACTCAGCTCCTGGCCCGACCTGTGTGTGTGTGTGTGTGTGTGTGCACGTGTGTGTGTGTGTATGTGTCTGTGTGTGCCCCCACATCGAAGTATTCATACTCCTAGTAAATACCAGTAGTAATACCAGTAATTCTAAAGCTTACCAATAGTAATTCTAACACTTATCAATTCTACTTATAAAATGCAGAAAGTAACTAGGTTGTAAAATTTAGCTTGTCTCATCTTCAACAAATGTCTGACGTTATCCCTCGCTAGACCGCTTTACTCCTCACACTCTCGTCAACACTATCTTCACATTATCCATGCTATTTCTACCCTAATTCTGGTAATAGCTTGCAGGAGTGAGTGACCAGTATCTAACAGTGATGAAGAGACCAGAATCTGACAGCATGCAACCTCAGTAGGTGAGCAATACTTGCGCTGGCAGCGGCACGATGACAAGTTGCCAGATGCTGATGACGTAGTCGTCGTGCATAGGCCTTCTATCACTATTTTGAAAATCCTTCACCCATGATGTTTATAACCATATATGCTCATACATCTCGCATTCCTCAAGTGATTTCACTTTTCACTTATGATAGAATACACTTCACATTCGGTGGTTACACTTTATATGTATAATGGCACACAAGTGTTGTGACGTCACTGTTTCAGCAGGCCTACTGCTGCAGCCTTCCCTTGTTATATATTTTATTTTTCCTTTCTCCTTTTGCTTATTAACTTTTTCACTCTCACTGTATGGTGCCCCACATTTCACTCGTTAACCAGTCTCTCGTAATTCTTGAACACCCGCTTCCACACTCACTTTGATTTTTGTATATTTGAATCTGTGTGGCAACAGATGCCTGCTAGGCCCCTAATGGTTTGGCACTTTGAAATATTAATGATTTCAGGCTTCCTCTCGACTTTTTTTAACTAATAACTTTGGTTATCACTCGTAGGATTGTTCACTGATGTTGTCATTACCAGTGATTACTGCTAGCATTTACTAAGGTTCTCGGAGCCTTGTGCCCCCACGTCTGCGTGACTGTATGTGTGTGTGTACTCACCTATTTGTACTCACCTATTTGTGGTTGCAGGGGTCGAGTCCTAGCTCCTGGCCCCGCCTCTTCACCGGTTGCTACTAGGCCCTCTCTCTCCCCGCTCCATGAGCTTTATCAAACCTCGTCTTAAAACTGTGTATGGTTCCTGCCTCCACTACGTCATTTTCTAGGCTATTCCACTGCCTTACAACTCTATGACTGAAGAAATACTTCCTACTATCTCTCTGACTCATTTGTGTCTTCAACTTCCAATTGTGGCCTCTTGTTTCTGTGTCCCCTCCCTGGAACATCCTGTCCTTGTCCACCTTGTCTATTCCACGCAGTATTTTATATGTCGTTATCATGTCTCCCCTGACCCTCCTGTCCTCCAGTGTCGTCAGGCCGATTTCCCTTAATCTTTCTTCATAGGACATTCCCCTTAGCTCTGGAACTAACCTTGTTGCAAACCTTTGTACTTTCTCTAGTTTCTTGACGTGCTTTATCAAGTGCGGGTTCCAAACAGGTGCTGCATACTCCAGTATGGGCCTGACATACACGGTGTACAGTGTCTTGAATGATTCCTTACTAAGGTATCGGAATGCTGTTCTCAGGTTTGCCAGGCGCCCATATGCTGCAGCAGTTATCTGATTGATGTGTGCTTCCGGAGACATGCTCGGTGTTATACTCACCCCAAGATCTTTCTCCTTGAGTGAGGTTTGCAGTCTTTGGCCACCTAGCCTATACTCTGTCTGTGGTCTTCTGTGCCCTTCCCCTATCTTCATGACTTTGCATTTGGCAGGATTAAATTCGAGAAGCCATTTGCTGGACCAGGTGTGTGTGTGTGTGTGTGTGTGTGTGTGTGTGTGTGTGTGTGTGTGTGTGTGTGTGTGTGTGTGTGTGTGTGTGTGTGTGTGTGTGTGTGTGTGTGTGTGTGTGTGTGTGTGTGTGTATGTGTGTGCATAAGGCTTTTAATTTAACAAGGCTTTTGATTTAGTAAGGCTTTTGATGGAGAACCGCACCAGAGACTGTCAAAGAAAGTGGCAGCTCATGGCATTGGCGGAAAAGTGCTGTCATGGATCGAGTCATGGCTCACGAATAGGAAGCAGAGAGGAAATATAAACACATATGCAGTATAATGTGATCCTTTATTGACTACGTTTCGCCCACACAGTGGGCTTTTTCAAGCCACAAACAGATCTACCTGTGGTGGAAGGGACGCGAGTATTTATAGTCAGGTTCAGAATTCTGAGGTCAGGTGGAGAATGCTGCATCTGATGATGTACCGAGTGGAGTTATAGAGTCTAAAATCTTGGGTAGCTTGTAAATGAGATTGGATAAGTTTGTGAGCAGACCTTCTACAGTGTTCTTATGTAGGATAGCGATGAAGAAGTTTCTTGGCAAGTGGTTCAGCTATGTTATAGAAGTCACTATTCTGGTTGAAGTTGTCGGACATAGAAATAAGTGATGATTCCAGGATTCTTCGGTATTGAGTGTTGTCTTCTGTGGCGATAAGTCTTGAGTTTCTGTAGTTTATCAAGTGGTTGTGTGAATTACGGTGTTGTACGCAGGCATTCCTTGTGTCGTCAGACCTGCTTGCGTATTGGTGTTCTGAAATACGTGTTTGGAGGTCCCTTGATGTTTCGCCCAAGTATAACTTGTTGCAGTCATTACAAGGGATTATGTATACCCCTGCAGAGGGTGGAAGCTTGTCCTGTCTATCACTGGTAATGTCCTTGATGGTCGTGGTTGTGGAGGTAGATACTTGAAATGAGGTATTGGAAAAGATGTTGGAAACGTGTTATTTAGGTAAGACACATATGCAACAGTTAGGTATCTTTATTTCGAAACGTTTCGCCTACACAGTAGGCTTCTTCAGTCGAGTACAGCAAAGTTGATAGAAGCAGAAGAGACTTGAAGACGATGTAATCAGTCCATCACCCTTAAAGTTTTGAGGTGGTCAGTCCCTCAGTCTGGAGAAGAGTATTGTTCCATTGTCTGGAATAATCTGGAGTTGAAGTGATAGGATGGAGCCTTATATAGCGCCAGGAGGTGAGACGTAGGTCACTAATGTAGTAAGAATGTAGACATTGAGAGGTCAGGTCCCTCTCAAATCCAGCCTTTCTCACTAGCAGAGGTTGTTGAAGTGGTTCCAAGTCTGTACCAAGGTACCCTTGTGTTGCAGTGTCTGACAGAGTGAACAATAAAATGGTATAAAATACCGACAGGTTGTTTAGGTAAGACACATATGCAACAGTTAGGTATCTTTATTTCGAAACGTTTCGCCTACACAGTAGGCTTCTTCAGTCGAGTACAGCAAAGTTGATAGAAGCAGAAGAGACTTGAAGACGATGTAATCAGTCCATCACCCTAATTAAAGTTTTGAGGTGGTCAGTCCCTCAGTCTGGAGAAGAGTATTGTTCCACTGTCTGGAATAATCTGGAGTTGAAGTGTATGTATGTATAATGTTCGCCAAGACCATAGTCCTGGCACGGGTCCCAATCTTGCGATGACACGTCTCTGGCTCCCGATGGAGAAAGGTTTCCACAATGATGCGACGCATGCCGCTCAAGCGCCCCTCTGGTCAGTTCAACTGGTGCATCTCATAAGCTACACCATATGTAACTATGGACACTAGCGAGGAGGAGGATATGTCATTATTACAGGTAACAGCTTGTCTGGTTCGTTGACCCCATGGTACACTAGTGTGGCCGAAGTCATCTCTGGGTCCTCTTCGGGAGGGAATATCACCCCTAGTTGCCTGCGGAGTGTCTCAGTAGCTTCGCACTCTAGAAGATAGTGTGTTAGGGGCCGCTGGACAACGCGCTGACAGTACTGGCACATCTCCTCCTCATCCTTGTCTACCATCATCTTGGCTGTGGGAAAGCCCAAACGAAGCCGATGGATGGCGGTACACTGCGCTCTGGACCAGCTTCTATCATATGGAGGGGGTTCTCCCTGAGTCGCTGCTTGGTACCCCTGTTGAGATCGGGTATCACCTAAGACCTCCCCCATAAGTTTCGTGGCTCTGGCAGCCACCAGTTTGGTCTGTCGTAGGCTGATTGGGACAGTAATCCCAACATGTGGATAGTCTGTTGCTGCCTTGGCTGCATCATCTGCCGCCTCATTTCCCCGGATGCCAGCATGGCTGGGGATCCAGTTCAATGTCGATCTATTACCCTGAACTTCTAAGGCTGTCATTATGCTCAGGATCGATGTGATGAGGTGAACATTATCCTGTGGTTGAGGATGGGAGAGGGCATTGATTGCAGAGGTGGAATCAACATGTATGACAGGTCGGAGTCGATGTCGTAGGGCATGTGACAATGCCTGCTGAATCGCCACCAGCTCAGCTTGAAGGATCGTGCAGTGGTCAGGGAGTCGCCAGCCTTGTGTGTGACCATTGTGGAACAGTCCAGCTGCTGCTCTCTTCCTGTCAGGGTCGACAGAACCATCTGTGAAATACACTGCACATGTGCCTCCCTCTGCCAGTGCCATGCTTGTCTCAGCATGATTGCTGAGGGTGTCTTGACTGCAGAGACACTTGGAGATGGTTAGCTGCATGATGAAAACATCGGCTGGATCTGGGCGCCAGGGAGGTGGTGGATGGTACCCAGCAACAGGAAGGTCACAACTCTTCTCACAGAGCAGCTGTACAGGCAGCAGCTTCCGCCCAGCAGCACAAAACGAACGAATCCAGGAGTAGTCCGTGAAGAGTGTGGGATCTTGTGACATGGTTGTTAATATCCGTCTCCTTAGTGCGGTACCTTGCTGCCGGTGCAGAATCGTGGCCACTTTGCAGGCGTTTATGTATCTTACTCTGTCAGCCAAGGAAGGAAGCCGGGCCTCAGATCTGAGACATACTGTGTTGGTCCAGATGGGGGCACCAAGCATAGTTCTTATCGCCTGGTTTAGTACGACCTCCACCCTTTGCCTGCTCTGCGGGAAGAGATGAGCTAAAGCCGGTGCACCGTAGTCAATGAGCGAGCGTATAGCTTGTATATAGTACAAGCGAAGTACATCTTTGCTTGCCCCTGCACGGTGCCTCGTCATGGCTCTCATGGCGTTGAGTCTGAGTAGAGCACGTGACCTGACATACTCGGCCTGTTTCTGAAAGGTCAGCTTTTTATCAATGTAGATTCCCAAGTACAGGTAGGAGCCTGTCCACTCAAGTTCTATATCCTGAATACGTAATCTATTCATAGGATCTGGTCCCTTGAACATCATTGCAAGAGATTTCTCGGCCGAGATCTTGAGGCCTAGTTCCTTGCAAGACTGCGTAATTAGGTCCAAAGCTCTCTGAGCCTGTCGTTCTAAATTGCCTTTCCCATTCACTACTAGTGCAAGATCATCAGCATAGCTGAGAAGCTGTGTACCACTATGAAAGGGAAGGCTCACGAGTTCCTGCATAAGGATGTTAAACAGGGTAGGACTGAGCACACCTCCTTGTGGCGTACCGTTTTCCAGGGTTTTAAAGGAAGAGTAGTGTCACTGAAAGCTGACACAGGCCTGCCTGCCCCTAAGGTAGGACTCTATCCAGGCCAGGAGGCGTCCTTTGATTCCCTTCCGAGCTAGTATTGCCAGAATTGCTGTGGGGCTGGCTAGCTCAAATGCCTTCTCAAGGTCGAGGTAAACGACGATACTAGGTTTTTTGTTGCTATCAGCAATCTGGCTTAGTAGAGTGGTTATGCACTCTGCTGTTCCCACTCCTTTGGTGAAGCCAAATATGTGATGATGAGACGGTCCAAGTTTCCATAGGAGGCACTCCAAACACATCATCGTAAGACACAGTCGCTCCTCACCTCAAGAAGTGTTCCTTCGATCCCCGTCGGGAAGGGAACCTATAGTCATCGTACCAACGCCTGACTTACTCCTTCATGATGCTTGCAAACCGTGTAAGGATCAAACCCAACAGTGGAGTAATAAATGACTCTACTAAACTTGCCCTTGCTGCCGTTGTAAAGACTTGCCTACAAGTTAAATTTACAGCCATCAACTCGACGAAAGACTCATTCATCGTCGTCTGTACCGACGATTATGAAGCCACAAAGCTGATCGCCGACACTTCTATGAAAACCCTCAGAGACCGACAGTTCACCATCTCCCCTTCACCTTTTTTGCTGGCGAAACGTTCCGTTTTCGTCAAACGGCTGGACAAACTCGTCACTTCTTTATCGACTGAGGATCTCAAGACCTCTATCGAGGAACAAAATACCTGGGCGTCGATTGAACATATCACCAAAATCCCCAACGCCTCTACAATGATCAAGCTAACCTTCTCCAACATCGAGATGGCTACTAGAGCACTGTCTGACGGCCTAGCTATCTCCTACTATCATATCCATCCAAGTCACATAGAACCCGAACGTTTCGCCCACATCTCGTCATGCTGGACCTGCTACTTCTATCACCACTCAACGCCTGACTGTCCTCTGAAAGGGAAAAAGTACTGCACAAACTGCGGTAAAGACGGCCATGACTTCAAGGAATGTTCTACTACCACTACCTCTCCTACCTGCCTCAACTGCAGGGGTACTCACCACACCCTTGCAGCAGAATGCCCTCTACGTAAAGAAGTCCTGTCTAAGAAAATCATTGAAGAAACCAAGAAGAACAACCCTAAATCGCCAACATACGCCTCCATTGCAAAAATTCAATCAGATACCACCGAACTCCTTCAAGCTACACAACAATCATCTCCGCCCAGCCAGTCCCTCTCTGCTCTTCCTGACGCTGCTCCATCCAAGGTGCTATACTGTATGATGTATGCACACCTTACTAATGCTGCAAACCCTGGCTCATTCAACACAACAATCAATGAACTGTTTCGCCTAAACAACATGCCAAACTTCAACTTTCCAGACTCGCCACCATCACAAGACCTCCTCAAGCTAATTCCAGACATTGTTAACTTCACCTCAACCCCTGGTCCTACTCGTATCTCTGACCAAGACTCTACTCCAGAACCAACACCACCGTCTACTGCCACCTCTCACCACCCACCACCAGCCCAACAAATCACAACCGACCAACACTCCCTGCCTCCTCTCAACACAGTCACAGAAGACGAAATAGTACCAGAACATTATGAACAACCCTCGGACAACGACGAAGTAGTAGTCGAAGAAGAAACCACAGGCAACCGTTACCTAAGCCAAGCCTTTAAGGTCTCTAACCTTCTACACCATCCCCAACCTCCCAACCGAAATGAGCGCAGCTGATATGCTCCACTTAATGAAAGAAGGAGCTGTTAAGTACACCTGCACCAAACCTCACCAAATTCCTTTTGAAAACGCACTATCTTACCTCGTGACGAATCTGAACTGCTCCAACCTCAGAATGCAACTATTCCACATGTCCAAGAGAGACTTCAAAAGACTCAAGAGTGGAGATTGAGACACTTATGCAGCATATGGGAATCTTTATTCAGGAAACGTTTCGCCACACAGTGGCTTCATCAGTCCAATACAAAGAGGAAGGCGTAAGGAGAGGAGGAGAATGAGGTAATCAGTCCCTCAACCTGGAGTCGATGTGTTCAGTCCATCAATCTTGTAGAATGTACAGCATAGGGCCGTAGACGTGGCTTATATACTGTAGTGAGGTGACGTGAAGCAGGTGGAGGCGGGGTCATAGTGGTACCATCCACTAGTCGAAGTAGGTCTTCGTCCAAAGGTTGAACAAGTGTTGAAGAATTCTTTGTAACAAGATCCCATGATGCTGCAGTGTCTGACAGTTGTGATGAATGGTTTGAAAAACCGACAAGTTAAAGATTGAGACACTTATGCAGCATATGGGAATCTTTATTCAGGAAACGTTTCGCCACACAGTGGCTTCATCAGTCCAATACAAAGAGGAAGGCGTAAGGAGAGGAGGAGAATGAGGTAATCAGTCCCTCAACCTGGAGTCGATGTGTTCAGTCCATCAATCTTGTAGAATGTACAGCATAGGGCCGTAGACGTGGCTTATATACTGTAGTGAGGTGACGTGAAGCAGGTGGAGGTGGACGAAGACCTACTTCGACTAGTGGATGGTACCACTATGACCCCGCCTCCACCTGCTTCACGTCACCTCACTACAGTATATAAGCCACGTCTACGGCCCTATGCTGTACATTCTACAAGATTGATGGACTGAACACATCGACTCCAGGTTGAGGGACTGATTACCTCATTCTCCTCCTCTCCTTACGCCTTCCTCTTTGTGTTGGACTGATGAAGCCACTGTGTGGCGAAACGTTTCCTGAATAAAGATTCCCATATGCTGCATAAGTGTCTCAATCTTCAACTTGTCGGTTTTTCAAACCATTCATCACACTCAAGAGTGGCTCCATCACCAGCGAAGTGTAGCCAAACACGCAACACCCTTCCCAACACCTGACGTCCAAACCAGCTCTTCACCTCAGCCTGAAGCATATCAGTCAGCGAGCACTGTCTGCAATCTGCTCTCTCCTCTATGTCCTCAACATGCCCTCTCTACACTGCCTCGCAGTGCCACGCAGCTGGGTTTAGCCCTGGCTCTTTCATCTACAACTCAAGACCTTCCTCTCACGACTGTTCATCGTCTGTCCACACTTCCCCACTCACCCACCGGAGTCCCAACAGAAGAGCCTGCTATGTGTGTTCTCAATGTCTGTCCCACGATCGACTTAGCTGCTGGGTTAAGCCCTGGCTCTATTTCTTCAACTAAGAACACTCCTCTCCAGCACTATTCTTCGTCTGTCCCGTCTTCCCCGCTCATCCCATTTGGAATCTTACCTGAACTTTCGTTCGTTAAAGGAGGCGGTTTAACACCATCCTCTCAGCAGTCTTGGCTAAGCAGCTGGTCAGCGATATGGGTCTCATACTGCCTGGGTCCTTGGGCTTTGGAATTGGTACGATTGTAGCTTTCTTCCAAGCTGCTGGGAGTGTCCTGGCCCTCCACGACTTGTTAATGACGTCTAGTATGGCCTCCCATCCACTCTGTCCAGCCTGTGCAATCATGGAGTACGTCACACCATCGATGCCCGGGGCAGTGTCACCTGTGTTCTTAATGGCACGTCGGAGTTCCAAGTCCGTGAGGTCTACATCAATCACATCTTCCGACTCACATGCAGCTTGTATCATTAGCTGGCGCTGTGGCAGAAGATCCGTCTGTATATTCCGGATGTCCTGTTGGAGCTGAGTGGAGGCTCCCCTGGAAGTGAAAAGCTCCACTAGTTTCTCAGCTTCCTGGGATGGGTTCGGGTGTGCTGGTGGCCTCGGCTTGCTCTTGCCAGTTGCTATGTTGAGCTTGCCCCATATCTCAGATAAGGTGGTGTGATGCCCGAATGTTGAGCACCACTCCAGCCATTTCTCAGTTTTTACTCTGAGAGAGATTCTGCGAGCATGCTGCACAATGGCTCTCAGAGTATTCCTGTTCTCTGCCGTAGGGTTACGCCTGTATAGCTTCCTAAAAGAGTTGATGCGGTGGTTCTGCTCCCGCACCTCGTCGTTGTAGAACCACCAGTCTCTTTTGTGAGTGCGTCCTGCGGACTTCTTTGGAATTGCGCACTCTGCTGCCTGGATGAGAACAGTGATTAGCTCCTGTTCGGCCGTATCACAGTTTTCAGATAGAGAGTATGTGGACCACCAGTTATGAAGATAATCCTGGAACACCTTCCAGTTGGCCCTCTTTACGTCCCATCTAGGAGGCAGCGCAACTGTTGGAGGCCTGTTGATGTTGAAGGTGGTGATCACTGCAAAGTGGTCACTGACAAGGTGAGGATGAGTTTCCCATGTGGCTCCTGCTGCGAGTTGTCTTGACCCGAAGGTAAGGTCGAGGCAGCCACCCAACAGGTGTGTGGGGTCTCCATTGTTTAGCAACTTTACCTCGGGAGGGGAGGGTAGGAGCATTGCTATATGTCTGCCAGCAGCATTGGTTGCTGAGTGAGTGTGCAGAATAGGGTGATGTGTGTTGAAATCTCCACCAACAATAATACACTCAGTGCGTGCTAGTGCGAGGAGCTCTGCAATGTCGAGGGTGTGTCTTGGTTTCTTGTAGATGTTATAGATGGTAATGGGCGCCCCAGGTATGTGCACAAGGATGGCCTGTACCTCGACATCCTCCCCACAGTCCACAGGGTTGGCTATAATCTCGTGAGGTATTGTATTGGATACGAATACAGCTGTGCCTCTGCAGTGAATGCCCGGGTCCATGTGCCGAAAATACCCAGCAAAACCGGGTAGTGGAAATATAAACACATATGCAGTATAATGTGAACCTTTATTGACTACGTTTCGCCCACACAGTGGGCTTTTTCAAGTCACAAACAGAACTGTTTGTGACTTGAAAACGCCCACTGTGTGGGCGAATCGTAGTCAATAAAGAATCACATTATACTGCATATGTGTTTATATTTCCATTGTGTCGGTATTTTATACCATTTATTTCCAAAACCGGGTAGTCTTGGGCACATAGCCGGGACAGTCAGAGTTTCTTGTAGCAAGACGATGTCAACCCGATCCCGAATTACTGCCTCCAGGAAGAGATGCTGTTTGCCCCTCAGGCCCTGAATGTTCCATTGTAGGACCTTGAGGGTGTGATTTGGTACCAAGGTTATTCCATCGCTGTTGTTTCCTGAGCTGGAGACTGAGTCCTGCCCGCTCTGAGAACCTGCAAATTCATGGCATCCACTGTCTCCTCTTCGGTCAGAAAGCACACTCTCAGGAGAGTACTGACCATCCGCCGGAATGCGCTCTGTTGTTCCGTGGAGTTGATTGTGTTGCAAATAAGATCCGTGAACACCTTGATGAGTGCTACGAGATCCTCCCTGGTGAGGGCCTGCTTTGGAGATGGGTTCGAAACAGTGGATATTATCTGGGCTGCTGTGGTCTGTAGGGACTGCTGAGGGTTGGATTTCTTTATTGTATGCACTGTGGTCTGTTGCTGTATACCAGGTTGAGTAGCCGGGATCTGCTGGTGAGGTGCCAGTTGAGTCCGCAAAGCGCCTGTGCCCAGTAAGGAGTGCCTGCGTTGTCGTGCTATGGCCGGTGGGGGCTCGTTTAGTGCAGCCTGCTGATCGCATTGACCCGATGCACCCTGTTGACGCCTCCTGTTCCTCTTGTTTCTGTTTCTTCGTTGAGGTAGGGGTGCAGGAGGTTCTTGACCTTGACGCCTGGTTGAGGCTTCTAGGGTTGGGAATTCCTGGGCATTGACTTGATTTAGCTGCTGAGAGATCTGCGGTATGGCAGGGTTCTCTGCACCCATCGTTTGATGATCCGTCGTAGCCTGTTGCCGAGTTTTTGGCGTCTTCCAGACTTCTTGAATTCTGGTGAGCCTCTCGGGGCATCGAGGATTCCAGGCATGGTGTTTCTGCCTGCAGTTCGGGCATTGTGGAGTGGGTGGCGATGCATTTTTCAGCTTGGTGATGCATTCCTCGGTAGGGTGGTGCTGGCTGCAGACACCGCAGATTACTCTGTTCGGACAGAGTGCCCCCAAGTGTCCATAACGCTGACACTTGAAACAGCGAACTGGTTCTGCTGTGAAGGTCCTGACATCGTACCTGCCCCAAGAACCGAGGTCCAGCTGGGATGGCAGTGGTCCTACATGCTGAATGAGAACCTGTCGGGTTGGTGCGTTGCCTGCCGTCTTTGCCTTGAGACGTTGAGCTGACACCACACTGGGGTGAGCTGCTACTGCCTCGATGGGCATCATCAGCGGGTATCACATCACTACACTCTTGGTGATCTTCTGCCGAGAGTCCAGTTCCTCCAGGGTGAATGAGCGATCTGTCTCCATGACTCTCTTCAAGGTGGTATACATTTCCTTGTTGAGAGGAGTCAATATTGGTTCTCCTCTCAAGTTGAACCATATCTTGAACTTCAGGTTGTGTCGTGATTCCAGGTATGAAACAACCCAATAGTGGGTTCTGTGGTCCCCATAAGACTTCACCTTGAATTGCCAGGTCGGTTGAGCTGGTTTGCCTGCTCCTTGGACGGACGGTGCTTCTTCTTGTCCGCAGTGTTCCATCCCTCTTGGTTTTCGGGGGGGTGCGGTGTTTATTTCCGCACCTGTTTCTATTGTCGCTGGCTCCATGGTTGGGACTGTCAGATCTGCTACAATGTGAGCAGGATCTTCCTCTTCCTCTTGCAACTTCTTCGCTAGAATTTCGCCCCACATTTCAAAATCTGAGTCCTCCGTCGTGTTCATGGAGCATCGTGGCCTCTTCTTTTCGGCAGAAGCCATGTGCCTATCTTGTGATAAAGTAGTGAACTCCGTGAACTGAGAGTGTGTCAATGGATTGTCAGGGATTGAAGAGATGATGTCGGCGAAGTGTTCGGACTCTAGGTGTTCCATGTATAAGTTGGCTAGGACGGCACTTATGGGGGACCCCATTCCCATGCCGTAGACAAGATTTACGTAGGTGAAACAGCAAGAAACCTCGACACCCGCCTCAATGAACACATTTACGCATGTAGGAACGATAACTTGAACAACGCCTGTGTACAACACAGAAATTACACCAATCATCTCATGAAATTCAGAGACGCCCAATTAGTGATCAAAGAAACTAATTTCCGCAGACGCAAGTGCCTCGAATCAGCACTGATCGCTGTTTCGAACACAATTAAACAAAACAACGGCAGCTTCACCATCTCCGAAGTCTTAGCAAGAATCCTCCTGAAAACGGTGGACCCTGCCATCACATAGTCTCTCCTGTTATACTACACAAAGCACATTACAGAGAGTGAACACTGAAACAAGCTGCCTCTTTCCAGTCTATATTTGTCCAACCTATTTTTATGTTACCCAAGTAATAGCTTTTATATCCTTTTACAGTGGTGACGTGTACTTAGCTCAGTGGTGACGTGTACTTAGCTCAGTGGTGACGTGTACTTAGCTCAGTGGTGACGTGTACTTAGCTCAGTGGTGACGTGTACTTAGCTCAGTGGTGACGTGTACTTAGCTCAGTGGTGACGTGTACTTAGCTCAGTGGTGACGTGTACTTAGCTCTGTGAAGACCTGTTTGTGTGCTCTCTGTGAATCTGAACCAGGATGCCCTCTCTTGAGCAGCTTTACCAGCAGCTGAGAGAAGAACTCAGAGTTGCTAAACTGGAGATACGGCGATTAACGGAGGAGAACAAGAGGATTCGTAGTAATCCTCCTGTTGTGAGTCCCCAGGTTAAGAGGGGAGCTTGGTCAGTGGTCGGGCAACATGGAACCAAGCTGAAGATTAAGAAAACGGTTGGAGAGGCAGAAACAACGAGAAACCAGAAGACTGCCGTGGAAACTTCCAACTCATTCTCGGTGCTACCTGACGAATGTGAGTGTTCTACTGGGAATGCCACAACGAGCACCAAGGAAGCATTGGCAGACGTGAGTGAGACATCCCTAGAAACCCCAACGAAGACCATCGAGAACGTCATGACGAATTCTACAAGTGGTGTAATGCTACCTGGCGAATTTGAGTCGACTACTCGGAGCATCACTACGGACGACGCCAAGGAAGGTAAAAACATTGTTGTTGTTGGGGATAGTCAGATTAGGTACATGGATAGGGCATTCTGTTTGAAGGATAGGAGTAGGAGGCAGAGAGTGTGTTTTCCTGGGGCTGGGATGAAGGATATTGTTAGCCGTCTGGATGACATCATGAGAGGTAATGGGAGCAATCCTATTATCTGTCTCAGTGCTGGAGGCAACGATGTTGGCAGACGTAGGAGTGAGGACCTGATTAGCAGGTATAGGTCAGCAATAGAGATAATTAGGAAGAAGGGTGGGAAACCTGTCATATGTGGCATTTTGCCAAGGAGAGGAGTTGGAAATGAATGGTTGTCCAGAGCAATTGGTGTCAATTGCTGGCTGGACAAATACTGTAAGGAAAATGCGGTAACATTCATTGACAACTGGGACCTCTTCTATGGCAGAAATGACATGTATGCCAGGGATGGGGTTCACTTGTCTAGGTGTGGGGTGGGAGCACTGGCCAATGCAGTGGAGGGAGCTGTTAGGTCTTTAAACTAGGAATAGTTAGTGGTATGGGTTTTGGCGGGAAAACTGTGAAGTCGCAGGGTAGTAACATGAGTACTAGGAGAACTAGTAATAGGCAAAATGAGGAGGATATTGAAAAGCCAGTGGCACTAATTGACAATGACAGTAATAGGTTTAGTGGAATAACAGAAAGGAGCAGGAAGGGTAAAGAGATAGGAGGGTCATTAAATATTTATTACACAAATAGTCGCAGTGCTAGGAATAAGATGGACGAGTTGAGACTAGTTGCTAGTGCAGGTAACATAGATGTATTTGCCATTACTGAGACGTGGTTTAATTCAAAAAGTCGGGACATGCCTGCAGAATGTCACATTCAGGGTTTTAAATTGTTCCAAGTAGATAGAAGTATCGGGAAGGGGGGTGGGGTGGCATTGTATGTCCGAGATCGCTTGAACTGTTGCATAAAAACGGGTATTAAGTCTGAAGTAACACATACAGAGTCTGTTTGGATAGAATTTTCAGAGGGGCATGAAAAATTAATTTTAGGTGTGATATACCGTCCCCCAAATTTAGATAGGGACCAGGGGAGACTACTATGGGAGGAAATTGTTAGGGCCACAAGGCACGATAATGTAGTAATTCTAGGAGACTTTAACTTTAGTCATATTGATTGGAATTTCTTGACTGGGAATTTAGAATCATACGATTTCTTAGAAGTAGTTCAGGATTGTTTTTTGAAGCAGTTTGTGACAGAACCTACAAGGGGTAATAACCTGCTTGACTTAGTTCTGGCAAACAATGAATCCCTTGTTAATAATTTAGAAGTTTCAGAGGAACTGGGTGCTAGCGACCACAAATCAATTACATGTAGAATTGAATGGAAGTATGATAGTAGGGATAACTCAGTAACAGTCCCAGATTTTCGCTTAGCAGATTACGATGGGCTTAGAGAACACTTATCATCTGTTGACTGGGGTAACGAAGAGAGCTATCAATATGACAGTTTTCTGAACACAATACATGCTGCTCAAAGAACGTTTATCCCTTATAAGGAAATTAGATCAAATAGAAATGACCCAAAATGGATGAATAATAGGCTGAAATATCTACTAGGGCATAAGAAAGGAATTTATAGGCGTATCAAAAGAGGCGAGGGTCATCTTATGAATCAGTATATTGACATTAAGAGGGACATTAAAAAGGGGATAAGAAAAGCTAAAAGGGACTATGAAATTAAAGTTGCTAGGGATTCTAAAACTAACCCAAAAAGTTTTTTCCAGGTCTATAGAACAAAAGTCAGAGATAAGATAGGTCCCCTTAAAAATAACTATGGGCATCTTACTGACAAAGAGAATGAAATGTGCTCGATTTTAAATAATTATTTTCTCTCGGTTTTTACACAGGAAGACACTAATAATATTCCGGTAATTAATTTTTATAGTGGATCAGAAGAAGATAAATTATGTAACATCACAGTCACTAGTGAAATGGTTGTGAAGCAGATAGACAGACTGAAGCAAAATAAGTCACCGGGTCCTGATGAGGTTTTTTCAAGGGTTCTAAAGGAATGCAAAATGGAAGTCTGTGAACCATTAACTAATATTTTTAATTTATCTCTTCAAACAGGTGCAGTGTCTGATATGTGGAAGATGGCTAATGTAATTCCTATTTTTAAAACAGGGGACAAGTCGTTACCGTCAAATTACCGCCCAATAAGCCTGACCTCAATTGTAGGCAAATTACTAGAGTCAATTATAGCTGAGATTATAAGAAGCCATCTCGATAAGCATAGCTTGATTAATGATACTCAGCATGGATTCACAAGAGGCCGGTCTTGTCTAACTAATTTATTGACTTTCTTCAGTAAAGCTTTTGAGGCTGTTGACCACGATAAAGAATTTGATATTATTTACTTAGATTTTAGTAAGGCATTTGATAGAGTTCCGCACCAAAGACTGTTGAAGAAAGTAGCAGCTCATGGCATTGGGGGAAGGGTGCTCTCGTGGATCGAATCATGGCTCACAGACAGGAAGCAAAGAGTGTCCATAAATGGGGTTAAATCCGAGTGGGGATCAGTAACAAGTGGCGTTCCACAGGGATCAGTCTTGGGCCCGTTGTTGTTTATAATATATATCAATGATCTTGATGAAGGAATTACTAGTGATATGAGCAAATTCGCCGATGACACGAAGATAGGTAGGATAATTGATTCAAACGTAGATGTTAGGGAACTTCAGGAGGATTTAGACAAACTCTACTCTTGGTCAGAAAAGTGGCAGATGCAGTTCAATGTAGATAAATGCAAGGTTCTGAAGCTCGGGAGTGTCCATAACCCTAGCACTTATAAGTTAAATAATGTAGAACTTAACCATACAGATTGCGAAAAGGACTTGGGGGTTATGGTAAGCAGCAACCTTAAACCAAGACAGCAATGCCTAAGCGTACGTAATAAGGCAAATAGATTACTGGGATTTATATCAAGAAGTGTAAGCAACAGAAGTCCAGAGGTCATACTGCAGCTTTATACATCATTAGTAAGGCCTCACCTAGATTATGCAGCTCAATTCTGGTCTCCATATTACAGAATGGACATAAATTCGTTAGAAAACATTCAGCGTAGGATGACTAAATTAATACATAGCATTAGAAATCTTCCTTATGAAGAAAGATTGAAGACTCTTAAGTTACATTCACTTGTTAGACGAAGAATGAGGGGAGACCTGATCGAAGTGTATAAGTGGAAGATAGGTATTAATAAAGGGGATATTAACAAGGTCTTGAGGATATCTCTCCAAGAGAGAACCCGCAGTAATGGATTTAAATTAGATAAGTTTAGATTTAGAAAGGACATAGGTAAGTATTGGTTTGGAAATAGGGTAGTAGATGAGTGGAACAGTCTACCTAGTTGGGTTATTGAGGCTAGGACTTTGGGTAGTTTCAAATTTAGGTTGGATAAATACATGAGTGGGATGGGTTGGATTTGAGTGGGACTTGCACATCAGAGCTTATTTCTTGGGTAGCATTGAAAATTGGGTAGGTCAAATGTTTGTTAGTGGGATGAATTGTAAAGGACCTGCCTAGTATGGGCCAACAGGCCTGCTGCAGTGTTCCTCCTTTCTTATGTTCTTATGTTCTTATTCGACCTGGTTGAGCTTGTCTTGGAGAGCTTTAACATAAGAAAAGAGGAACACGGCAGCAGGCCTGTTGGCCCATACTAGGCAGGTCCTTTACAATTCATCCAACTAACAAACATTTGACCAACCCAATTTTCAATGCCACCCAAGAAACAAGCTCCGATGTGAAAGTCCCACTCAAATCCAACCCCTCCCACTCATGTACTTATCCAACCTAAATTTGAAACTACCCAAAGTCCTAGCCTCAATAACCCAACTAGGTAGACTGTTCCACTCATCAACTACCCTATTTCCAAACCAATACTTTCTAAATCTATACTTTCTAAATCTAAACTTATCTAATTTAAATCCATTACTGCGGGTTCTCTCTTGGAGAGATATCCTCAAGACCTTGTTAATATCCCCTTTATTAATACCTGTCTTCCACTTATACACTTCGATAAGGTCTCCCCTCATTCTTCGTCTAACAAGTGAATGTAACTTAAGAGTCTTCAATCTTTCTTCATAAGGAAGATTTCTAATGCTATGTATTAATTTAGTCATCCTACACTGAATGTTTTCTAACGAATTTATGTCCATTCTGTAATATGGAGACCAGAATTGAGCTGCATAATCTAGGTGAGGCCTTACTAATGATGTATAAAGCTGCAGTATGACCTCTGGACTTCTGTTGCTTACACTTCTTGATGAACATTAAAATCGTCTTCAAGTCTCTTCTGCTTCTATCAACTTTTCTGTACTCGACTGAAGAAGCCTACTGTGTAGGCGAAACGTTTCAAAATAAAGATACCTAACCGTTGCATATGTCTTACCTAACAACTTGTACTTCTTGATATAAATCCCAGTAATCTATTTGCCTTATTACGTACGCTTTGGCATTGCTGTCTTGGTTTAAGGTTGCTGCTTACCATAACCCCCAAGTCCTTTTCGCAATCTGTATGGCTAAGTTCTACATTATTTAACTTATAAGTGCTAGGGTTATGGACACTCCCGAGCTTCAGAACCTTGCATTTATCTACACTGAACTGCATCTGCCACTTTTCTGACCAAGAGTAGAGTTTTTCTAAATCCTCCTGAAGTTCCCTAACATCTACATTTGAATCAATTATCCTATCTATCTTCGTGTCATCGGCGAATTTGCTCATATCACTAGTAATTCCTTCATCAAGATCATTGATATATATTATAAACAACAACGGGCCCAAGACTGATCCCTGTGGAACGCCACTTGTTACTGATCCCCACTCGGATTTAACCCCATTTATGGACACTCTCTGCTTCCTGTCTGTGAGCCATGATTCGATCCACGAGGGCACTCTTCCCCCTATGCCATGAGCTGCTACTTTCTTCAACAGTCTTTGGTGCGGAACTCTATCAAATGCCTTACTAAAATTAAGTAAATAATATCAAATTCTTTATCGTGGTCAACAGCCTCAAAAGCTTTACTGAAGAAAGTTAATAAATTAGTTAGACAAGACCGGCCTCTCGTGAATCCATGCTGAGTATCATTAATCAAGCTATGCTTATCGAGATGGCTTCTTATAATTTGAGCTATAATTGACTCTAGTAATTTGCCTACAATTGAGGTCAGGCTTATTGGGCGGTAATTTGACGGTAACGACTTGTCCCCTGTTTTAAAAATAGGAATTACATTAGCCATCTTCCACATATCAGACACTACACCTGTTTGAAGAGATAAATTAAAAATATTAGTTAATGGTTCACAGACTTCCATTTTTCATTCCTTTAGAACCCTTGAAAAAACCTCATCAGGACCCGGTGACTTATTTTGCTTCAGTTGGTCTATCTGCTTCACAACCATTTCACTAGTGACTGTGATGTTACATAATTTATCTTCTTCTGGCCCACTATAAAAATTAATTACCGGAATATTATTAGTGTCTTCCTGTGTAAAAACCGAGAGAAAATAATTATTTAAAATCGAGCATATTTCATTCTCTTTGTTAGTAAGATGCCCATAGTTATTTTTAAGAGGACCTATCTTATCTCTGACTTTTGTTCTATATATCTGGAAAAAGCTTTTTGGGTTAGTTTTAGAATCCCTAGCAACTTTAATTTCATAGTCCCTTTTAGCTTTTGTTATCCCCTTTTTAATGTCCCTCTTAATGTCAATATACTGATTCATAAGATGACCCTCGCCTCTTTTGATACGCCTATAAATTCCTTTCTTATGCCCTAGTAGATATTTCAGCCTATTATTCATCCATTTTGGGTCATTTCTATTTGATCTAATTTCTTTATAAGGGATAAACGTTCTTTGAGCAGCATGTATTGTGTTCAGAAAACTGTCATATTGATAGCTCCCTTCGTTACCCCACTCAACGGATGATAAGTGTTCTCTAAGCCCAGGCAGGTGAAATTGCCGACCTAGAAAATGTACAGAGAACTTTCACGGCGCGCATAACGGAGATAAAACACCTCAATTACTGGGAGCGCTTGAGGTTTCTAAACCTGTATTCCCTGGAACGCAGGAGGGAGAGATACATGATTATATACACCTGGAAAATCCTAGAGGGACTAGTACCGAACTTGCACACGAAAATCACTCACTACGAAAGCAAAAGACTTGGCAGACGATGCACCATCCCCCCAATGAAAAGCAGGGGTGTCACTAGCACGTTAAGAGACAATACAATAAGTGTCAGGGGCCCGAGACTGTTCAACTGCCTCCCAGCACACATAAGGGGGATTACCAACAGACCCCTGGCAGTCTTCAAGCTGGCACTGGACAAGCACCTAAAGTCAGTTCCTGATCAGCCGGGCTGTGGCTCGTACGTTGGTTTGCGTGCAGCCAGCAGCAACAGCCTGGTTGATCAGGCGCTGATCCACCAGGAGGCCTGGTCACAGACCATGCCGCGGGGGCGTTGACCCCCGAAACTCTCTCCAGGTAAACTCCAGGTCGTAATCTGCTAAGCGAAAATCTGGGACTGTTACTGAGTTATCCCTACTATCATACTTCCATTCAATTCTAAATGTAATTGATTTGTGGTCGCTAGCACCCAGTTCCTCTGAAACTTCTAAATTATTAACAAGGTATTCATTGTTTACCAGAACTAAGTCAAGCAGGTTATTACCCCTTGTAGGTTCTGTCACAAACTGCTTCAAAAAACAATCCTGAACTACTTCTAAGAAGTCGTATGATTCTAAATTCCCAGTCAAGAAATTCCAATCAATATGACTAAAGTTAAAGTCTCCTAGAATTACTACATTATCGTGCCTTGTGGCCCTAACAATTTCCTCCCATAGTAGTCTCCCCTGGTTCCTACCTAAATTTGGGGGACGGTATATCACACCTAAAGTTAATTTTTCATGCCCCTCTGAAAATTCTATCCAAACAGACTCTGTATGTGTTACTTCAGACTTAATACCCGTTTTTATGCAACAGTTCAAGCGATCTCGGACATACAATGCCACTCCACCCCCCTTCCCGATACTCCTATCTACTTGGAACAATTTAAAACCCTGAATGTGACATTCTGCAGGCATGTCCCGACTTTTTGAATTAAACCACGTCTCAGTAATGGCAAATACATCTATGTTACCTGCACTAGCACCTAGTCTCAACTCGTCCATCTTATTCCTAGCACTGCGACTATTTGTGTAATAAATACTTAAAGACCCTCCTCTCTCTTTACCCTTCCTGCTCCTTTCTGTTATTCCACTAAACCTATTACTGGCCTTGTCAATTAGTGCCACTGGCTTTCCAATATCCACCTCATTTTGCCTATTACTAGTTCTCCTAGTACTCATATTACTACCCTGAGACTTCACAGTTTTCCCGCAAAAACCCATACCACTAACTATTCCTAGTTTAAAGACCTAACAGCTCCCTCCACTGCGTTGGCCAGTGCTCCCACCCCACACCTAGATAAGTGAACCCCATCCCTGGCATACATGTCATTTCTGCCATAGAAGAGGTCCCAGTTGTCAATGAATGTTACCGCATTTTCCTTACAGTATTTGTCCAGCCAGCAATTGACACCAATTGCCCTGGACAACCATTCATTTCCAACTCCTCTCCTAGGCAAAATGCCACATATGACAGGTTTCCCACCCTTCCTCCTAATTATCTCTATTGCTGACCTATACCTGCTAATCAGGTCCTCACTCCTACGTCTGCCAACATCGTTGCCTCCAGCACTGAGACAGATAATAGGATTGCTCCCATTACCTCTCATGATGTCATCCAGACGGCTAACAATATCCTTCATGTTGATAAATTAGACACATGTGCAACTCTTGGGTATCTTATTGAGGAAACTTTTCGCCACACAATGGCTTCATCAGTCCATACATAGGAGAAACTTGAAGAACAGGAGGAGAATGAGGTAATCAGTCCCTCAACCTTGAGTCGATGTGTTCAGTCCATCAATCTTGAGTAGAATACGGCAGATGAGCGGAGAAGCAGCTTATAAACCGTATGGCAGGAGAGGTGCAGCAGTCATAGGTGGTGTCACATTTGTTCAATGTGGAAGTAGGTTGTGCCCAAGAATTAGGCAAGCGAAGAATTCCTAAGTATTAAGATCCCAAGAAGTTGCAGTGTCTGACGGGTTTGTAGATGAATGGTTCAGAGAACCGACATGTTGATAAATTAGACACATGTGCAACTCTTGTGTATCTTATTGAGGAAACGTTTCGCCACACAGTGGCTTCATCAGTCCATACATAGGAGAAACTTGAAGAACAGGAGGAGAATGAGGTAATCAGTCCCTCAACCTTGAGTGGATGTGTTCAGTCCATCAATCTTGAGTAGAATACGGCAGATGAGATACCCAAGAGTTGCACATGTGTCTAATTTATCAACATGTCGGTTCTCTGAACCATTCATCTACAAATATCCTTCATCCCAGCCCCAGGAAAACACACTCTCTGCCTCCTACTCCTGTCCTTCAAGCAGAATGCCCTATCCATGTACCTAATCTGGCTATCCCCAACAACAACAATGTTTTTACCTTCCTTGGCGTCGTCCGTCGTGATGCTCCCAGTAGTCGACTCACATTCGCCAGGTAGCATTACACCACTTGTAGAATTCGTCAAGACGTTCTCGATGGTCTTCGTTGGGGTTTCTAGGGATGTCTCACTCACGTCTGCCAATGCTTCTTTGGTGCTCGTTGTGGCATTCCCAGTAGAACACTCACATTCGTCGGGTAGCACCGAGAATGGTTTAGAAAGACACGTAAGCAAACACTATAACATATTTATTAGAAAACGTTTCGGTCCTGGGACCTTGATCACTTCTAACATACAGAGTGTATGTATAATGTTCGCCAAGACCGTAGTCCTGGCACGGGTCTCAATCTTGCGATGACCCGTCTCTGGCTCCCGAGGGAGAAAGGTTTCTACAATGATGCGACATATGCTGTTCAAGCACTCTTCTGGTCAGTTCAACTGGTGCATCTCATAAGCGACAAGACCGTATGTACTCCTAACTGTGGACACTAGCGAGGAGGAGGATATGTCATTATCATAGGTAACAGCTTGTCTGGTTCGTTGACTCCATGGTACACTAGTGTGGCCGCAGTCATCTCTGGGTCCTCTTCGGGAGGGAATATCACTCCTAGTTGCCTGCGGAGCGTCTCAGTAACTTCGCACTCCAGAAGATAGTGTGTTAGGGGCCGCTGGACAACGTGCTGACAGTACTGGCACATCTCCATCTCAGCCTTGTCTACCATCATCTTGGCTGTGGGAAAGCCCAAACGAAGCCGATGGATGGCGGTACACTGCGCTCTGGACCAGCTTCTATCATATGGAGGGGGTTCTCCCTGAGTCGCTGCACGGTACCACTGTTGAGATGGGGTATCACCTAAGACCTCCCCCATAAGTTTCATGGCTCTGGCAGCCACCAGTTTGGTCTGTCGTAGGCTGATTGGGACAGTAATCCCAACATGTGGATAGTCTGTTGCTGCCTTGGCTGCATCATTTGCCGCCTCATTTCCCCGGATGCCAGCATGGCTGGGGATCCAGTTCAATGTCGATCTGTTACCCTGAACTTCTAAGGCTGTCATTATGCTCAGGATCGATGTGATGAGGTGAACATTATCCTGTGGTTGAGGATGGGAGAGGGCATTGATTGAAGACGTGGAATCAACATGTATGACAGGTCGGAGTCGATGTCGTAGGGCATGTGACAATGCCTGCTGAATCGCCACCAACTCAGCTTGAAGGATCGTGCAGTGGTCAGGGAGTCGCCAGCCTTGTGTGTGACCATTGTGGTACAGTCCAGCTGCTGCTCTCTTCCTGTCAGGGTCGACAGAACCATCTGTGAAATACACTGCACATGTGCCTCCCTCTGCCAGTGCCATGCTTGTCTCAGCATGATTGCTGAGAGTGTCTTGACTGCAGAGACGCTTAGAGATGGGTAGCTGCATGATGCAAACATCGGCTGGATCTGGGCGCCAGGGAGGTGGTGGATGGTACCCAGCAACAGGAAGGTCACAACTCTTCTCAAGGAGTAGTTGTATAGGCAGCAGCTTCCGCCCAGCAGCACAAAACGAACGAATCCAGGAGTAGTCCGTGAAGAGTGTGGGATCTTGTGACATGGTTGTCAATATCCGTCTCCTTAGTGGGGTACCTTGCTGCCTGTGCAGAATCGTGGCCACTTTGCAGGCGTTTATGTATCTTACTCTGTCAGCCAAGGAAGGAAGCCGGGCCTCAGATCTGAGACATACTGTGTTGGTCCAGATGGGAGCCCCAAGCATAGTTCTTATCGCCTGATTTTGTACGACCTCCACTCTTTGCCTGCTCTGCGGGAAGAGATGAGCTAAAGCCGGTGCACCGTAGTCAATGAGCGAGCGTATAGCTTGTATATAGTACAAGCGAAGTACATCTTTGCTTGCCCCTGCACGGTGCCTCGTCATGGCTCTCATGGCGTTGAGTCTGAGTAGAGCACGTGACCTGACATACTCGGCCTGTTTCTGAAAGGTCAGCTTTTTATCAATGTAGATTCCCAAGTACAGGTAGGAGCCTGTCCACTCAAGTTCTATATCCTGAATACGTAATCTATTCACAGGATCTGGTCCCTTGAACATCATTGCAAGAGATTTCTCGGCCGAGATGTTGAGGCCTAGTTCCTTGCAAGACTGCGTAATTAGGTCCAAAGCTCTCTGAGCTTGTCGTTCTAAATTGCCTTTCCCATTCACTACGAGTGCAAGATCATCAGCATAGCTGAGGAGCTGTGTACCACTATGAAAGGGAAGGCTCACAAGTTCCAGCATAAGGATGTTAAACAGGGTAGGACTGAGCACACCTCCTTGTGGTGTACCGTTTTCCAGGGATTTAAAGGAAGAGTAGTGTCCCTGAAAGCTGACAAAGGCCTGCCTGCCCCTAAGGTAGGACTCTATCCAGGCCAGGAGGCGTCCTTTGATTCCCTTCCGAGCTAGTATTGCCAGAATTGCTGTGGGGCTGGCTAGCTCAAATGCCTTTTCAAGGTCGAGGTAGACGACAATACTAGGTTTTTTGTTACTGTCAGCAATCTGGCTTAGTAGAGTGGTTATGCACTCTGCTGTACCCACTCCTTTGGTGAAGCCAAATATGTGATGATGAGAGGGTCCAAGTTTCCATAGGAGGCGGTTTAACACCATCCTCTCAGCAGTCTTGGCTAAGCAGCTGGTCAGCGATATGGGTCTCATACTGCCTGGGTCCTTGGGCTTTGGAATTGGTACGATGGTAGCTTTCTTCCAAGCTGCTGGGAGTGTCCTGGCCCTCCACGACTTGTTAATGACGTCTAGTATGGCCTCCCATCCACTCTGCCCAGCCCGTGCAGTCATGGAGTATGTAACACCATCGATGCCCGGGGCAGTGTCACCTGTGTTCTTAATGGCACGTCGGAGTTCCAAGTCCGTGAGGTCTTCATCAGTCACATCTTCCGACTCACATGCAGCTTGTATCGTTAGCTGGCGCTGTGGCAGAAGATCCGTCTGTATATTCCGGATGTCCTGTGGGAGCTGAGTGGATACTCCCCTGGAAGTGAAAAGCTCCACTAGTTTCTCAGCTTCCTGGGATGGGTTCGGGTGTGCTGGTGGCCTCGGCTTGCTCTTGCCAGTTGCTATGTTGAGCTTGCCCCATATCTCAGATAAGGTGGTGTGATGCCCGAATGTTGAGCACCACTCCAGCCATTTCTCAGTTTTTACTCTGAGAGAGACTCTGCGGGCATGCTGCACAATGGCTCTCAGAGTATTCCTGTTCTCTGCCGTAGGGTTACGCCTGTATAGCTTCCTAAAAGAGTTGATGCGGTGGTTCTGCTCCCGCACCTCGTCGTTGTAGAACCACCAGTCTCTTTTGTGAGTGCGTCCTGCGGACTTCTTTGGAATTGCGCACTCTGCTGCCTGGATGAGAACAGTGATTAGCTCCTGTTCAGCCGTATCACAGTCTTCAGATAGAGAGTATGTGGACCACCAGTCATGAAGATAATCCTGGAACACCTTCCAGTTGGCCCTCTTTACGTCCCATCTAGGAGGCAGCACAACTGTGGGAGGCCTGTTGATGTTGAAGGTGGTGATCACTGCAAAGTGGTCACTGACAAGGTGAGGATGGGTTTCCCATGTGGCTCCTGCTGCGAGTTGTCTTGACCCGAAGGTAAGGTCGAGGCAGCCACCCAACAGGTGTGTGGGGTCTCCATTGTTTAGCAACTTTACCTCTGGAATATCGTGTAGGAGAATTGCTATGTGTCTGCCAGCAGCATTGGTTGCTGAGTGAGAGTGCGTTGAAATCTCCACCCACAATAATACACTCAGTGCGTGCTAGTGCGAGGAGCTCTGCAATGTCGAGGGTGTGTCTTGGGTTCTTGTAGATGTTATAGATGGTAATGGGCGCCCCAGGTATGTGCACAAGGATGGCCTGTACCTCGACATCCTCCCCACAGTCCACAGGGTTGGCTATAACCTCGTGAGGTATTGTATTGGATACAAATACAGCTGTGCCTCTGCACTGAACGCCCGGGTCCGTGTGCCGAAAATACCCAGCAAAACCGGGTAGTCTTGGGCACATAGTCGGGACAGTCAGAGTTTCTTGTAGCAAAACGATATCAATCCGATCCCGAATTACTGCCTCCAGCAAGAGGTGCTATTTGCCCCTCAGGCCCTGAATGTTCCACTGTAGGACCTTGAGGGTGTGATTTGGTATCGAGGTTATTCCATCGATGTTGTTTCCTGAGCTGGAGACTGAGTCCTGCCCACTCTGAGAACCTGCAAATTCATGGCATCCACTGTCTCCTCTTCGGTCAGAAAGCACACTCTCAGGAGCGTACTGACCATCTGCCGGAATGCGCTCTGTTGTTCCGTGGAGTTGATTGTGTTGCAAATAAGATCTGTGAACACCTTGATGAGTGCTACGAGATCCTCCCTGGTGAGGGCCTGCTTTGGAGTTGGGTTCGAAACAGTGGATATTATCTGGGTTGATGTGGTCTGTAGGGACTGCTGAGGGTTGGATTTCTTCATTGTATGCACCGTGGTCTGTTGCTGTATACCAGGTTGGGTAGCCGGGATCTGCTGGTGAGGTGCTAGTTGAGTCTGCAAAGCGCCTGTGCCGGGTAAGGAGTGCCTGCGTTGTCGTGCTATGGCCGGTGGGGGCTCGTTTAGTGCCGCCTGTTGATCGCATTGACCAGATGCACCCTGTTGACGCCTCCTGTTCCTCTTGTTTCTGTTTCTTCGTTGAGCTAGGGGTGCAGGAGGTTCTTGACCTTGACGCCTGGTTGAGGCTTCTAGGGTTGGGAATTCCTGGGCATTGACTTGGGTTAGCTGCTGAGAGATCTGCAGTATGGCAGGGTTCTCTGCACCCATACTTTGCTGAGAGTGATGATCCGTCGTAGCCTGTTGCCGAGTTTTTGGCGTCTTCCAGACTTCTTGAATTCTGGCGAGCCTCTCGGGGCATCGAGGATTCCAGGCATCGTGTTTCTGCCTGCAGTTCGGGCATTGTGGAGTGGGTGGCTATGCATTTTTCAGCTTGGTGATGCATTCCTCGGTAGGGTGGTGCTGGCTGCAGACACCGCAGATTACTCTGTTCGGACAGAGTGCACCCAGGTGTCCATAACGCTGACACTTGAAACAGCGAACTGGTTCTGCTGTGAAGGTCCTGATATCGTACCTGCCCCAAGAACCGAGGTCCAGGTGGGATGGCAGTGGTCCTACATGCTGAATGAGGACCTGTCGGGTTGGTGCACTGCCTGCTGTCTTTGCCTTGAGACGTTGAGCTGACACCACAATGGGGTGAGCTGCTACTGTCTCGATGGGCATCATCAGCGGGTATCGCATCACTACACCCTTGGTGATCTGCCGAGAGTCCAGTTCCTCCAGGGTGAATGAGCGATCTGTCTCCATGACTCTCTTCAAGGTGGTATACATTTCCTTGTTGAGAGGAGTCAATATTGGTTCTCCCCTCAAGTTGAACCATATCTTGAACTTCAGGTTGTGTCGTGATTCCAGGTATGAAACAACCCCATAGTGGGTTCTGTGGTCCCCGTAAGACTTCACCTTGAATTTGCCAGGTCGGTTGAGCTGGTTTGCCTGCTCCTTGGATGGATGGCGCTTCTTCTTGTTGTCCACAGTGTTCCATCCCTCTTGGTTTTCGGAGGGTGGGGTGTTTATTTCCGCACCTGTTTCTATTGTCGCTGGCTCCATGGTTGGGACTGTCAGTTCTGCTACAATGTGAGCAGGATCTTCCTCTTCCTCTCGCAACTTCTTCGCTAGAATTTCGCCCCACATTTCCAAATCTGAGTCCTCCGTCGTGTTCATGGAGCATCGTGACCTCTTCTTTTCGGCAGAAGCCATGTGCCTATCTTGTGATAAGGTAGTGAACTCCGTGAACTGAGTGTGTGTCAATGGATTGTCGTAATACGATTGTCTCAACACAACACAACTCAACTCAACACCAATGTGACATTCTGCAGGCATGTCCCGACTTTTTGAATTAAACCACGTCTCAGTAATGGCAAATACATCTATGTTACCTGCACTAGCAACTAGTCTCAACTCGTCCATCTTATTCCTAGCACTGCGAGTATTTGTGTAATAAATACTTAAAGACCCTCCTCTCTCTTTACCCTTCCTGCTCCTTTCTGTTATTCCACTAAACCTATTACTGTCCTTGTCAATTAGTGCCACTGGCTTTCTAATATCCACCTCATTTTGCCTATTACTAGATCTCCTAGTACTCATATTACTACCCTGAGACTTCACAGTTTTCCCGCAAAAACCCATACCACTAACTATTCCTAGTTTAAAGACCTAACAGCTCCCTCCACTGCGTTGGCCAGTGCTCCCACCCCACACCTAGATAAGTGAACCCCATCCCTGGCATACATGTCATTTCTGCCATAGAAGAGGTCCCAGTTGTCAATGAATGTTACCGCATTTTTCCTTACAGTATTTGTCCAGCCAGCAATTGACACCAATTGCCCTGGACAACCATTCATTTCCAACTCCTCTCCTTGGCAAAATGCCACATATGACAGGTTTCCCACCCTTCCTCCTAATTATCTCTATTGCTGACCTATACCTGCTAATCAGGTCCTCACTCCTGCGTCTGCCAACATCGTTGCCTCCAGCACTGAGACAGATAATAGGATTGCTCCCATTACCTCTCATGATGTCATCCAGACGGCTAACAATATCCTTCATGTTGATAAATTAGACACATGTGCAACTCTTGGGTATCTTATTGAGGAAACGTTTCGCCACACAGTGGCTTCATCAGTCCATACATAGGAGAAACTTGAAGAACAGGTGAAAGAAAATACACTTCAAATGATTAATATTTCTAAGAAGGTTGTAACAATGAATGTCAACAACTCCCAAAGGCAACTTATGTGCAATTATCTTAGCTTGTAAACCCTATTCATTCAACATATTATATAAATAAGAACTTTATGTATATGAAAAAATCACAGAATACAAAGGTTTAAAGTATAAAACCGCAGCCATGTAGCGGCTACACGCAAAAATTCTACGTACTTCCCTAATACAGATAAACTAAAACAACTTTTTTTGGCAACTGCACCTAAAAACAACTCATATCATATGACTTAAGACTGCTATGTACATAGATAAGAACATAATAATAAATCTAATTTGAATAAATCAGCACAATTGATAAATCCGCCTTAACATATCAGGCGTAAGAGAGTAATTCTCATTGTACAAGTCCGTGTCCAACGTGTATGTGGTCTCATCTTTCTACATACAATAATATGCTTATTATCTACACATTAGACAGTACAACCACACTGGACGAGCAATTGTCCGTCACTTCCAACATAATATACTGCCCTACTCCACTCTCTGCACAGTATAGAGGAAAAGACCCCCCCTCCCTTCATTTATACTTTTTCCATCATTCACTACTACCTTGAGGGAACATGAGAACTATATGAATAGTGTATAGTCCGTGACACACAAGAAACTGTCCATCTCCACAGGTGCTTGCGCCCCTGGTCTATACATTATTCACTCACGCATCACTCATCCAAAATACGCAAACATTTGTTTTCATCCATAACCAGGGAGGCGACCCCATTTCCAACCATGACTTCCCTTCCCCATCAACTCTTTCCAGTCATACCCTCCCCTCCCTCGTACATTACAAGTCTAATAAAACTTGTAACGTAAGTTGCCTATATCCCTCTGAAAAATCCCTCTCCCACCTTCTCTCATAAATTTCCCTATTTCTACATACTGTTTTATAGAAAGTTACTGCTAACACCCTCCTCTTCACCTCACTAACCTGTTTCCCCCGCAATCCCCACGCTATATATATATATATATATATATATATATATATATATATATATATATATATATATATATATATATATATATATATATAATCTATTATAATGTACCCCACAGCTCTGATGACACTCTCATCCCAACCCCCCACGTCGAGACTTAATGCTCTCAATACAGAAATTCCTTGACCTCCTATCCTATATATCACCCTATTTAACTACCCCTTGACACTCCTCAGTCCTTCACAAAAATATACTACATGAAACGCAGACTCCTCAACACCACATATCCCGCACCCCCCCCCCCTTCAACCACTCGTCTATCCCGTAGAACCACACCCAACGGTAAAATGCGGTGCAAAAAACGATACATTACGCCCCGAACACGAGGTTGCAACCTCATCCTACTCAACCTACTCCATATACTTCCCCATGCATACATGGGGAAAATTCCCTCTACAGGTGCTACAACCCTCCCTGCTAACAATCTACACAATCTACCTATTTTGACCTTCCCCGGCTCTCGATCCCATGCCATAGCCCTCAAAATGGTTTCACACTCACACAACTCAATTCCTGTATACATCTGTTTCAATCTGTTATGGATCCTGGCCAAACCTCCCCCACCCACACCTTCTCTCATCACCTCCCTTTTAATGAAGACACATTTGACCCTCTGCTTTAAGTCCAGCAATCCCAACCCCCCCTGGTGCACAGGTAACATTACCACGTCCCTTTTAAGCCAATCACAGCCCGAACCCCACAAGAATTTAAAAACCCTCCTAAGTATGTTCGTTATTGCCATCCCAGTTAATGGAAACACGGCTGCCACGTGCCATACTTTGCTATACAGTAAGACGTTAATAACAATGGCATGCTGCACAAGGGTCAAATGATAAGGTCGCAATGCACCCAAGCATCCCTGAATCCTGTCTACAATCCTAATCGAGTTTTCAATGCATGCCACAGTCAGATCGTTTGTATAGATAAGACCACAGATTTTTAACGAATTCACCTGCCTCCTCACGACTGCACTACCCCACTCCACCCTTTCTGCCCAAGCTCCTAACCCCATGATCATGGACTTGTCCGAATTCGCCCTCATACCAGTTGCCCTTGCGAACATTTATACTACCCCATCTAATGCATTCATTGACATCCCCTCCCGAATCAGAACAGTAGTATCATCTACATACCCTATTAAGACTGGCCAAACCCTAGCAAATCCACTCGCTGCTCCCTCTCCATTACACATACACTGCTCCATCAATCTATAAAAGGGATCCTGTATGCACACAAACAATAATTGTGACATAGGACACCCCTGCCTAAGTCCCCTACCCATTACAATCTTCTCACCCAATCGACCATTAATCTGTAACCTCGCCATTGCACCTCGGTACAACATCTCAACCCATCCCACTATTTCTTCCCCAAACCCCTGTCCCCTGAGAATGACTCTCAATGCTTCTCTGTCCACTCTATCATATGCCCCTTGCCAATCCAGTGCCACCAACCCTCCACCCTCCCACCCCCTTTTGCCTCCACGAAATCCCTAATAACCCATGCCCCTCCACTATAGACCTCCTTAACAAACCAAACTGAGTTTTCGATACTACCCGCCCCGCTACGCACTTAAACTGATTCCCCAAAATCTTAGCAAACAACTTTTAATCCCCGCATAACAACGAGATCGCCCGGTAATCCTGAAGCGTATGTTGCCCCTTACCCTTTGGTACCAAGACTACGACAGCCGTTGCCTGCTTCTCTCCAAAATCACCCCTCTCCTTCATGCAATTTAACCCTTTGAGGGTCGACAGGCCCTCTCCAAAACTCGTTCTCAGGGTCGGCCAAATTTAAAAAAAAAAAAAAATTATTTTCTCTTATGAAAAGATAGAGAATCTTTTCCCGATCATAACGACACCAAAAGTTTGAAATTTGATAGAAAACTTACGGAATTATGCTCTCGCAAAGTTAGCGGTCTCGGCGATGTTTACGGATCGGCGATTTTGCCCACTTTGAGCCCCATTTTCGGCCAATTTCACTGTACTAGTCGACAAAAAACATGAATATTTGGCTAGAACTACATTTTTTCTATCGAATGGGTGCAAGAAACCACCCATTTATAAATTCAACTATCCAGTACAGTGGTCAGAATTTAGCAATTTTGCCAATTTCACACAAATTTCAAAAGATGCCAATTTCGGAATAGGGTCCAGAATAAACAAGAAAGACATTCCTGGCACTAAAATGACATTTCCTCTAGTCATTAGTCACGTCTCAAGGCCCCTCTTATATTCTTTTGCTTTCCACTTTGAATTTTTATTCTCACAAAAAATATAAGATTTACTGTTATGCAGACTACTGCATTAGTGTAAAAAATGGTATAAATATTATTGGTGCACTTGTGAAAGAATATTAGACTCACCAGTTGACGTGTATTGCACGCTTGGCACGATTTGTTTACTTTTGAAGTTTGGTAAAAATCGAACATTTCTGCTATTTTGAGCTCAATTTCAAGGCACCTTTCATTGTAAAACCAGTCAAAATCATCTCAATTTCAGTAATATGTCTTCCATTCTATAAAATGAGACCAAGAAAACTAGAATACAACAATAAATACCATACGAAAATACACTGCAAAGTCGCTGATTTATTAAAAAAAAATGGAAAAAGTTTTTTTTTTCTCATTATGCACTGTGTGCTGCAGGATTTTTTTTAGACCGTGCACACTGACCACATAGACCCATTCTTTCATATGAAGGCCTACCAGCTTTCTCCCACTAGATTTGAGGTCGCTAGAATTTATGAGTACTAGTACGTCAAAAACCCCTACGCGTAAGACGTACTAGTACGACGAAAACCCTCAAAGGGTTAATAACCTAACCAAAAAAATCCTCATTAGCTCCCGATGCTGCTGATAAAACTCTGACGGGAGTCCATCAATTCCTGGTGCTTTGCCCTTTCGCATTCCACTTAAAGCCCTCCATGTTTCCCCCTCAGTTATTTCCCTACCCAGTGCTTCCCTATCACTGTTACACAACTGACATATCACACTCTCACACACCTGTTCTAAAACCCCAGCCTGTACCCCTTCTCATTGCCAGTACTTCTCATACCACTTATCCACAAATGCCCCCATTCCTTCCATAGCTTGAATGACCTGCCCCTCCCTGTACCCCTCTATCGGCTCATGAACCTCCAACCATGGAATAGCCATTGTCTGCTGTCGTTGTTTTTGCCTACGCAATACGCACGATGAAGGTCTATCGCCCCATAACACCTCTTCCACCCCCGCCTGTACCTGCACCGCTTGGAACCTCTCATCCTGTACCTCGCGCAACCTCCCCTTAATTGCCATAATATCATCCATAGGATAAGTTCCTGCCACCGTCCCCCTCGCATAACAACCCTGTAACCTGTCCTCCAAGTAGTTGGCAAGCCCATATTTTAAAGAATTGATACGTTTCCCTTCACTTACGTAATACTGCTTAATCCGTTCTTTAGCCACACCATCCCACCACATCATAACATCCTCCACCCCATTTACCTCTGCACTTAACCCCTCCCACAGCATTTCAAATCCCTCTAGCCCCTCCTCATCGCCTAACACACTCATATTTAACTTCCAATATCCCCTAGAGATACCTGCTAGTGACTCCCACCCCACCTCTGCCACTACTGCCCGATGATCCGAATAAGCTACTTCTATTGTGTGGAAAAATGTCAACCAAACCCCTTGAGATATATACAGCCTATCCAGCCTAGCTGTGTAACCCCTTCTTACAAAGGTGTGCTCTACCTCCCATGCCCCTCCTCCAACCGCATCCCGCAACTGAATATCCCTCAAGAGATCTCGCAAGGCCGCCAGGCCGCCGACACGTGCCCCGCTCCTTTTGGTTCCACTTCAGCCCTCCTAATAACGCAGTTCCAGTCCCCACCAATGATGGCCACTGCAGGTAAGCCACATAAGAAGAAAACTAGTTCTTTACATACAAAATCCCTCTTTACTCTCACATCATTTTCTGCTGGTGCGTACACACTTACAAGGGATACCCTCGGCACCATCCACCACCCGTCCACACGCAATTCTCTCCCCCCTCCCCCCTCACTTCTTAACACAAACGGGCTCGCCTCCCTGATCATGATACCCACACCACCTTTCAGATGTACAGATGGCATAGTCACCACCTGAAACCCTGCCACTTCCAGCACTTTCCCCTCCTTGAAATTGTGCTCCTGAAGAAACACTACATCTACTCTATATTTGAGCAGAAGCATTCTAAACCATTCCCTTTTTACACCTTTACACAGTCCATTCACATTCACAGTCATACACCTGAGGCCGCTGTTAAAGTTTCCACCCCTGCCTCTTTTCTCCATTCTTCCCAGGTTCACCTGCACCTGGGTTTCTACAAGTCTTCACATCACCTTCCCTCCCATCCCCCTTCCTCCGGTGCCTCTTGTCTTGGCTACCATGACGAAATTCATCCACCCTCCCAGGTCTCTGTGCCGGCGTCAGGACATCATCAGAGTCTGATGCCGCCGCTCTCTTCCATGTGAAGACCTCGTCCTCCATGTTATCATCTAAGGAGGTCGCACGATGGACCTCAACCCCCACTGTGCTTCGTCCCACGAAACACGGCAACGTTTCTCCCACACCGCTCCCCATGTCTTCCCTGCTATGTGTTTGTATGGCACATTCCTCCCCTGTCAACGCGGTGTCTCGCACCCCTGCGGGTACATCCTCCTCCTCTACAGGTGGTGACAAAGTCCTCAACACCTCCTCAAGCTCTTCCTCAATCGCCTTTACCTCCTCATGCACACACACACTTCTGCACTCGGCTCCTTCAAATTATCGGTTTCTGGTGAGTCGCAGCTTGCCTCACACATGCCAGGCTTGTCGAAGGGCTCCACCACCTCGCTCCACAATCGCCCATGCTCTTGCTTGTGCGTGGGGCTCGTAGTAACAGCGTCCACACTGGCAACAGGTGCTTCACTAGTTTGTGCTGGCACCTGCCGCTGCTTCACACACATTACCGCCAAATGATTGTATGTCCCAAATAACCTGCACGTATGTCTCTGTCCAGCGTATGATACAAGAACCTGCGTTCTAAAGTCTTCCAACACGACATAAGACGGTATGGGATGTCTTAGGGTCATCTTCAGGGTAAATGTCCCCTCTAGACGGCCCATATAAGCACCTGCTGCCCACTTGCCTTGCTGTGCCAGACGTACGGTTCTATACGCCTCAAAAACACTTCGTATGTCAGCCTCATCTGCCTCGAATGGTACATTACGGAGCTTGACCCACGTAAAGTGGCGGGATACGTCAATCAAACGCACCTTCACAGCTGGAGTAGCATCAAGACTCACGTCTTGAAATCTATGCACCAATGGCTCGTACACAGATGTGGAATTCAATTTAACGAAGATCCTATATGCTCCATTCAGGGCAACACCATACACCTCATCGTCCTGGATACCATACGTCTCCCTAATGATGGTCGGGAGTAACACCTGCGCTGAAGTGGGTGAAATTGCCCCACGAAGCAGCTCTATACCGATGGTGTTTACACAATGCCTCACACTCAACGCCATGTTGGTACAAGGTAGCTCGCCTGAAAACAGCAGAGGGGTGCAGAGCACAACCGCACACTACTGCGGTCAGGCAGCGAATGAAGTCCCAATATGACTCTGCATTTAGTGAGCCGTTAATCAGACTAAGGGTCGATGATCTAGATTAATTAATTTTTTTATGACCGAGACTCAAAATTTGGTTTATTCCAGAATTTCTGATATAATTCTAACACCAAAGGACACTGAAAAAAAGCGCTGAATGAAATGCAGATGCATTCTCTCCCAGGCCCAGACTCGTGGAACTCCGCGTTCATCAAGAACTGCAAAAAACACCTTTCACGTGCCTTAAATATGCTATGGAGAGGGAGCATAGACACAAGGTTCATTCCTCAGCCACTAACAACAACAGATATAGTCCCAACTCCAGAAAGATGGCAGTAAAACAAAGGGTAAAGAAAGGGTTTTAATAAGCAAAATCGCCAACCACTTGGATACCCAACAGTTGCACAACCCAGGGCAGCACGGGTGTAGAGCAGGTCGCTCCTGTCTCCCACAACTACTGCACCACTATATCATGGTCTTGGATGCATTGGAGGATAATAAAAATGAAGATATAGTTTACACAGACTTTGCGAATCATCGTGTAATAGCGCACAAAATGCGTGATAAAGGAAAAACAGGGAAAGTTGGTAGACGGAGCTGTAACTTCCTAACAAATAGAATACAAAGAGTAATAGTAAACAGAGTGAAGTCAGTGGCGGGTACAATGAAAAGCTCTGTTCCACAAGGTACAGTACTCCCTCCCATCCTTTTCCTCATCCTCGGATCTGTCCTCCTATGCTTATGATACCAGAATTTGCACGACATCGTCATCCATCGAGGACACTACAAATCTCCAAGCGGACATTAACCAAGTCTTCAAATGAGCCTCAGAAAACAATATGAAGTTCAATGAAAATAAATTTCAATTACCCTGCTATAGTAAACTCGCTGAAATAAAAACTGGATTGGAGTATAAATCAAATTCCAACCAACAACAGAGCAAAAAACTAGTATGAAGGACCTGGGAGTAATAATGTCAGAGAATCTCACTATCAAAGATCACTGCAATGTTTCTATTATATCTACTAGGAAAATGATAGAATGGATAATGAGAGCCTTCAAAACTAGAGATACCAAGCCGACGATGATTCGCTTCAAATCCCTTGTTCTCTCTAGGTTGGAATATTCCTGTGCACTAACAACCTCGTTTAAGACAGGCAAAAATGCAGACCTGGAGAATATACAGAGAACTTTCTCTGCACGTGAAGTGCAATGAATTACCTAAATTACTGGGAATGCTTGAAATCCCTTGACCTATACGCCTTGGAATGCAGACGAGATAGATACATAAGACACGCTTCGAAAATCTTAGAGGGACTAGTTACAAATCTGCACACGGAAATCTCTCCATACGTAAGCAAAAGACTAGGCAGGCGGTGCAACATATCCCCAATGAAAAGCAGGGGCGCTAAAGTCAACACGCTAAAAGTCAACACTCTAAGTGCCAGGGGCCCAAGACTGTTCACCTGCCTTCCAGTATATATAAGGGGTATTACCAATAGACCTCTGGCTGTCGTTAAGAGGGAGCTGGACGGTTTGTGTGCGGCCAGCAATAACAGCCTGGTTGATCAGGCCCTGATCCACCGCGAGGCCTAGTCATGGACCGGGCTGCGGGGGCGCTGACCCCAGGAACACCCTCCAGGTATACTCCAGGTATTAATTGGGTTCAAAGGCTATCAGCTATAATTAGTGTGATTATAGCTGCATGTCACTTGTTCACCACCGATCAAGGACACTTTAATCTCAAATATGGGCCTATAGGGATTAAGTGGTTGATTATTGGGATTTAAAACCTGCACTAAGAACAATAAAACTAACACCTAACTTTTTCACCAGAGCAGATTGTTTTAACTTCTAAAATATGTTAAGCGGGTCGCCATGCGGACAAGACTCTCAACGAACATATGTACGTGGATATGTACACCTTTCGGTGTATATATCCTATAAGGGATTAAATTCTAGGATATACCGACCTCATCGTGTACAATAACTGCTGCTTTCTGTATATATATTTTTTGATGCATGTAGAATCGTAATGACTTATTTATGCAGACATTATGATAGTAACCAGATATAAACATGTAAATAGTTCATTACCACTGTAACTTGTCCAGCTATCAAAACTTTGCGGTCCAGTCCCTGGATCCATTATGTACCTCTGTAATCTTTTGACTACCACCCACACCATGGGTATGGGGTTCGTAATAAAGATATTTTATTTTTTTTTATTAACACATGGGCCTTCTCCCACCAAGGCAGGGTGGCCCGAAAAACAAAACTTTCATCATTCACGCCATCACTGTCTTGCCAGAGGTGCACTTACACTACAGTTATAAAACTGCAACAATAACACCCCTCCTTCAGAGTGCAGACACTGTACTTCCCATCTCCAGGACTCAAGTCCGGCCTGCCGGTTTCCTTGACTCCCTTCATAAATGTTACCTTGCTTACACTCCAACAGCACGTCAAGTCCTAAAATCCATTTGTCTCCATTCGCTCCTCCTAACACACTCACGCATGCTTGCTGGAAGTCAAAGCCTCTCGTACACAAAACCTCCTTTACCCCTTTCCTCCAACCTCTCCTAGGCCGATCTCTACCCCACCTTCCCTCCACTACAGATTTATACACTCTCGAAGTCATTCTATTTTGTTCCTTCCACTCTATATGTCCGCACCACTTCAATAACCCCTCCTCAGCCCTGTGGATAATAGTTTTGGTAATCCCACACCTCCTCTTAATTTTCAAACTATAAATTCTCTGCATTATATTCACACTACACCTTGCCCTCAGACATGACATCTCCACTGCCTCCAGACTTCTCTCTGTTGCAACATTCACAGCATATGCCTCTCAACCATACAAGAGCATTGGTATAACTATACCCTCATACATTCCCCTCTTTGCTTCCATGGACAAAGTTCTTCGTCTCCACAGACTCCTAACCTTTTTCCCCTCATCAATTCTATGATTCACCTCATCTTTCATAAACCCATCTGCTGACACATCCACTCCTAAATATCTGAATACATTCACCTCCTCCATACTCTCTCCAATCTTAAACCCAGTACTTCATCACCTAATTTTTTTTGGTTGTCGTCATCATTTTACTCAGGCTGGAGTCTTTCAGTGTCTTCGATGGATGACACTGTCATGCAAATTCGGGAGTCATCCGAAAAGGAGAATACGGTGCTGTGGCTTACATCTCAGTCTATGACAGATATGAGGATAAGGAACAGGATGGGAGCGAGTACTGTACCTTGTGGGACAGAGCTTTTCACTGCAGCCGCCCCTGTCTACTCTGTTTACTATTACTTTTTGTGTTCTGTTTGTTAGGAAGTTGTAGATCAATCTACCAACTTTTCCCATTATTCCTTTATCGCGCATTTTGTGTGTTATGACACCATGATCGCACTTGTCGAAGGCTCTCGTACTGCATCTGCATTTTGTTTGTCATCCAGAGTATCCAAGACTATATCATAGTTGTCCAGTAGTTGGGATAGGCAGAAACGACCTGCTGTAAACCCATGCTGTCCTGGGTTGTGCAACTAATGGGTATCTATGTGGGTGGTGATCTTGCTTCTTATAACCATTTCAAAGATATTATGAAGTGGGACGTTAGTGCTATCGGTCTGTAATTCTTTGTAATTGTTTTACTGCTACCTTTGTGGAGTGGGGCTATGTCTGTAGTTTTTAGTGACTGTAGGTTGACCACTGTGTCTATGCTCCCTCTCCATAGAGGGAAAGGGGCTTCTTGCAGTTCTTGTAAAAACCTCTCCCTGTGTTTATTTACGTTATTATATTTATTATTTATTGATTTTTTCTCTTTCAATGAATTCAGGTGGAAGACTCGTTTAGTCTTCAGACTGGAAAAGTCTCGGTTGTCCTGGCATCAGGTGAACCTTCTCCTTACAGTTATCTGCTTTCGATGATTAACCCACAATACCGTGCTGAAACAGTTTATAACTAACCCACAATACCGTGCTGCAACAATTCATAACTAACCCACAATACCGTGCTGGAACAATTCACAACTAACCCACAATACCGTGCTGCAACACTTCACAACTAACCCACAATTTGGATTGTCTAGTATTTATTTTTTTCGTCTTCACCCGTTGCTAGAATGAAATATTTTGAATTACTTTAAAGTAAGTAAGTGAATGGTTCAGAGAACCATCTATATTTCTGTCAGACACAGCAACATCTTGGGATCTTAATACAGGGAATTCTTCACTTGCCTAACCTTTAGGCATGACCTTTCACATTTGGATGTCAAATGTGACACCACCTACGACAGCTGCACCTCACCTGCCTATGATATATAAGCCATTTCTTCGCACATATGCTGTATTCTTTTCAAGATTGATGGACTGATTACATTGACTCAAGGCTGAGGGACTGATTACCTCAAGCTCCTCCTTCTCGTCATCATTCTGCTCTGTATGGACTGATGAAGCCACTGTGTGGCGAAATGTTTCCTCATTAAAGATACCCAAGTGTTGCACATGTGTCTAATTTATCAACTTGTCGCTTCTCTGAATCATTCATCTACATTCTTTTAATGTTATGCACAAACCTTATTGATTTTTACAAATTAAAAAGCACTCACCTGAAGATGTATTGTACAGTGGAGTGAAAACTGAAGTCATCTTCCGAGATTTTATCTTTTTTCACTTGCGAAATTATCATACTTACAGAGAAACGCTTAACCCGTGAAAGCCATACAGCCCCAGTGAACTGGAAAGCATCATCTCTGTACCAAAATAGTTGGTGATAGCTCCAATTCCTTGGATTAAGAACCCTTTAACAACACTATGATACATAATATTTAAGTATGGTGCTGTTCTACGAGGTAATACAAACACAGTATGTATGGTACATTTATTTGTACAATGTATAAACAGTACACTTACATTCACTGTTAAAAGAAATAGGCTACATTTGGCACTTTCCATTAGCTTACACTAAGCACGTTATGAATATTCTTGAAGCCAAGACTCGCGTCCAGCTCAGCTGCTGGTGACGAAGTAACCATTGTTGCACCTGTGTGTTCCAAAGACTTTGTATATTTGTGAAACGCTGTTGGATCGATCCTCCGAACTTCTACAGAGTCGCAGAGACATTCTCCACCCAGGCTAATTTTGGATAGACACCTCGTATTGCCGGTACGAGGAGACTATTAGCTTGTGGCCTCTGTTCCTCTTCTCGCAGAGAGGCAAAGACTTCCTAGACTCACCGCACTGTAGAAACAGTATCTTCACTCCCCCTCCCCACCTTGTTGACTCCCAGATCCAGCGGGTTTATTAGGAGTCAAGTTTTTCGGTGTGTTGATCTCAGATTTCAGCGATACGAACTCAGGGTTTGGATTCTCATGGATTATTCGTGGACAACGAAATGAGAACTAGTGTGGGTGACAAATATAAATACAAACTGGGTTAGGTAAGGGAAAGGGTGGGCCTGGCGAAGGAAAGGGGCGTGGGGTGAGCGTAAGCCCGGACGGGGGTGGGCACTGGCTTGAGACAGGCAGGGTACATGGGTTGGGCATGGGACGTGACAGGAGAGAGCATAAGGTAGGAGTAATCGTGGGTATTGTCCCCTACTGGGAATTTGAAAGCCATATAATACGGTTCAGAGAATGAGCTTCTTGGTGACACGGTGAATGGTATCTAAACTAGTCTCTGCGACCGTTCAGCACGATGAGTGAGATCTAACTCCATGTCTGTGAGCGTTCAACTTATCTGTTATTATCCCTTTTTAACCATTGGAGATGAGAATTAGCGCAGCTGCTTTCATCTTTCCGTCTTTCTACAGTTCATCAATAGCGTCTCTACAATATCTACGTCACACTTGTATGTCTTTGTTTTTTTTGTTTTTTTTTTTTTGTTTTTTTTTCTAATGCTTGTAGTGAAAATTGGGTGATCCTTACAATAGCGTTCCACTGGTGGGAACAAAAGATACCACCTAATATGTTTGATCTGATAGCAATAAGTATTAATAAAAGGGTGACAAAGCAGGTAGCCAGACCGAATTGTGTGTGTATATATATATATGCAAAACAACCACTCTGAAAGAATAGAGAAATTCCAAGTGCTTTCGTGACTACTCACAAGGTTCCTTGATAATGTGAGTAGTTACGAAAGCGCTTGGAATTTCTCTATTCTTTCAGAGTGGTTATTTTGCATATTCTGAAATCACCTGTTTACTGTGATCTTATTGCATATATATATATATATATATATATATATATATATATATATATATATATATATATATATATATATATATATATATATATATGTGTGTGTGTGTGTGTGTGTGTGTGTGTGTGTGTGTGTGTACCTTCCCCAGGTCCGGAGACACTCTGTCTCCCCAGAAGAGTGCGTCCGGAGGAGGGAGGGGGGAAAACACAATTAAAAAAATCAATTAAGCACATATTATATCAGTTTTGGTCTTCAAATCAAGGAATATTGAAAATTAATTTCTACACAGAATAATTTCCATATCGAAGGAACTTGATAATTATCAGACAGAAAAGTTTGATGGATTTCTGATAAAAAAAAAAGTGATAAAAGGAAATCTGATTAAAATTATATTTAACTGACTAAAATATATATTATGCGGAAGAAGGCTTATGTACTGAGTATAATAATTAAGACACAGGTGTACAGGTCACTGCACAAACAGGATTCCTGGCTACCTATCTTGCCGTCTACACAACTTCCAAATCTAAAACACCGGGCATTTACAAAGTACAAAATATGGTTCTTACAGCCAAAGAATTATGTACAGCCAAATTATGTAACACGATAATACACGTAAATAATCTGTTAAACTGGTAACACACTACGGTTTGATGAAGGAAGTACACAAGGCAACCCAGCGAACGGAGGGTGATGCGGTGAAGGAATGAATGAGTGAGATATAAAGACGTACACTACATAACCCAGTCAGAAAATCACAGTCAGAGGACCACAGCCAAGTCTGTCGCACCATTCACACAGTATCCTCTCAGCACATACACTCATTCTCTCTGCACTGCCTCCTTTCCACACACATCCTGCACCTGCAACATGCACACTTCAAGTTTGTCGTGCGCTACAAACTCCTCATAAGAACTATTATTGTGCCAAGGGTTGAAGAAAGCCGGGCAGTTCGTGAGACAGTCGTGGTGCCCAGGGTTGCAGACCTGGTGCCCACAAGCAGACAGTCGTGGTGCCCAGGATTGAAGACCTAGTGCCCACAAGCAGACAGTCAATGGTTCCCAGGGTTGAAGTCCTGGTACCCACAAGCAGACAGTCGTAGTGCCCAGGGTTGAAGTCCTGGTGCCCACAAGCAGACAGTCGTGGTGCCCAGGGTTGAAGTCCTGGTGCCCACAAGCAGACAGTCGTGGTGCCCAAGGTTGAAGTCCTGGTGCCCACAAGCAGCTTCTGAAGGAGGATCCACTATACCTAGACAAAACTTTGATCTCACCTTATTGTGAGTTTTTACTGATAATCTTAAAGGGTGAAAACTTTGCAAAAATGTGACATTAACAAACGTAGGCCTTTTTAATGGGTATGGAATCTTTTAAAACATTTAATTATTATATACAGTTAAAAATATTATTAATTTTTAAACTTCGAAACAATACAAGAAACGAGATACTTTTTGTGGAAACTATGTTATATTTGTTAGTTTTTGTCTTAAAGTTTCTCTCTTTCTACATATATTATCCTCCAGCCTTCAGTGTGTATACATGTTAACTTCAGCTGGTGCTCAGCGGCTCACTTCCTGAGCATGTTTATCCTGTTGATATGACACTTCTTCCCAGGCTGGTTGACTCTCATGTGGTCTGACACTCCTGCCTCAGCCTACAGCATCACCTTATGACACTCTTCTCGGCTGTGAGAAGCGTTTTTACCCTCTTTAGCTATTCATTATTTATATACAAAATCACAATATCTCAGTAGATGAGAAGACCGAGGTAAGCCTCCAGGGAGCGCATTTCTCTAAGGCTCATTTCTCTATCCATTTGCCTAGTACGTCGAGCCTTACAGAGCACTCCCTCAGGGAGGTCCAGTCTCTGAATTCTTCATATTCTTGCTTCAAGAACAGAGACTATGAGCGTGTCGAGTATAACACTAGTCTGCGTGTGTCAAAGAATACGACACGACATGATATATATATATATATATATATATATATATATATATATATATATATATATATATATATATATATATATATATATATATATATATATATATATATATATATATATATATATATATATATATATATTTATATATATTTATATATATATATATATATATATATATATATATATATATATATATATATATATATATATATATATATATATATATATATATATATATATATATACATGTATACATATATATATATATATATATATATATATATATATATATATATATATATATATATATATATATATATATATATATATATATATATATATATATATATATATATATATATATATATATATATATATATATATATATATATATATATATATATATCTTAATTGAAAATACTTTATACATATCTATGAGGCCTCTTATTTCATTATTAAAACCTAAAATAGTTGGAGAGGTTGATGAAGGAAGGTATTAAGTTATCACATACAGGTCAGCGTTACCGCATCAACACCCAACACTCCTGTGTCAGCACCCAACACTCCAGCGTCAGCACCCAACACTCCAGCGTCAGTACTCACCACTCCAGCGTCAGCACCCACCATTCCAGCATCAACACCTACCACTGCAGCGTCAGCATCCACCACTCCAGCATCAGCACCCAACACTCCAGAGTCAGCACCCACCACTCCAGCATCATCACCCACCACATCAGCATTAACACCCAACACTCTAGCGTCAGCACTCACCGCTCCAACATCAGCACTCACCACTCCAGCGTCAGCACCCACAACTCCATCATCAGTACCCAAGATTCCAGCATCAGCACCAACCACTCCAGCATTAACTCCCAACACTCCAGCGTCAGCACCCAGCACTCCAGCCTCAGTTTACCTGGAGTTTACCTGGAGAGAGTTCCGGGGGTCAACGCCCCCGCGGCCCGGTCAGTGACCAGGCCTCCTGATGGACCAGAGCCTGATCCGTACCTAACACTCCAGCATCAGCACTCACCATTCCAGCGTCAGCACCCCCCACTCCAGCGTCAGCACCCAGCACTCCAGCATCAGCACCCAGCACTCCAGCGTTAACACCCACTACTCCAGTGTGTTGGAGTTTTGCTAATTCTCGTGGTTTGGTATATAATCTGTGAGAGAACTAGACAAAGGGTTCTTGGTTTGTTCAATGAATTTCAAGACTCTTCATAGTGTATAAGAATGTTGAGGGCATATCCGGACTGTTCTTGGAATATTCTGGTAATATCCAGACTGTTCTTGGAATATTCTGGTAATATCCGGACTGTTCTTGGAATATTCTGGTAATATCCGGACTGTTCTTGGAATATACTGGTAATATCCGGACTGTTCTTGGAATATTCTGGTAATATCCGGACTGTTCTTGGAATATTCTGGCAATATCCGGACTGTTCTTGGAATATTCTGGTAATATCCGGACTGTTCTTGGAATATTCTGGTAATATCCGGACTGTTCTTGGAATATTCTGGTAATATCCGGACTGTTCTTGGAATATTCTGGTAATATCCGGACTGTTCTTGGAGTAGTCTGGTAATGTTCGGACTGTTCTGATCGCGTTAGAACTGTTTACAAGGTGTTCGGTCTTTTGTGAAATTTTCAGATACTGAACTTCTCCATGGTCTGTTGATAATGAAGAAGAAATGCACAGGTCATGTCCAAGCTTCTCACACTGTGTGAGAAATATACAGGTCTTGTTCAATCTGAGACATGCAGGTCATGTTCAAGCTGATCACTGCCTGTGCGAGACATGCAGGTCATGTTCAAGATGATCACTGCCTGTGCGAGACATGCAGGTCATGTTCAAGCTGATCACTGCGTGTGCGAGACATGCAGATCATGTTCAAGCTGATCACTGCGTGTGGGAGACATGCAGGTCATGTTCAAGCTGATCACTGCCTGTGCGAGACATGCAGGTCATGTTCAAGATGATCACTGCCTGTGCGAGACATGCAGGTCATGTTCAAGCTGATCACTGCGTGTGCGAGACATGCAGGTCATGTTCAAGCTGATCACTGCGTGTGCGAGACATGCAGGTCATGTTCAAGCTGATCACTGCGTGTGCGAGACATGCAGGTCATGTTTAAGCTGATCACTGCGTGTGCGAGACATGCAGGTCATGTTCAAGCTGATCACTGCATGTGCGAGACATGCAGGTCATGTTCAAGCTGATCACTGCGTGTGCGAGACATGCAGGTCATGTTCAAGCTGATCACTGCGTGTGCGAGACATGCAGGTCATGTTCAAGCTGATCACTGCCTGTGCGAGACATGCAGGTCATGTTCAAGCTGATCACTGCCTGTGCGAGACATGCAGGTCATGTTCAAGCTGATCACTGCGTGTGCAAGACATGCAGGTCATGTTCAAGCTGATCACTGCGTGTGCGAGACATGCAGGTCATGTTCAAGCTGATCACTGCGTGTGCGAGACATGCAGGTCATGTTCAAGCTGATCACTGCGTGTGCGAGACATGCAGGTCATGTTCAAGCTGATCACTGCGTGTGGGAGACATGCAGGTCATGTTCAAGCTGATCACTGCGTGTGCGAAACATGCAGGTCATGTTCAAGCTGATCACTGCGTGTGCGAGACATGCAGGTCATGTTCAAGCTGATCACTGCGTGTGCGAGACATGCAGGTCATGTTCAAGCTGATCACTGCGTGTGCGAGACATGCAGGTCATGTTCAAGCTGATCACTGCGTGTGGGAGACATGCAGGTCATGTTCAAGCTGATCACTGCGTGTGCGAGACATGCAGGTCATGTTCAAGCTGATCACTGCGTGTGCGAGACATGCAGGTCATGTTCAAGCTGATCACTGCGTGTGCGAGACATGCAGGTCATGTTCAAGCTGATCACTGCGTGTGCGAGACATGCAGATCATGTTCAAGCTGATCACTGCGTGTGCGAGACATGCAGGTCATGTTCAAGCTGATCACTGCGTGTGCGAGACATGCAGGTCATGTTCAAGCTGATCACTGCGTGTGCGAGACATGCAGGTCATGTTCAAGCTGATCACTGCGTGTGCGAGACATGCAGGTCATGTTCAAGCTGATCACTGCGTGTGCGAGACATGCAGGTCATGTTCAAGCTGATCACTGCGTGTGCGAGACATGCAGGTCATGTTCAAGCTGATCACTGCGTGTGCGAGACATGCAGGTCATGTTCAAGCTGATCACTGCGTGTGCGAGACATGCAGGTCATGTTCAAGCTGATCACTGCGTGTGCGGGACATGCAGGTCATGTTCAAGCTGATCACTGCGTGTGCGAGACATGCAGGTCATGTTCAAGCTGATCACTGCGTGTGCGAGACATGCAGGTCATGTTCAAGCTGATCACTGCGTGTGCGGGACATGCAGGTCATGTTCAAGCTGATCACTGCGTGTGCGAGACATGCAGGTCATGTTCAAGCTGATCACTGCGTGTGCGAAAGGTTCAGAGCATGAGTTTATAGTATTTTTTTATTCTCTATCAGTGTGACGTCGTAGATTTGAGTTGTAAAAATGAGAGCGTCCTCAGTGTAGTCCATTGAATCCACAACTGATATTTTACCGTATTAACACTTGTTCGTATGACCCCCTCAACAGCCCCCCCCCCTCAGGCCCTACGAATTTAACGTTTATTAAATTTGAGGGAGTAAACTAAATCGGATAAAAACAAAGGTTAATGCGTAGTTTTATCAGTAAATATATTTCCAGTTTGGACTCTCGAGGTAAACAAAGCACAGACTCGAATGTAAATTTTTGGTCGAGTGGAAACTCCACTTTGTTACAGCACTGGTCAATGGAAATGATGCAGTAAATTAACATCTGTTTTGATGTTTTCGTTCCTGGAGATTTCTTGGTGGTGCTGATGCAGTGGTTCTTTTAGCTAAAATCAATGTGTGCCTCTAACTTCGGCCCCACGATGGAAAGTCTTTTTGACCTTCACCGGGAGACTTTCACTTCTCTAGCTTCCATCCTAGACCTAGGGTTCTCCTCGGAGACATCAAGTCGTACTTGATGTCTCAAGTACGGCTTCCACTCTTCAACATTAGGTCTTTGACACCTGCCAGGTGGGCGAATATCTTAGGTGGATGCTCTTTTTTAGTGGGCACTAAGATGACACTAAGGAGACGCTGGGTGAAGGAAGAAAAGGAGCAAGAAAGGGAAGGAAAGAAGGAAGAAAGGAAAGGAAAAGAAGGCGGAAGGATGGTTTCCGGAAACTAGAAAAAGAAGGTGTTACAACCCTCAATGAAAATGAACAGCTTAGTAATTTATAGTATGAAAACTTACGCGCATATATATATATATATATATATATATATATATATATATATATATATATATATATATATATATATATATATATATATATATATATATATATATATATATATATATATATATATATATATATATATATATATATATATATATATATATATATATATATATATATATATATATATATATATATATATATATATATATATATATATATATATATATATATATTTCATATAAAAATTATTACTTTGTATGAACAGGGCGAGTGTATCGAAGGAACTTGACATTCGTATATAGAGATGTGATGACGATGGTGGTGTGTTATCAGTGATGGATGAAGAATATAGAGAATTATTTATCAAGATTCGGCGGTGTGTGTGCATGTGCGTGTGTTTGTGATGGTGAGCATCGTGGCACTCAAGTCTGTGTGTGGTGTCTCTGGACCGTAACGTCCATGTGCGAGGCCAGACCACGGATCTGAAGACCACTTCACCTCTCGATACACTTTTGCGCGCACGGGCGGAGAGGCCAGACTTCACTAGGCCTAGAGGCGAAGACAGCCTCTTTGTTTTATTTTATCGTTTTCTGTAAGGATATCCTAGACGTTTTACGGAGCAGTGTGTTCACGGATACTCTCTGTGGATGCTGGCTTCCTTCAGGATTTGTGAGCTCCTAGGTGGAGTGGTGGCTGAGGAGAGGCGCTGGGATCTGAACACTGTGTTCTGCAGTGTTCTTTTCCACTTGTCTTGTGTGTCTCTTAGCTTCATTAGCCAAGTTTGCTGGGGGATGAGAGAAATAAATATGAGCGGAAGTGTCAAACTGGGGGATCAAAAGTAATTTTATTAATATGCCTGACTGTCTGCTTTTGTGATTATCTCTATTCACTTGTCTATCTGAATGTCTACAGTATATGCTTATCTGTCTGCCTCTCCATAAGTTTGCCAATCTACATGTCTCTATGGTTTCCTGTATGTTTGCTTTCCTATATGTTTGCTTTCCTGTTTTTGTCTCTGTGCCTACTGGTCTGCCTGTCTCTGGGTCTATATGCTTGCCTGTCTAACTATCTATGCTTCACTGCATATTTGCTTGCCTCTGCATGTGTCTTGCTGCTACCAGTTTATTGACTATTGCCTGTTCATTGATAATTATACACAAATAAATTTGTTTAGTCCAAAAAGGGAGATTGTTTTGAAGAGCGACTATATAATAGTACAAATAAACTCTCACTTAAATGGTATGTGGACAGCTGGTAAGTTTATCAGTTTAAAGATGATGTCTTGGGTGCAGCACAGTAAGTGCTGTAACTCTTACCCACCTTTTTTACCAGAGTCTGTGGCTGGCAGGTATCATAGAACAGCCACCCTGACTTATGAAATCGTAATAGCACAGTTGCAAGCAAACGACGGTACGGGTGAGGTTAGAACCCGGAGCGAGTGACTCACCTGCCATGGGTTCACGCCTCACCCGCACCGTGGTTTGTTTAACAGCCACCTTGTTTAACCAGTCTGTGGCTGGAAGCTGTCATGGAAGATTTATGTTGTTTAACCCAGTCCATGGCTGGAAACTGTCATGGAACCACCTTATTTAACCATGTCTGTGACTGGGAGATAGCTTGAAACACCCACCTTATTTAACCCAGTATGTGACTAGGAACACTCCTGAAAAATCCACCTGTTCAACCAGTCTGTGGATGGAAGGAAATACGAAACACCAACCTTAATCTGATCAGTTTGGGCCTGGAAGGTGTAGACAGCGACGATCTGCTGGAAGCGGTTGAGGTTGACGAGAACGAAGGCAGCTTCGAGCTTGGAGGCTGCAGACTCCTGAGGAGTGACGTCGTGGATGAAGAAGCGGTCCAAGGAAAGAGGCTGCTTGTAGACGATGTAGCGGAGGGCGGAGTCGCTCCCTGTAGATCCCCTGGAGCACGAACTTGGCCAGTTCTCAGTCAGGGACGATTTCTGTAGGAAATACCAGTGGTTAAAATTCTTTGTCTTAAGAAAATAAAGTACTGCATTTAGAAATGTGTCTATCCATCCACTGTCTCCAATAAGTTCTTTACTTTATTATCTCTAGTTGTTTCTGGTAAACAAACATTGATATAGATAGGTGAAAATGGACACCGGGAAATCAGAAGTGTGTTCTTAACTTGATATTTATCAAAAGTTACATTATCGTCCATGGATTACTCTTTCACCTCTCATATAGGTGAGTACAAATAGGTAGCGCGTCTATCTTGCGCTCAGCATACGGAGGATCAAGCCTCCACCACGTCTTGCGCCGGATAACCCACCTGGGTTTAGAACTTAACATCAATTATTGTCATTTTTAATTATTATTTTACGTCTCTTCCTCTTCCCTGTTTCGTGCCCCTCGTTAGTGCTTATTCTTTACACTGAATTAATGACACCATTTCCACCTCCTCTGTTAAACTCTTCTTACTCCCCAGTGACTTGGTGTCATATACAGATTTATTTTATACGAATTTTCCGAATAAGATTCGAAATTACCTTTTTATGGAGTCCCTTCTTCCTGCGGGTGATGAGGAGCATATCGTCGAAGAGGATGACGTACATTTCCTGGGGTTTGTTGTGGTCTAACATGTGTAGAGAACCTTCAAGGATGATCTGTCTTCGTGGTGACACAATCAGACGCTCACAAGGCTGTCGCGAGATGGCTCCCTGTATTGAGAGAGAAAGAGGAGAGATAGAGAAGCAAACAGCAGCAGAATGAGTTGATGGCGTGATACGCTGAGAGAAATGTATAGTAAACTAACAGATTGTCATACCTGGAAAAGTCTTCCTCCATTACTCAGCGTTTGTTATGGTCTGTCTAAGTGAAATAACAGAATCATAGTCTGTTTACTTTAGACAACTTTTAAAAGAATTTAAAAACTCTGGAGAGGTTTTCACCGAGACTCCCAGGCACCTTAGAAGAAACTGATGAGACGAATGTGGAAATACCTGGGAAAGATAGATAATTTTCTGCTACTATCTGTCAAGGACTATTTTCTATATAGATTAAGAACTATAATGTATTGTCTATATGTCTGAGACACCGTTAGTAAAGCAGAAGATATTCTTCCCGCTTACAACAGTGTGTAATAGTATGTAACAGTGTGTAATAGTCTGTAACAGTGTACAACAGTGTGTAACAATTAATAACAGTGTGTAAGAGTGTGTAACACTGTGTATTAGTGTGTATCAGTGGGTAATAGTGTCAAATAGTGTGTAACAGTGTGTAACAGTGTTTAATAGTGTGTAACTGTTCGTAACAGTGTATAACAGTGTGTAACAGTGTGAAACAGTATGTAATAGTGCATAACAATGTGTAACAGTGTGTAACAGTGTGTAACCGTAGTTTAGAAAGAACAGTTAACAGTGAGCCACCTGAGCTAATAATAAGAGTAGTAGTAAATGTAGAGCTAGAGGTAGCAGTTGTCGTAGCTCTATTTCTACCACTACTGTAGTGGTAGAAGTAGAGCTAGAAATAGTAGTTGTTATAGCTCTACCTGTACTACTACTGTAGTGGAAGAAGTAGAGCTAGAGATAGTAGCTGTTGTAGCTCTACCTGTACTACTACTGTAGTGGAAGAAGTAGAGCTAGAGATAGTAGCTGTTGTAGCTCTACCTGTACTACTACTGTAGTGGAAGAAGTAGAGCTAGAGATAGTAGCTGTTGAAGCTCTACCTGTACTACTACTGTAGTGGAAGAAGTAGAGCTAGAGATAGTAGCTGTTGTAGCTCTACCTGTACTACTACTGTAGTGGAAGAAGTAGAGCTAGAGGTAGTAGTTGTCGTAGCTCTACCTCTACCACAACTGTAGTGGAAGAAGTAGAGCTAGAGGTAGTAGTTGTCGTAGCTCTACCTCTACCACAACTGTAGTGGAAGAAGTAGAGCTAGAGGTAGTAGTTGTCGTAGCTCTACCTCTACCACTACTCTTATAATTAGCTAGGGGATGGTAAATCATTGTTAATTGTTCGTCCTGAACAAATTTCTGACAAACATCAGCTATCCATTGATTTCGTTTTAGCTCAATATAGTATCTAATTGAATTCTATGTTTGCTAAGTACTTGTCCAGCTGGTTCATAAGTGACTATTGTTTTCGCACTTACAGTTTCAGTAGGCAGTTTATTCCATTTCGCTCTGATTGTGTTTGCTATTAAAAAAAAGAAAAACTTTACACACGTTAGTGTTGGATTTCTTACCTCAAACTTTTATTTCATTATTACTAGTTAAGTGCACTTCCAAAAATTCTTAATGTTTGATTGTATCAAAATCTCTCAGTTTCTTAAAGATCTGAATGAGATCTTCCTGTAGTCTCCGTGTCCTTATACAGAAAAAGTTAAGTAGTCAGAGTCTTTCTTAATCAAGGTTGTTTCTGAGTGATGGTACAAGCTTTGATGCCATTATCTGTATCCTCTTCAGTCTGTGTTTATCTTTTATATAACCTGGAGACCATGACAGCATACTGAAGATAGTCTAATAATTACGTTACAGAGAGTCAATATATTTTCTGGTGTTTTTTTCTCGTTTCTTGAAACGGGTATTAATTTGCTGCTCACTGACAGGCTTTGTTAGGTACTCTTGAGGATCTTTCTGATGATTATCTCAAGATCATTGTCTTCTGTTCCACTTTATTTGTTATCACACATTTAATATTCCTGTTCGAGATAATTGTATTCAAAATACATTACTTTGTACTTGTCAACATTGAAGTTTGTCTTCCATGTCTCCGACCACAGCGCCATCATCTCTAGATCACTCTGAATACTCAAACAATCCACTCTGGATGCTGCATTTTATAGGAAACAGAAGCTTATCACGACATTTCTATCGGGTTGGTCCAAGTCGGACCGAAACGTCTTCGTAAGTTTC
>NC_091293.1:9124172-9129172 GCF_038502225.1 Cherax quadricarinatus | reverse complement strand
TAATAAACTTTATCGCAAATTTTACAAGGAATCTTATAGACACATCCATCAGCATTTTGGGGGGAATTTTTTATCAAAATTTATTTTTTTCCTGCATCAAGATTTTTAAATACAACTTTGATATTAAAAGTCTTAAGAAGAGAAGGCATATCAACGAAGTTTTCATGGTAAGGGAGAACCAACATATTTTTAGTTGAATAAGGTTGGTTGTCCCTTTTTGGATTGTAAAATGTATTTTTAGCGATTTTAAAAGATTTATCAGTTACGTTTCTTGAGTATTTCAGATCATTAGCTATTTCATAAATTTTGGATATTTCCTCATCTATGAACTTTGGACTACAAATACGTAAAGCTCTCAGAAACATTGATGAGAAAACAGAGTTTAACTCTATATTGATGTGAAGAATAATAGTGGACATAGTAACAGTTAAGAACATAAGAACATATTAATGGAAAATTAATATTTTTTACCAAAAGAACCTTAGAAAACTTACCTAACCTTATTATAGCAAACACAATTTAAATTAGCCTAATCCAACTAAATATGTTTCAGATAAGTTTACATTAATTTAATAATAAACAAACACAATGAAATATATTTTTTTCGTTAGGTTCAGAATGATTTTTGCGAAATTATTACGTAGACAAATTTTCATTTGCCTTATTCGGCAAGAAGAGTGTTGCTATTTAAGCCAAAATCGCAAGTTTTACCTATAATTAGAATCTAATGAAGTGACTGATGCGGGCCAGGATTCGAAAGGGGTTAAGAAGAGAGAGTAACTCTAAACTATCAAAACACATGAACTCTCAGAGAGAGAGAGAGAGAGAGAGAGAGAGAGAGAGAGAGAGAGAGAGAGAGAGAGAGAGAGAGAGAGAGAGAGAGAGAGAGAGAGAGAGAGAGAGAGACAGAGAGCGTGTCAATAAAACTAGGGATCCTTAACCTAACCTTGTCAACCCCTGTGTTAAAAAGAGAGAGAGAGAGACAGAGAGATCCAACAACGCACCTTGAGGAACTCCGGAATGTAGACCTTGGGGTCAAGTTCTGTGACGGGCGGCCACACGATGTTCCTTTGGATCTCCAAGAGACGCTCAAAGTTCTTCAGCCACTTCATCTTGTCGTCCAGTTCTCCTGCAAAGTCACGGAATGGTCAGTCTCATCCTTTTTTTTTTGTTGTTTGTTGTTGTTGTTGTTCTCGATTTTGTTAAAACTGGATGAGCAGAATTATGCTTCTGAAGGAATAAAGTGAAATGAGATTAATTTCGTGAGAAATAGGCGAAAAGAAGTTTGATATGAAGATTGATTTTCAAGGAACTAGATGAAATGAAGTCTAATTTCAATGTAATTAGCGAAAAGTTTGATTTTGAAGGAGACACGAATTTTGATTTTCTAGTTGTTAGAAGAAATCAAGTTGGATTTTGGTGAAATTAGATGGAGAGCAGCAAAGTTTATTTACATTTGTTTCTCTGGAATACTGGAACTCTATTACGTCTTGAATAAAGCAAGAAGTAAGAAGACGAAGAACAAGTTTTAAGTCGCGTTTACTAGTATCAAGCGAACTACACACATGACTGTGGAGCAACCTAACGGTGATTACAGGAAGATCCCATATGTCTACCTACCTGGAGTCTACCTGGAGGATATTCCGGGGATCAATGCCCCCGCGGCCCGGTCCACGACCAGGCATCCCGTTGGATCAGGGCCTGATCAAACAGGATGTTACTGCTGCCTCCACGTAGTTCAACATACGAACCACAGCCCGGCTGATCCGGTACCGACTTTAAGTATCTGTCCAGCTCCCTCTTGAAGGCAGCCAGTCTTGGGCTCTGGACACTTATTGTGTGTTCACTTAGTGTACCAAGGGCGCTCTTACTTTTCATTAGGGGTATATTGCACCGCCTGCCCCGTCTTTTGCTTTCGTAAGGAGTGATTTCTGTGTGCAGATTAGGGGACCATTCCTTCTAGGATTTTCGAAGAATAGGTTATGATGCATTTCTTTCGCCTGCACTCCAGCAGGCACAAGTCAAGTGCTTCCAAGCGTTCCCAGTAGTTAAGGTGTTTGGTGGAACTGATATGTGTCAGTAAAGGTTCTCTGTATATTCTCTAGATCAGCAGTTTCACCTGCCTTGAATGGAGAAGTTATGTACAGCAATATTCCAGTCTAGAGAGAACAAGTGATTTAAAAAGGTTCAGCACTGGCTTGGCATCTCTTCTTTTGAACGCTCTCGTTACCCATCCTATTATTTTCTTCACAGATATGACAGTGGCACTGCTGTAATGTTTGAAAGTGACAATCTCAGACATTAACACTCCCAGGTCGTTCACATTACTTTCTTGCTCTATTGTATAATTAGAAACTGTTATATACTTAGTTCTAGCTATTACCTCCCCCAGTTTTCCATAACAGAGTAGCAGGAATTTGTCCTCATTGTTTTCTGTGTGCGAGTGTGTGTGTGTGTGTGTGTGTGTGTGTGTGTGTGTTTGTGTGTGTGTACTCACCTAATTGTGGTTACAGGGGTCGAGACTCATCTCCTGGCCCCACCTCTTCACTGATCGCTACTAGGTCCTCTCCTTCTCTGCTTCCTGAGCTTTGTTATACCTCTTCTTAAAACTATGTATGGTTCCTGCCTCCACTACTTCACCGGCTAGGCTATTCCACTTCCTGACGACTCTATGACTGAAGAAATACTTCCTAACGTCCCTGTGACTCGTCTGAGTCTTCAGCTTCCAGTTGTGACCCGTTGTTTCTGTATCCCCTCTCTGGAACATCCTATATCTGTCCACCTTGTCTGTTCCCCGCAGTATCTTGTATGTCGCTATCATATCTCCCCTGACCCTTCTATCCTCCAGTGTCGTCAGTCCGATTTCCTCGTACGACATTCCCCTGAGCTCTGGGACTAGCCTTGTTGCAAACCTTTGTACTTTCTCTAACTTCTTGACGTGCTTGACCAGGTGTGGGTTCCTGACTGGTGCTGCATACTCCAGTATGGGCCTAACATACACAGTGTACAGTGTACAGTGTCTTGAACGATTCCTTATTAAGGTATCGGAACGTTATTCTCAGGTTTGCCAGGCGCCCGTATTCTGCAGCAGTTATTTGGTTAATGTGTGCCTCCGGTGTCGTGCTCGGTGTTATGGTCACCCCAAGGTCTTTCTCCCTGAGTGAGGTCTGTAGACTTTGTCTTCTGTCTGCGGTCTTCTTTGCCCCTCCCCAATCTTCATGACTTTGCATTTGGCAGGGTTGAATTCGAGAAGCCAGATTCTGGACCACATGTCCAGCCTGTCCAGGTCTCTTTGCAGTCCTGCCTCATCCTCATCCGATTTAATTCTTCTCATCAGCTTCACATCATCTGCGAATAAGGACACTTCAGAGTCTATTCCTTCCATCATGTCGTTGGCATATATCAAAAATAGCACTGGTCCTAGAACTGACCCCTGTGGGACCCCGCTCGTCACAGGTGCCCACTGTGATACCTCTTCACGTACCATGAGTCGTTGTTGCCTCCTTGTCAGGTTTTCCCTGATCCATTGCAGTTCCCTCCCTGTTATATGCGCCTGATCCTCCAGCTTCTGCACTAATCTCTTGTGGGGAACTGTGTCAAAGGCCTTCCTGCAGTCTAGGAAAATGCAACCAACCCACCTCTCTCTCTAGTGTCTTACTTCCGTTACCTTGTCATAAAACCCCAGAAGGTTTGTGACACAGGATTTGCCTTCCATGAACCAATGCTGGTTTTCATTTATAATCTTTTTCCGTTCCGTTCCTCCTGATAATCTTCTCAATGACTTTACACACAATACATGTCAGAGACACAGGTCTGTAGTTTAGTGCCTCGTTTCTGTTTCCTTTCTTAAATATGGGGACTACATTAGCTGTCTTCCATTTCTCAGGTAGTTGCCCAGTTTCAAGGGATGTGTTGAAGATTGTGGTTAGTGGAACACACAGCATCTCTGCTCCTTCTCTAAGGACCCACGGGGAGATGTTGTCCGGTCCCATCGCCTTTGAGGTATCAAGTTCACTTAGCAGCTTCTGCACCTCCTCCTCGGTTGTTCGTATGTCATCCAACACTTGTTGGTATATTCCCTCTTGATGTTCCCTTCTGTGCTGTCTTCCCACAGCCCTTCCTGTCTCTACTGTAAAAACTTCCTTAAATCTCCTGTTTAGCTCCTCACATACCTCCTGATCATTTCTTGTGAGTTTTCCACCTTCTGTCCTCAGTCCGATCACCTGGTCTTTGACTGTTGTCTTCCTCCTAATGTGGCTATACAACAGTTTCGGGTCAGTCTTGATTTTCGAAGCTTTGTTATTTTCATACTGTCGCTGGGCCTCCCTCCTTACCTGTGCATGCTCGTTCCTGGCTTTGCTACTAATCTCCCTATTTTCATGTGTTCTCTGCCTTCTGTACTTTTTCCATTCACTATTGCACTTTGTTTTAGCCTCCTTACACCGTCGGGTAAACCAGGGGCTCGTTCTGGTCTTCCCATTGTTTCTGTTGCCCTTGGGAATAAACCTTTCCACTGCCTCCTTGCATTTTGTTGTTACAAATTCCATCATTTCATTTACTGGCTTTCCTGCCAGTTATCTGTCCCACGGAACCTCCTGCAGGAAGTTCCTCAACCCTATGTAGTCCCCTCTTTTATAGTCTTGCTTTTCTCTTTTCAACTCCTGTTACTCTCTCCACTTGCAACTCTACTATGTATTCAAAGCACAGAACCATGTGGTCACTAGCTCCTAGGGGACTCTCATATGTGATGTCCTCAATGTCTGAACTGCCCAGGGTGAACACAAGGTCCAATCTTGCTGGTCCATCCTCCCCTCTCACTCTGGTAGTGTCCTTAACATGTTGGTGTATGAGGTTTTCCAGCACCACATCCAACATCTTGGCTCTCCATGTTTTGGGACCCCCATGTGGCTCCAGGTTTTCTCAGTCAATCTCCCTGTGGTTGAAATCCCCCATAACCAGCAACTTTGCTCTGCTGGAGTGAGCTCTTCTTGCCACCTCAG
>NC_091293.1:9094172-9114172 GCF_038502225.1 Cherax quadricarinatus | reverse complement strand
ATACTGTTGGTGTGCTGGTATATACAGTTAGTGTGCTCCTATAAACTGTTGGTGTGCTGGTATATATTGCTAGTGTGCTGGTATATACTGCTGGTGTGCTAGTATATACTGTGTTGAGCTGGTATATACTGTTGGTGTGCTGGTATATATTGCTAGTGTGCTGGTATATACTGTTGGTGTGCTGGAATATACTGTGTTGAGCTCGTATATATACTGTTGTTGAGCTCGTATATACTATTGTTGTGCTGGTATACTGTTGTTGAGGTGGTATATACTGTTGGTGTGCTGGTATATACTATTAGTGTGCTGGTATATACTATTAGTGTGTTTATATATACTGTTGCTGTGCTGGTATATACTGTGTTGAGCGATCAGAGGTCAGTAAGCTGCAGTCAGAGATAACGTGATGTCACCTGGCCTATGCTGTCTGGGAATTAGCAAGGGGTGTTACTGAGCACCATGGCTTGCTGCAGTGCTTTAGAATCTCATGTTAAAGTGTTGAAGAAGGAGGTTCTACTTTTTCAGGAGGAAAATAGGAGGCTGTTGCTTCGCCTAGATAGGTTAGGGAGTGAATGTGAGATGGTTGGAGCTGGTAAGGAGGAAATGGCTACCAGCAGTGAAGTGGGGAGTGTCAGCTGCTTTAAGTGGCAAGTGGGTCACAATTCAGGAAGAAGGAAAATAAAGGTTAATAGAGATAACGTGAAGGTACGAAATCGATTCTCCGTTCTCCAGGATGAGTGTACTTCAGTGTTTAGCGAGGTTAAAGGTACCACTGACTCCCCTGCTAATCAGGGAGGGAATATTCTGATTGTGGGAGACTCTCAGGTAAGATATATGGACTGTACTTTTTGTAAAAGAGATAAGAAAATCAGAGAGAGGGTATGCCTCCCAGGAGCTGGTATTGATGACATAGTCAGCAGGTTGGATAATATTATGTCAGGTAATGGGAACAAGCCCATTATCTGTCTTAGTGCTGGTGGAAATGACATCGGGAAGGGTAGGAGACAGGAGCTGCTGGATAATTACAGGTCAGCCATAGATGTAGTCAAGTCTAGGGGAGGGATCCCAATCATAAGTAGCATCTTGCCTAAAAAGGGAGTGAGCACTGAATGGATGTCTAGGGCAATTGGTATATATTGCTGACTTGACAGGTACTGCAAGAAACTTGCAGTCCCATTCATTGATAACTGGGACAAATTCTATGGCAAACACGAAATGTATGCAAGGGATGGGGTTCATCTCTCTCGGGTTGGAGTGGTTGCATTAGCCAATTCGATTGAGGGGGCCATAGATGACTTGTCTAGGACTTTAAACTGATTGATTATAAAGGTTTGGGTGTCTGTAGAAACAATCAGGCTGCGGTATTAGGGGTGAAAACAGTAGCTATTACCAGGATGTCTCAGGGATATATTTAAAAGATAATATTCAAAATAAAGTTGCTAGTATAGTTAAGGTTTACTATACAAATAATAGGAGCCTAAGAAATAAGACAGATGAGCTAAGATTACTTGCAAGTGCAGGTAATATAGATATTATTGGTATAACAGAGACCTGGTTCAACTTGAAAGATAGTGAAATGCCTTCTGAGTGCAACATACAGGGTTATAAACTATTCCACACTGATAGGGTCAACGGGAAGGGTGGTGGAGTGGCGATGTATGTCAGAGATAATTTTAATTGTTGTGTTAGACAAGATATAAGATTAGAAACATCAGACACAGAATCTGTTTGGCTACAGTTTCTCGAGGGTTGTTAAAAATTAATTCTGGGTGTGATTTATAGGCCCCCAAGCCTTGATAGGGAGCTCAGTAAGCAGCTTTGGGGCGAAATTCATAAGGCGTCTACTTAAGAAAATGTTGTGTTAATGGGAGATTTTAACTTTAGACAAATTGATTGGAACAATGTGACAGGAAATCTTGAGTCTAGTGACCTTCTTGATACAGTTCAGGATTGCTTTTTAAAAAAATTTGTGACAGAACCAACTAGAGAAAACAACCTGCTTGACTTGGTTCTTGCCAACAAAGATTCACTAATTAATAATCTTGAGGTTAATGATGAGCTTGGGGAAAGTGATCACAAATCACTTAGTTTCAATATATCATGGAATTACCCAGATAACTGCACTCAAGTCTCTTTACCAGACTTTCGCTTGGCTAACTTCAAGGGGCTAAGAAATAGGATTTGGGACAAGATGGGCCCACTTAAGATAGTAACTCAGGTCAGATCACTGACAGTGATAGGGAAATATGTGAACTTTTCAACACTTACTTCCTGTCAGTTTTTACTCAGGAAGATACTAGCAAAATTCTAGAAATAATAAATGATGTAGAACAGGACGATAATAAACTATGCAAGATTGGGTTAACTAGCGACATGGTCATCAGACAGAGAAATTAAAGCCTAACAAATCCCCAGGCCCTAATGAACTGTTTGCAAGGGATTTAAAGAAATGTAAAGAGGAGTAAGCCTTACCTCCAGAGTGGGAAAATTTATTGAATCAATAATTGCCGAGGCAATTCGTAGCTATCTTGAAAGGCATAAATTGATTAATGAATCACAGCACGGTTTTACAAAGGGGCGTTCCTGTTTTACGAATTTACTAACTTTTTTCACTAAGGTGTTTGAAGAGTTAGATCGTGGTAATGAATATGATATTTTTTAAATGGACTTCATTGAGGCTTTCGATAGAGTTCTACACCAGAGGCTATTGAGGAAACTTAAGGCACATGGAATATGAGGAGAAATTTTTCCTGGGTAGAGGCATGGCTGACAAATAGGCAATAGAGAGTTTGCATAAATGGGAAGAAATCAGAATGGGTGCACGTCACAAGCGGTGTTCCCCAGGGGTCAGTGTTGGGCCCGTTGTTGTTCACAATTTACATAAATGACATAGATGAGGGAATAAATAGCGACATAAGCAAATTTGCTGATGACACCAAAATAGACCGTCCAATTCATTCTAATGAGGATATTAGAGCACTCCAGGATATTTTGAATAGACTGACGCAGTGGTCGGAGAAGTGGCAGATGCAGTTTAATATAGACAAATGGATACATGGACAGGAAAATATCCATACCACATGTAAAATAAATAATGTAGATCTTAATTTTACTGATTGCGAGAAAGATTTCGGAGTTTTGGCCAGCAGTAATCTGAAACCAAGACAACAGTGCATAAGTATACGCAATAAAGCTAACAGAATCCTTGGCTTCATATCAAGAAGTATAAACAATAGAAGTCCTCAGGTTGTTCTTCAACTCTATATATCGTTGGTTAGGTCTCATTTAGTAGGTAAGACACATATGCAACAGTTAGGTATCTTTATTTCGAAACGTTTCGCCTACACAGTAGGCTTCTTCAGTCGAGTACAGAAAAGTTGATAGAAGCAGAAGATACTTGAAGACGATGTAATCAGTCCATCACCCTTATCTTGGTACAGACCATCAACTTCGACAACCTCTACTAGTGAGAACGGCTGGGTTTGAGAGGGACCTGCCCTCCCAAAGCAACCTACGTCTCACCTCCTGGCACTATATAAGGCTCCATCCTGTCACTTCAACTTCATATTGTTTCAGACAACGGAACAATGCTCTTCTCCAGACTGAGGGACTGACCACCTCAAAACTTTAAGGGTGATGGACTGATTACATCGTCTTCAAGTATCTTCTGCTTCTATCAACTTTTCTGTACTCGACTGAAGAAGCCTACTGTGTAGGCGAAACGTTTCGAAATAAAGATACCTAACTGTTGCATATGTGTCTTACCTAACAATCTGTCGGTATTTTATACCATTTTAATGTTCATTAGGTCTCATTTAGATTATGCTGCACGGTTCTGGTCACCGTATACAGAATGGATAAAAATGCAGTGGAAAAAGTACAAAGGAGGATGACAAAGTTGATCCCATGTATCAAAAATCTTCCCTATGAGGATAGACTGAGGGCCCTGAATCTGCACTCTCTAGAAAGGCGTAGAATTAGGGTGGATATGATTGAGGTGTATAAATGGAAAACAGGAATTAATAAAGGGGATGTAAATAGTGTGCTAAAAAATATCTAGCCTAGATAGGACTCGCAGCAAAGGCTTTAAGCTAGAAAAATTCAGATTCAAGAAGGATATAGTAAAGCACTGGTTTGGTAATAGAGTTGTGGATGGGTGGAACAAACTCCCGAGTACCGTCGCAGAGGCTAAGACGTTGTGTAGTTTTAAAAATAGGTTAGATAAGTACATGAGTGGGTGTGGGTGGGTGTGAGTTTGACCTGTCTAGTTTGTGCTACTAGGCCAGATGCCGTGCTCTTTCCTTAAGTGAACGTGACTGATCTGACTAGGTTAAGGCTTTGGCTTAAGCCGGTAGGACAACTGAATCTGCTTCGCATGGACCAGTAGGCCTGCCGCAGTGTTCCTCCTTTCTTATGTTCTTGTGTTAGTGTGCTGGTATATACTATTGGTGTGCTGGTATATGCTGCTGGTGTTATGTTGCAGGTAGATGGACGAGAACCAGCTGGAGTGCCAGGAGTGCCGGCAAAGTTATGGCAGCGGCGAGAGGTGTCCCCGAAGCCTCTTCTGTGGTCACACTTTCTGCACGAAGTGTCTAGACCGAGCCATCGTCAGTGGCAGGCGGCGTTGCAGCTCCTGTGGCCGCCCATTCTTCGCCACCTCTGCCGCTCAACTGCCCACAGACTACGCTCTTCTCAGGCGATGCTCTGCCAGGGCAGACGATGCAGGTTCTCTGAAGACTCCTGGAACTCCTGCATACAATTTGAAGCTCCAGAACGCTGATTCGTCGTCATCTACCCGGCATTCTTCCGGAGCTTCAAGTCACGATTCCAGATTTGTTAATTCTGCATCGTCGTCATCCAATATGCAAACTCTCAGCGCCTCGAACCACGACGATTCGAAGTCACTGAGCTCTACCTCATCATCCAGTCTACCAACTTATAACACGTCTGGCTTCCCTTCCAAATCTTCGAGCACTGATTCGTCACCATTTGATCTCCAGACATACAGTTCGAGGTTATTGTCAGCTACGGAATATAGTCAAAAGGATCTTTCCTCGGGTGCTCCTCAGATTACCAAGAATTATTTTTTCCCTCCGATAGACACAGTCACAATAACCACTTCCAGTCTAACACCAAGATTCTCTTCAGCTCCTGCTGTAACTAGGTCTCTTTCTAGTCCCTCAGACTCACGGTTAGGTTCTTCTTTCCTTGAAAAAGAGAAATTTTGTGATAATGCTATAGTAAATAGAGATGAAACCGACTCACCACGCTCGTCAGTCTTAATGAGAATCCTTAATAAAGAAGAACCATCAAGTAGGCCACCAGCACTTACTTACAAGTTTCCGACCATAAGAACTCGATTCAGCATTGGAAATCGGGAATCCAAAGCATCTTTAGAATCAAACAATGATGACGTAAGATCAAGCGAAGAAGGTGTGCGTAGCCTCCATGGTGAGCTGAAGAAGAAAAGATCTTCACCTCTCACTACGTCAGAATTATCTTTCAAAAATTCAGCAAAAACAGAAGCAGAGCAAAGTTACGTTGTTTCTTCTCATAGTCGACATAACACTTCACGCAGTGATTCCCTTACCAAAATGCACCCAGAATTAAAGTGTACTCCTGCTAAAGACATAAGCTCAGTTCGGTTACCTTTGACAAGCAGAGTATCGAAGATCGCAAATCAGGACCAAAGGCTAGCTGACTCTAAGACTATTGAGCAACCAGACTCGGCTATCAGTTGTCCCGTGTCATCAGCACAACCTGACTCAGAGGTCTCTATTACTTCTCAAGGATCAGTGCCAAGCCTCTCTAAATTTAATGCAAAGCTTCACGCTCCTTCTGAAGAAAAACAAGCACAAATAAGAGAAGATAACATAAGTGCATCCGACAGACAACTGGGTTCAGATACTTCAGTGCTGGAAAGCCCAAACAAAGGTCAAGGAAAACACAAAGGTACCGCTTCCAGTACTCCGAGTCATGTGTTGAATATGTGTCGCTCTATAACAACAAAGTCTCGTCAACGGTCAGTTCGTGAGGCGACATCCAGTTCTTCTAGTACTGACAATTCATCCTCTGGCAACTGTACAGAGAACCGTGAAACATTGTCTACTTCACGTTTGTCATCACGTTCACGTCACCTCAGGAAGGACTCTTCGTTAGCTCGTCTACGAAGCTTCAGAACAGACCCAACGACACATGGTGACGGAAATACAGAAATTGAGTCAAACGCTGTGATGGAAGATCAAACTGTGGCTCGACATCCTCCAAAAGGGACTTATTCTTCTTCTCTATCAAAGAAGAAAGAAGTTACAGGAACTAGGCAGCAAAGCTCTGCTTCTCTAATTAGCTCAGATATGGAACCTCTCGTGCAGGAAATCACAGATGTATCAAGCAAAAAACAGCGACAGTCTGAACCTGATATCTCTATTCGTCGACAAGATGTTCCCGGGACTTCTGATAAGCCTGTAACAGCCACTCTTTTTCACCCAACCAAGACAGAGGAGGTTGATACATCAAAAACGGAGGTGAGAAGCAGCCTCTTGCGTAGTATGTCAACAGGCCCTGAAACCACTGATGAATCAAAGACCAGAGTAACTTCGAGGGAGGTCGGGAAATTAACCCGTTCCACTTCACTCGGATCTCATTTGCTAGCTCGAACAAATTTCGTATCAGAAACCATCAGAGAGGAGACTGACGAAAATTCGACAGTGGGTCAGCGATCGCCCAAAGAAAGATCGGATGACCATGAGAGGACACTTAACAATCTTGATACAAAGTTTCTGGATCACTCATCAACGTCCTTAAGAGCACGTCTGCGGTCTCGGACAAGTTTCTTGTCAAGGACATTAAGTGGAGAAGAGGACTCTATCACGCATCAACAACTAGGTAAAGATATGGCTGATGGCTCTGAAGAGGTATCGCTTTTGCTTAATCCAAATTCGAAACTGACAAAATTACGTTTAGAAATGAGTAAATCAGAGAATGAGGGTAAAATCTCATCCACTGACGAGAGAAATAGCTTAAGCTATTCGGCTGGAGAGGGAACGACAGCTGAAGGTCAACAAGAAGGTTCCATCACCCAGTCGCATGAAAATCTAATGCGAATCAATAGTCAGAGAGCTAGTGCAACTGAAAGTGTTGACTCAGCGTGCTCGGCTGGATCTTCATATCCTCTTGACTTAAAGACGTGCTTGCCTACTTCTCCTCCCCCGATCATTGATAATGTGTCGGCCAGCACCAGCACAACTCTCGCAAAAGCAGTCGAGATACGACAGGTCAAGTCTGACCACCGGCCACGAGATAAATATGTAAAGTCGTACGGAAGTGGCTTGAGCAACAGTTCAAGTACCGCGTCGAATACTTCAGAGTTGGTAACAACAACTTTTCCTCAGGAAATGCAACTCAGCGCAACAACGAATAGTCTTAAGCTGTCCAACTCTAGATACAAACGAAAACCTTCAGATACTGGCCGAGAGGACAGTAGAATATTATACTCGCGAATGAGTGGTACAGATAAGCTCGCCGAACTTCAGGTAGGAAGTGTGCCAAGTGTTCAGAGTGAGGCTGATGATGAAGACACTGAGGAAGACACGGAGGAAAACACTGAGGAAGACACGGAGGAAGAAGAAAGTGAAGAAGAAAACTCTCCACAAAGACATGAAACGTTGTTATTAGCACATTCAAGAAGTAGACTAGAAATTAAAAAACAAACATTGGATGTCCATCACGAGGTTAATTCTCATACTGTTGAATATGGCAGAAATAGATTACGAACTGCTGCCAACACCAGAGAGAAAACTCCGAATGAAGATGGGATACATTCCAGTGTTATTAAAAAGAACTATTATAATAACCTGCTTACTCGTCCAACTCGAAGTGACTCTCATACAGTGATCACTGACAGCAACCCCGCTCCATCACAAGGCAATAAAACACTGGTTGCTAGAACCCAGAAACGAAATCTTTCTCACACAGTGGTCAGGGATAGCGTTCAGGATATATGGCGTGCTAGGAATGCTAGACTGAAATCCTCTCTGACGGCGAGGTTAAGGAAGAATTCTATCACCACTGACGAAACCTCAGAAAGGGAAGCTAGCAGCAGTAGGGCTCTTGCCCTGCCTCGAGACCGTCACCAGCTACGGAACACCACTAGTACTGATCCTCCGTTGACAGACCAAAGAAGAGACTCTTACCCTTTAAAGATGAGCTCCCGTCACTCGAATCATAAAGGGGTTACGAGCGAAGAGACATCAAAAGAAATGTCACTGCTATCAGCCAGACGAGGACAGAAACCTGTTCAGTCAAGGAACAGTCACTGTGATGATGAGAGTAATTCTAATATTTTTATTACTAGTAAGACAGAGATGGCAGCAACTTCTACAAGTTGTAAAGAGTCCGCTGATCTCGATGGCCTTAATGTGACCCACGAAAATCTACGCGCCGATGGTCAAAAACATTGTTACCTTCGAAATACAGCTTCTGATCCCGAGGTAAAGATGGCACTGTATACTCCCGTGTGTGATCAAACTAAAACACTTAATGGTAGAAAACATGAAGAAACGGTGACAAATGAGAGCAGCCAAAAGACAAGTTTGTTGCAGTGCTCTGAGACCGACGCAGACAGTGTTGACGGCCCGAACACAGTGACGGTATCAAGGAGTTTTTTGCCCAGAATAGATCCATTTAAAGTTGAGACAAATTTGGACTCACTTCAGACGGATGAACTGCTGCAAAAGACCCAGGATGCGTCAGTGATGTCACAAACACAACATGGTGGAACCAATTTAGCTGAGCATGACAGTCCCACCAATTCTCAACTTGCTGGTTATGGAGGTGACAATAAAAATGATATCCACGAGGCTCGTCTGGGCGTGAGCTTGTGTGATACCCACGGCTCTTTGCTGCACTTGTACTGCACGTCATGTGAAGAGTGGGCGTGTGACGAATGCCTGGATGTGGCACACTGCCAGCCTCCTCAGGGTCGATGTCACCTCATCTCTGCACCCGACGCTATTGTGCATATGAAGATGACCCAAACAGAATTCCTTAACTCCAGAGTGGACACACTGGACCACTTCCGGGAGGAGTTGCGGAAGCTGGTGGATGAGTCAGACAGCAGTATTAAGGAACACGACGCTAACATCAACAGCCTGAGGTGCCAGATGTACGAGGAAGCCTCGCTTCTAACATCCATCGAGTCCATGAAGACACTTGCGCTGCAGAAACTGAAACAGATCGACTACTGGGAGAACCTACTTCGCCAGAACGCTTCTTGCATCCGGCAGTCTTCAACGTCACAGGAGATGCTGGATGCTGTTCACCTGAACGAGACCAGCATCTTAGCTAACATCATTGAAGGAACTGCATGTCAGGAGATTCCAATAAATAACTTATAACCTTCTCACCTACCATTTAGTTATGGTCTTCTAAGCGTGCTTCATTTAAAAAACATTATTGCCTGAATGTACAGCTTACTCTGGTTATTAAGCAATCAATTCAAAGACGGCAGCAGCTCAGGAAATCAGATTGGACTGAGCATTTTCACCGTCATAAAAAGTTTATGACATTGAACATAGATAAAAAATTCCGTTAAAGAAAATAAAAAATATAATCAAGTTACGATGATTGATTGCTATTGTTAAATCTGTGTAATTACCTAGACCAATCCATATTAACTGCAGGTTTTATTTTCGTAATTGATTGTGATAGAATTAATATACGCGCGATCGTGTGCTATGCTAACACCTGTAGATTACAGTTAGGGCCATAATTCACTCTGACACCCGGTTTAGCATAGTCTGGTAAATATACTACTACTACTACTACTACTACTACTACTACTACTACTACTACTACTACTACCACCACTACTACTACTACTACAACTATTACTACTACTACTACTACTACCACTACTACTACTACTACTACCACCACTACTACTAATACTACCACTACTACTACTACTACTACTACTACCACCACTACTACTACTACTACTACTACCACTACTACTACTACTACTACTACCACTACTACCACTACTACTACTACTACCACTACTACTACTACTACTACTACTACTACTACTACCACCACTACTACCACTACTACTACTACTACTACTACTACTACTACTACTACCACCACCACTACTACTACTACAACTACCACTACTACTAGAACTACTACTACTACTACTACTACTACTAATTAATAATAATAATAATAATAATAATAATAATAATAATAATAATACTAATAATAATAATAATAATAATAATAAATACAGGTAATAAAATCATTACTAGTGTATGAAGTCATCTCTCAAGTGTATATACACTAGGAGATGAACACCTTTCAATATATATACACTGAACATCAAAATGGTATACAATACCGACAGGTTGTTAGGTAAGACACATATGCAACAGTTAGACAACTTTATTCCGAAACGTTTCGCCTACACAGTAGGCTTCTTCAGTCTGTGTAGGCGAAACGTTTCGGAATAAAGTTGTCTAACTGTTGCATATGTGTCTTACCTAACAACCTGTCGGTATTGTATACCATTTTGATGTTCATCTTGTCAGACACTGCAACACGTGGCATCTTGGTACAGAAAACACCTTGGACAAGCTTTTCAAGTGAGAAGTGTTGGGTCTGAGAGGGACATGACCTCTCAGTGGCCTCTCACTACTACTACTACTACTACTACTACTACTACTACTACCCTGCACCTCTCCTTCCGACAGTATTTAAGTCTCCGCACTGTCGCTTGATCTTCAGATAGTTCCTGACTATGGAACTGAACTTCTCCAGGCCGAGGGACTGACAACCTCAAATTCTACGACTTTAAGGGTGATGGACTGATTACATCGTCTTCACATCTCTACTGTTCCTGCCTACTTTCTGTATTCGACTGAAGAAGCCTACTGTGTAGGCGAAACGTTTCGGAATAAAGTTGTCTAACTGTTGCATATGTGTCTTATATATACACTGTTATGTACTTGTATACACACTTATCCTTAGGGTATATCACATTATTGTTACAAATATCATATTTTAAAATGTAATTAAACAAATCAAAGGAATTTTTTATTATATCTGTAAGTCAATTTATCACATTATAATATGATAATAATATCAACAAGTTAATATATCATATTATAATGTAATATGTAAATTAATCCACAACATTAAAATGTAACCTGTAAGTAAATCCATCATATTATAATATAATCTGTAAGTTAATCCACCTCATCATATTGTAATCTGTAAATAAATCCACCACATAGTAATAGATATATTATACAAGTAATCTTGGCTTAGAACTATAGACCAATAAGCCTTACCTCCATAGTGGGAAAATTTATGGAATCAATAATTGCCGAAGCAATTCGTAGCCATCTTGACAGGCACAGATTGATTAATGAATCTCAACACGGTTTTACAAAGGGGCGTTCCTGTCTTACGAATTTACTAACTTTTTTCACTAAGGTGTTTGAGGAGGTAGATCATGGTAATGAATATGATATTGTGTATATGGACTTCAGTAAGGCTTTCGATAGAGTTCCACACCAGAGGCTATTGAGGAAACTTAAGGCACACGGAATAGGAGGAGAATTTTTTTCCTGGGTAGAGGCATGGCTGACAAATAGACAGCAGAGAGTTTGCATAAATGGGGAGAAATCAAAATGGGGGCACGTCACAAGCGGTGTTCCTCAGGGGTCAGTGTTGGGCCCGTTGTTGTTCACAATTTACATAAACGACATAGATGAGGGAATAAATAGCGACATAAGAAAATTTGCTGATGACACCAAAATAGGCAGTCCAATTCATTCTAATGAGGACACTAGAGCACTCCAGGATGATTTGAGTAGACTGACGCAATGGTCGGAGAAGTGGCAGATGCAGTTTAATATTGACAAATGCAAAGTTCTAAATGTTGGACAGTTAAATAACCATGACACATATAAACTAAATAATTGTAGATCTTAATACTACTGATTGCGAAAAAGATTTAGGAGTTCTGGTTAGCAGTAACCTAAAACCAAGACAACAGTGCATTAGTGTTCGCAATAAAGCTAACAGAATTCTTGGCTTCATATCTAGAAGTATAAATAATAGAAGTCCTCAGGTTGTTCTTCAACTCTATATATCCTTGGTTAGGCCTCATTTAGACTATGCTGCTCAGTTCTGGTCACCGTATTACAGAATGGATATAAATGCTCTGGAAAATGTACAGAGGGTGACAAAGATGATCCCATGTATCAGAAATCTTCCCTATGAGGATAGACTGAGGGCCCTGAATCTGCACTCTCTCGAAAGGCGTAGAATTAGGGGGGATATGATCGAGGTGTATAAATGGAAAACAGGAATAAATAAAGGGGATGTAAATAGTGTGCTGAAAATTTCCAGCCAAGACAGGACTCGCAGCAATGGTTTCAAGTTGGAAAAATTAAGATTCAGGAAGGATATAGGAAAGTACTGGTTTGGTAATAGAGTTGTGGATGAGTGGAACAAACTCCCGAGTACAGTTATTGAGGCTAAAACGTTGTGTAGTTTTAAAAATAGGTTAGATAAATACATGAGTGGGTGTGGGTGGGTGTGAGTTGGACTTGACTAGCTTGTGCTGCTGGGTCTGGTACAGTGCTCCTTCCTTGATTGGAGGTGACCAGACTGGGTGGGTCATTGGGATAATCCGGGGAGGGGGGACATGGACCTGCTCCGCATGGGTCAGTAGGCGTGTTGCAGTGTTCCTTCTTTTTTATGTTCTTCTTATGTTCTTATTAGATGCTCATGCATAATTTATTGTATGTGAGAGAATATGTCAGTATTTTAAGAAAGAAGGAAGACCATCTTTATTACTGAAGAATAAAATAAGTATTGTTTTAATGAGGAAATAGCACGTGTGTAGACACTTAAGGTTTTTATTGTGAAACGTGACCCTTCTGGGAGCCTGTTCACTGTTGTGATGCAAAGATGCAAGTGTGTGGTAGAGGAGACGTTGGTACAGAAAAGGTGTGTCTCCTTGGAGCTAGGAGATGCTCCTCTAATGAGCATCTCCTAGGTTAGTGGAGACACACCTTACCCAGGTGAAGGAGGTGCGTTACAACCTAGAATCCGGTGCTACAGTAAGTTTCACGCTAACACACACACACACACACACACACACACACACACACACACACACACACACACACACACACACACACACACACACACACACACACACACACACACCAGCATCATTTCCCATATCATTAAAGGTCATCTTCTAATGACAGACACAGTGTTAATTAACTATGACCCGCACAATGGTTTACAGACATAAAAAGTCCCATTGTCTTTGTTCGTCAGGCCGAACAATGACACCTACAAGTGCGTCTACAGCTGTGCTTGTGTGCAACCTTTGACACCTGCGACCTTGCCTATCATCTATATTTTCCGCTTTGTAGGAGAAAGCTTATTAAATTTCCTTGATGAACGTCCTTTGAGTTGTCAGTAAATAATTATGATGCATTTGTTAGACAAAAACAAGACCATAGTTTTCGTCTCTCTATTTATCTCTTATTTTTATTTTCGTATTTTTATTCATCTCCAATCTCTCTCTCTCTCTCTCTCGCAATATATATATATATATATATATATATATATATATATATATATATATATATATATATATATATATATATATATATATATATATATATATATATATATATATATATATATACAAAACAACCACTCTGAAAGAATAGAGAAATTCCAAGCGCTTTCGTGACTACTCACATTATCAAGGAACTATGATAGTTCCTTGATAATGTGAGTAGTCACGAAAGCGCTTGGAATTTCTCTATTCTTTCAGAGTGGTTGTTTTGCATATTCTGAAATCACCTGTTTACTGTGATCTTATTGCATATATATATATATATATATATATATATATATATATACATATATATATATATATATATATATATATATATATATATATATACATATAGATATATATAAATTTATATATATATATATATATTATATATATAAAAATATATATATATATATATATATATATATATAAAGATATATATATATATATATATATATATATATTTATATATATATACATAGTATATATATATATATATATATATATATATATATATATATATATATATATATATATATATATATATATATATATATATATATATATATATATATATATATATATATATATTATATATATATGATAAATTAGACACATGTGCAACTCTTGGGTATCTTTATTGAGGAAACGTTTCGCCACACAGTGGCTTCATCAGTCCATACAAAGGAGAATCTTGAAGAACAGGAGGAGAATGAGGTAATCAGTCCCTCAACCTTGAGTCGATGTGGTCAGTCCATCAATCTTGAATAGAATACGGCATACGTGCTGAGAAGGAGCTTATAAATCGTTGGCAGGAGAGGTGCAGCAGTCATAGGTCGTGTAACATTTGTTCAATGTTGAAGTAGGTCGTGCCCAAGAATTAGGCAAGCTTGCCTATATATATATATATATATATATATATATATATATATATATATATATATATATATATATATATATATATATATATATATATATAGTTATATATATAGTTACGTGTATTGTAAGACAGTGTGAACAATATATAGTGTGCAAGTCCATGTGTATTGTACTCCCCGGGATAACCCCACTCAACAACCTGCGCCTCCCCCACCTAATTCCCAGGGGAAGTTTTCCCTTTCCTCTCCCAGCCCCTCACCAGCTCCTCAAACTCCACCGGGCCACCACGGTCCATACCCACCCAGCATGTCATATTCCACTCCTATTGTCTAGTCTAGCAGATGGATGCCAACCAGGAGGAAGCAAGCAGCCAGGGAAATGCCACGGCTGGCAATACTAGGAGAGGCTAGTGTCGGTCATGCTTACAGCTTCGTTGTCTCAACCCTAATGGTTTCCTCCACGAACACGGTAGTTGCCCTGGTTCAGGATGTCCTCCTGTGGAAAGTGATGATCCAGAGCCACCTCAGGCACCTGAACCCACACCAACAGATCTCATCTCATCAGACAATATCTTGGAAGCAATTAAAGCAACAGGTACGAGGACACTCACACATATTCCCAAAGCAGCCCGTCCACACGCAGCTGGGAAACTTACAGACCTCCTGAAAAAAGTAAACGATGGTTCCACTATCTTAAATGCTCCACCAACCATCAAGGCATGGCACAACTTGCTACTTTTTGGCAATGTCTGTTTAGCTGTGCCGGAAAGAAGGGAAAAGAGGCTAGCCTCAATGATAATTAAATCCTTAAGAGATTTTCCTAGAGTTGATAACCTCATTCGCCTTCCCCGTCAACACAAAAAAAGGGAGAGGCAGAACCCCCACTCACTCTACTGACAGTGAAAAAGTCAGAGTCCAGGTGAGCAAGAAAATTGAAGAGGGCAACACAGTGGGGGCAATCAGAATTATTACCAGTGAAGATACAGTTGCTCCCAGGGATGCTGACACGGCTGAAGCACTTAGAGAAAAGCACCCTGCCAGGGAAACCAGTGGCACCAACAGTTCCAACCCCTCTGTCCCCACTATGGAACCATTGATTGTGGAAGACTCAGACATTTACAAAGCAATAATGTCGTTCCCATCTGGCTCTGCTGGGGGTTACACTGGAATAAGGCCACAGCATTTAAAAAAAAATGGTTAATCCAGTTATTGGGGGAAATTGCAGAGACACTGCTTTCAGAGATCACAAGGTTCGTCAACAATTCCTTGGATGGTCTGATTCCTGATGAAATTAGACCTTTCTTTTTTGGTGCAACACTTTGTGTACTTAAAAAGAAGGATGGAGGAATTCGGCCAATTGCAGTAGGCAACACGATACGCCGCCTCGTATCCAAAGCTGCTGTCCGAAGTATTGAAGTATTCGTGCACAGGCAGCCATGATGCTTTAACCAAACCAGCTTGGCTTTGGGGTCTCTCAAGGAAGTGAAGCAGCGGTTCATGCAACAAGGACAATGCAGTGGCAAAATTAGATTTCAAGAATGCATTCAATCTCCTGAAAAGAGACGTGGTATTAGCAGCAGTACAAGACCATTTCCCTGGTCTCTTCCCTTTTGTTTCGGCTGGGTATAGCAAGGAATCAATGCTTCTCTTTGGAGAGCATAAAATCACATCATCGGAGGGTGTCCAACAAGGAGATCCTCTTGCACCATTTCTCTTCTGTATAGCAGTTAGGGAAATCACAGTCAGGCTGACCAGCGAGCTAAACATCTGGTTCCTAGATGATGGCACACTAGCAGGTACAAAGGAGTCCCACCTACATGACCTTACACAGGTAATGACACGGGAACAGGAAATGGGTCTCATCCTGAATCCATCCAAATGTGAAATCATCTCAATCAGTCAACTAGTGATAAATGCAGTGAGATCAAAACTACCAGGAGCAGCAGTCATTGCCCCCACAAATAGTGTCTTGCTAGGAGCATCTCTGGGAAGCAATGCCATTGACACAAATCTCAGGAAGAAAGTGGAAGAGTTAAGGAGAATGGAACAACGAATAGGCAATCTGGACACCCATGATGCCTTGTACCTTCTCACAAAGTGTTTGAGTCTGCCCAGGTTGACATATTTCCTAAGATGTGGACCTTCATACGATAACCCTATACTGCACGAATATGACAGTATTCTGAGGCAGATTTTTACGAAAGTACTTAACCTTACTCTAGAAGACGGGCAGTGGAACCAAGCTACACTTCCAGTCAGACTAGGAGGCATTGGTGTCCGCAAGTCATCACAGATTGCGTTACCTGCTTTTCTGTCCTTGTGTATTGCATCCAGAGAGCTTGTAGCAACGACTCTCCCTGAACATCTTAGGGACAAGATTGGAGTCCAGGACCAAAAATTCATTGACGGAGCAATGATCTGGGATAATCTAACGGGCTCTGAAACCAGACCTGCACCCCCAACAACTACAAACAATCGCACTGGGATGGTCCAATAGTGGAAAATATAGCCTCAACAATGCTTCAGAGTGTGTCAGAGAACGATAGAGCCCGCCTCCTGGCAGTGAGAGCCCCTCATGCTGGGGACTTTCTGTTGGCTGTTCCCAACTCCAGCCTTGGCACACGCCTCGACCCACAGACCATCCGCATCGGTGTTGCCCTTCGACTTGCCCCCCCCTATTCTCGCCGAACACAGGTGTATTTGTGGCAGTGAAGCAGCAGCCCGATTCGGGTACCATGGTCTTGTGTGCCGTAAATCCGAGGGAAAGATTGCAAGACATGAGGAGGTTAATAACATTATTAAGATGAGCCTCACAACAGCTGGATGCCCAGCAGTAAGGGAGCCACCCCAACTATGTAGATCTGATGGCAGCCAGAAGCGTCTAGATGGTATCACCCTTCAAGCCTGGACAGATGGGAAGCAGGTGGTTTGGGACTATACATGTGCATCTACCTTGGCTGATACCTATCTCCAATACACCAGGGAAGAAGGAGGGGCAGCTGCCAGCTTCAGGGAGTCCCAAAAGTCTAGAAAATATGGAGAACTTGCCCATCATTATACGTTTGTTCCCATAGGCTCAGAGACCATTGGCTCATGGGGAAAGAGTGCATCTAAATTCCTTAAGGAGCTGGGAAAAAGACTCATCAGGGTAACTAGGGATCCCAGGGCAGCTAGTTTTCTGTTCCAGCGGCTCAGTGCGGCTGTTCAAAGGGGTAATGCCTGCTGTATTTTGGGCACACGCCCAAGCTCTGAGGAGCTGGATGAGATTTTCGCCTTATAATCAGTGATAAACACGTAACAACATGTGCCTTATATGCCACCTTTATGTCAACAATGTATCTCTTAATTCTTCTGTACCATATTATGTAATAAAATATTCCTATTGGTAAAAAATATATATATATATATATATGAAACGATGGGGTGGTAGGGGAAGTGGAATATTCAAACGGCTTCAGGAAGAAATCCAAATATTCTTCCTTGAAGCCTTTTTATCCACTTCTCCGAGGCTATGGGTCCCACAATTTACATCAGAGGTGGACCCCATCCTATATATAATATATATATATATATATATATATATATATATATATATATATATATATATATATATATATATATATATATATATATACATATATATATATACATATATATATATATATATATATATATATATATATATATATATATATATAAATATATATATATATATATATATATATATATATATATATATATATATATATATATATATATATATATATACATAGGTGGTAGTAGGTTGGTAGACAGCAACCACTCAGGGAGGTACTACCGTCCTGTGGTAGTAGGTTGGTAGACAGGAACCACCCAGGGAGGTACTACCGTCCTGTGGTAGTAGGTTGGTAGACAGCAACCACCCAGGGAGGTACTACCGTCCTGTGGTAGTAGGTTGGTAGACAGCAGCCACCCAGGGAGGTACTACCGTCCTGTGGTAGTAGGTTGGTAGACAACAACCACCCAGGGAGGTACTACCGTCCTGTGGTAGTAGGTTGGTAGACAGCAGCCACCCAGGGAGGTACTACCGTCCTGTGGTAGTAGGTTGGTAGACAGCAGCCACCTAGGGAGGTACTACCGTCCTGTGGTAGTAGGTTGGTAGATAGCAACCACCCAGGGAGGTACTACCGTCCTGTGGTAGTAGGTTGGTAGACAGCAACCACCCAGGGAGGTACTACCGTCCTGTGGTAGTAGGTTGGTAGACAGCAACCACCCAGGGAGGTACTACCGTCCTGTGGTAGTAGGCTGGTAGACAGCAGCCACCCAGGGAGGTACTACGGTCCTGTGGTAGCAGGCTGGTGGACAGCAACCACCCAGGGAGGTACTACCGTCCTGTGGTAGTAGGATGGTAGACAGCAACCATCCATGGAGGTACTACCGTCCTGTGGTAGTAGGTTGGTAGACAGCAACCACCCAGGGAGGTACTACCGTCCTGTGGTAGCAGGCTGGTGGACAGCAACCACCCAGGGAGGTACTACCGTCCTGTGGTAGTAGGATGGTAGACAGCAACCATCCATGGAGGTACTACCGTCCTGTGGTAGTAGGTTGGTAGACAGCAACCGCCCAGGGAGGTACTACCGTCCTGTGGAAGTAGGCTGGTAGACAGCAACCACCCTGGGAGGTAGTACCGTCTTGTGGTAGTAGGTTGGTAGACAGCAACCACCCAGGGAGGTACTACCGTCCTGTGGTAGTAGGCTGGTAGACAGCAACCACCCAGGGAGGTACTACCGTCCTGTGGTAGTAGGTTGGTAGACAGCAGCCACCCAGGGAGGTACTACCGTCCTGTGGTAGTAGGTTGGTAGACAGGAACCACCCAGGGAGGTACTACCGTCCTGTGGTAGTAGGTTGGTAGACAGCAGCCACCCAGGGAGGTACTACCGTCCTGTGGTAGTAGGTTGGTAGACAGCAACCACCCAGGGAGGGTCTACCGTCCTGTGGTAGTAGGTTGGTAGACAGGAACCACCCAGGGAGGTACTACCGTCCTGTGGTAGTAGGTTGGTAGACAGCAGCCACCCAGGGAGGTACTACCGTCCTGTGGTAGTAGGTTGGTAGACAGCAACCACCCAGGGAGGGTCTACCGTCCTGTGGTAGTAGGTTGGTAGACAGGAACCACCCAGGGAGGTACTACCGTCCTGTGGTAGTAGGTTGGTAGACAGCAACCACCCAGGGAGGTACTACCGTCCTGTGGTAGTAGGTTGGTAGACAGCAACCACCCAGGGAGAGTCTACCGTCCTGTGGTAGTAGGTTGGTAGACAGGAACCACCCAGGGAGGTACTACCGTCCTGTGGTAATAGGCTGGTAGACAGCAACCACCCAGGGAGGTACTACCGTCCTGTGGTAGTAGGCTGGTAGACAGGAACCACCCAGGAAGGTACTACCGTCCTGTGTTAGTAGGCTGGTAGACAGGAACCACCCTGGGAGGGTCTACCGTC
>NC_091293.1:8984172-9089172 GCF_038502225.1 Cherax quadricarinatus | reverse complement strand
CATCATACCGAGGAGCACGTCAGTCAAAAAACTGCTGCATTAAACTGCCGCCTGGCAAACCTGAAAATAGCGATTCGACATCCAAGTAAACAGTCATTCACTACACTGTACACTGTGTACGTCAGGCTCGTACTGGAGTACGCAGCACCAGTCTGGAACCAACAACTGATCAAACACGTCAAGAAAGTAGAGAAAATGCAAAGGTTTGCAACAAGGCGAGTCCCGGAGTTGAGTGGTTTGTCCTACGACGAGAGGTTAAGGGAACTCAACTTGACAAAACTAGAGGACAGAAGGGACAGGTATGATATAATAACGACATATAAAAAACTGAGAGGAATTGAGAACGTGGATGTGAGATGTGAGACAGCAACAAGGAGTCACAACTGGAAGATGAAAACTGAAATGAGTCACAAGGATGTTAGGAAGTACTTCTTCAGTCGCAAAGCTGTCAGGAAGTGGAATAGTCTGGAGAATGATGCAGTGGAGGCAGGCTCCATACATAGCTTTAAGAAGAGGTATGATAAAGCTCATGGAGCAGAGAGTGGATCTAGTAGCGACCAGTGAAGAGGCGGGGCCAGGAGCTATGACTTGACCATTGCATCACAATTAAATGAGTACACACACGCACACACAAAGAGGTAATCGATTAGCGATGTGGAGAAGGTTGACTGGTCAAGCACAGCTGTTATATACAGCAATTACTAAACTCTTTGAGTGTGAAATGTATTTTTCGAGTAAAGGCAGGAACCTGTGGGTAGTATGAAGTGTGTGGGTAGAGTGTGTGGGTAGTGTAGAGTGTGTGTGTAGTGTAGAGTGTGTGGGTAGTATGAAGTGTGTGGGTAGAGTGTGTGGGTAGTGTAGAGTGTGTAGTGTAGAGTGTGTGGGTAGTGTAGTGTGTGTAGTGTAGAGTGTGTGGGTAGAGTGGAGTATGTGGGTAGAGTGTGTGGGTAGTGTAGAGTGTGTGGGTAGTGTAGAGTGTGTGTGTAGTGTAGTGTGGGTAGTGTAGTGTGTGTAGTGTAGAGTGTGTGGGTAGAGTGGAGTATGTGGGTAGAGTGTGTGGGTAGTGTAGAGTGTGTGTGTAGTGTAGAGTGTGTGGGTAGTATGAAGTGTGTGGGTAGAGTGTGTGGGTAGTGTAGAGTGTGTGTGTAGTGTAGAGTGTGTGGATAGTGTAGAGTGTGTGTGTAGTGTAGAGTGTGTGGGTAGAGTGGAGTATGTGGGTAGAGTGTGTGGGTAGTGTAGAGTGTGTGTGTAGTGTAGAGTGTGTGGGTAGTATGAAGTGTGTTGGTAGAGTGTGTGGGTAGTGTAGAGTGTGTGTGTAGTGTAGAGTGTGTGGGTAGAGTGGAGTATGTGGGTAGAGTGTGTGGGTAGTGTAGAGTGTGTGTATAGTGTAGAGTGTGTGGGTAGTATGAAGTGTGTGGTTAGAGTGCGTGGGTAGTGTAGAGTGTGTGTGTAGTGTAGAGTGTGTGGGTAGAGTGGAGTATGTGGGTAGAGTGTGTGGGTAGTGTAGAGTGTGTGGGTAGTGTAGAGTGTGTGTGTAGTGTAGAGTGTGTGGGTAGAGTGGAGTATGTGGGTAGAGTGTGTGGGTAGTGTAGAGTGTGTGGGTAGTATGAAGTGTGTGGGTAGAGTGTGTGGGTAGTGTAGAGTGTGTGTGTAGTGTAGAGTGTGTGGGTAGAGTGGAGTATGTGGGTAGAGTGTGTGGGTAGTGTAGAGTGTGTGTGTAGTGTAGAGTGTGTGGGTAGAGTAGAGTATGTGGGTAGAGTGTGTGGGTAGTGTAGTGTGTGTGTAGTGTAGAGTGTGTGGGTAGAGTGGAGTATGTGGGTAGAGTGTGTGGGTAGTGTAGAGTGTGTGTGTATTGTAGAGTGTGTGGGTAGAGTGGAGTATGTGGGTAGAGTGTGTGGGTAGTGTAGAGTGTGTGTGTAGTGTAGAGTGTGTGGGTAGAGTGGAGTATGTGGGTAGAGTGTGTGGGTAGTGTAGTGTGTGTGTAGTGTAGAGTGTGTGGGTAGAGTGGAGTATGTGGGTAGAGTGTGTGGGTAGTGTAGAGTGTGTGTGTAGTGTAGAGTGTGTGGGTAGAGTGGAGTATGTGGGTAGAGTGTGTGGGTAGTGTAGTGTGTGTGTAGTGTAGAGTGTGTGGGTAGAGTGTGTGGGTAGTGTAGTGTGTGTGTAGTGTAGAGTGTGTGGGTAGAGTGTGTGGGTAGTGTAGAGTGTGTGTGTAGTGTAGAGTGTGTGGGTAGAGTGGAGTATGTGGGTAGAGTGTGTGGGTAGTCTAGTGTGTGTGTAGTGTAGAGTGTGTGGGTAGAGTGGAGTATGTGGGTAGAGCGTGTGGGTAGTGTAGAGTGTGTGTATAGTGTAGAGTGAGTGGGTAGTGTAGAGTGTGTGGGTAGTGTAGACTGTGTGGGTAGAGTGGAGTATGTAGGTAGAGTAGAGAGTGTGGGTAGTGTAGAGTAAGTGGATAGTGTAGAGTGTGTGGGTAGAGTGGAGTATGTGGGAAGAGTGTGTGGGTAGTGTAGACTGTGTGGGTAGTGTAGAGTGTGTGGGTAGTGTAGAGTGTGTGGGTAGTGTAGACTGTGTGGGTAGAGTGGAGTACGTGGGTAGAGTGTGTGGGTAGTGTAGAGTGTGTGTGTAGTGTAGTGTGTGTGGGTAGAGTTGAGTGTGTGTGTAGTGTAGTGTGTGTGGGTAGAGTGGAGTATGTGGGAAGAGTGTGTGGGTAGTGTAGACTGTGTGGGTAGCGTAGAGTGTGCGGGTAGTGTAGAGTGTGTGGGTAGTGTAGACTGTGTGGGTAGAGTGGAGTATGTGGGTAGTATGAAGTGTGTGGGTAGAGTGGAGTATGTGGGTAGTATGAAGTGTGTGGGTAGAGTGGAGTATGTGGGTAGAGTGTGTGGGTAGTGTAGAGTGTGTGTGTAGTGTAGAGTGTGTGGGTAGAGTGGAGTATGTGGGTAGGATGAAGTGTGTGGGTAGAGTGGAGTATGTGGGTAGGCTGAAGTTTGTCGGTAGAGTGGAGTACGTGGGTAGTATGAAGTGTGTGGGTAGAGTGGAGTATGTGGGTAGGATGAAGTGTGTGGGTAGAGTGGAGTATGTGGGTAGTATGAAGTGTGTGGGTAGAGTGGAGTATGTGGGTAGAGTGGAGTATGTGGGTAGTGTAGATTGTGTGGGTAGTGCAGAGTGTGCGGGTAGAGTGAAATACGAGAGTAGAATAGAGTTTGTGGGTAGCGTAGAGTGGATGGGCAGTGTAGAGTGTGTTGGGTATAGAAGATTGTGCATGAGTAGAGTGGAATAAGTGGACTAAGTGGAGTTTGTGGGTAGCATCGATTGAGGGTAGAGTAGCGTGTGGGGTAGTGTAGTGTAGTGTGTGTGTGGATGGTATAGAGTGTGTGGATCAACTAGAGTTCATGGGTTAGTGTGGAGTGTGTGGATATACATGTAACATATACTTGTGACGGGTTTCGAGAGATTTTCTACCCTGGCAGCCTGGTCTGAGGTCAGGCTTTTCCGTTGATCGCCTGTTGAGCCAGGCTATTGCTGTTGACAGCCCACTGATCCACGTAGCCATCACAGCCTGGTTGATCAGATATTTCCTGGAGGCAATGAACCACTTCCCTTTCAGAGCATCTACATTTATTCCAGCAGTAAATGTCATGTCCGCTGGTGTAACAGGTTGAAGAGAACTCTCAATACGGGATCCGGTAGCCTTCGTCAGTAGAAAAAACTATAATATATTCAGGATTTGTATGCACTGGTGAGCATCAAGGTTGCTCAAGAGTGTTTTCTTGGTTCATATTGTCTCAGTTAATTATCCGAATCTTGAATTCTTTTATTTTCTTTTATTGGGATGTTTCACACCAGAATTTATGTTTAGCAGTACTTCGACGAGATTGTAATCGCGAGTATGTTGTATCCGAGGTTCCTGTGTCACTCATTACTTCCTCATTGTTTGTAAACATCAAAGTGAATCATTTTCAGTAGGTTTCGTAATTTAATGGTTCAAGGCCAACTTTTCACGGAGTCCCAGTGGCTCTGGTGACCAAACCTGCTTCCACGTACCGTACCTGCTTCCACGTACCGTACCTGCTTCCACCGTACCTGCTTCCACGTACCGTACCTGCTTCCAAGTACCGTACCTGCTTCCACGTACCGTACCTGCTTCCACCGTACCTGCTTCCACGTACCGTATCTGGTACAACTACTTCACAATACAGTAGGAGGATTTTCAAGATTTTTCCATTCAGTTATCTGTGCTCACTGATCTGTTCAGTAAATTCATCAGCCGTTGATTTATGAATGATGACAATTACTAGTATTGATCTTCACTGGAACAACTGGTATTTCTGTTCATCATTGCTTGACATCAGGAGACCTGGACAACATCTTCAGACTCTAATATAAGCGTCGTGCTCTTCCCTGTGACTGAATTAATATCACACATTGTAGTGTGGAGTTTGTGGGCAGTGTGGAGTGTGTGGGTAGGGTGGAGTGTGTAGATAGTGAGGAGTGTGTGGGTAGTGGGGAGTGTGTAGGTATTGTGGAGTGTGTGGGTAATGTGGAGTGTGTGGCTTGAGTGGAGTGTGTATAGGTAGTGTGGAGTGTGTGGGTAGTGTGGAGTGTGTTGGTAGCGTGGAGTGTGTGGCTAGTGTGGAGTGTGTGGCTAGTGTGGAGTGTGTAGGTAGAGTGGAATGTGTGGCTAGTGTGGAGTGTGTGGATTTTGTGGAGTGTGTGGGTAGTGTGGAGTGTGTGGTTAGTGTGTAGCGTGTGGGTAGCATGGAGTGTGTAGGTAGTGTGGAGTGTGTGGATAGTGTGGGGTGTGTTGGTAGTGTGGAGTGTGTAGGTAATGTGGAGTGTGTGAGTAGTGTGGAGAGTGTAGGTAGTGTGAAGTGTGTGGATTGTGTGGAGTGTGTGCGTAGTGTGGAGTGTGTAGGTAATGTGGAGTGTGTGCGTAGTGTGGAGAGTGTAGGTAGTGTGGAGTGTGTAGGTAGTGTGGAGTGAGTGGCTAGTGTGGAGTGTGTGGGTAGTGTGAAATGTGTGGCTAGTGTGGAGTGTGTAGGTAGTGTGGAGCGTGTGGATAGTGTGGAGTGTGTATGTAGTGTGGTGTGTATAGTGTGGAGTATGTGGCTAGTGTAGTGCGTGTAGAGTGGTGCGTGTGTAGGTAGTGTGGAGTGTGTCGCTAGTGTGGAATGGGTGTCTAATGTGGAGTGTGTCGCTAGTGTGGAGTGGGTGTCTAGTGTGGAGTGTGTGGATAGTGTGGAGTGTGTGTGGAGTGTGTAGGTACAGTGGAGTGTGTGGGAAATGTTTAGTGTGTGGATATTGTGCAGTGTGTGGTTAATATGGAGTGTGTATGGTTTGTGTGGAGTGTGAGGGTAGTGTTAACCATGTGGGATAGTGTAAACCATGTGGGATAGTGTGAAGAGTGTTTTGGTAATGTGGAGTGTGTGGGTAGAGTAAACTGTGTGGGGATAGAGTGGAGTGAGTGTGGTTAGCATGGAGTGTGTGTGGTTAGTGTGGGTAGTGTGGAGTGTGTGGGTAGTGAGGAGGGTGTGGGTAGTGTGGAGGGAGTGAGCAGTGTGGAGTGTGTGGATGCGACCCACAATAGTAGACTAACTCCTAGGGGCAACAGTCGTAAGGAGACACATAAACACAGTTTCGACAATAGTAGTTAATGGATTCTCTGAGAAATATTGTCAGAGGCAAAATTATTCTTAACTCACAAGTATTCTTAATTCTTGAGATTCCAGCGTAAAATCCACAATGTATCGCTGAAAATGAACTCCCATCTATCTATTCATGGAGGTCTTTATAGAGAATATTCCACAACTTTATCTGAATCCTGGATGCACATTCTCTCAAATACACCCACACATGCACACACACATAAAATACTGAGAGGGATCGACAAAGTGGACAGAGACAGGATGTTCCAGAGAAGGGACACAGTAACAAGGGGTCACAATTGGAAGTTGAAGACTCAGATGAATCACAGGGATGTTAGGAAGTATTTCTTCAGTCACAGAGTTGTCAGGATGTGGAATAGCCTGGGAAGTGATGTAGTGGAGGCAGGATCCAAACATAACTTTAAAAAGTTGTACGATAAACATCATGGAGAGGGAAGAGAAACCTAGTAGCGACCAGTGAAGAGGCGGGGCCAAGAGCTGTGAATCGACCCCTGCAACCACAACTAGGTGAGTACAACTAGGTGAGTACACACACACACACACACACACACACACACACACACACACACACACACACACACACACACACACACACACAGGCACACACGTGTGTGGATAGTGTGGGGTGTGTGGCTAGTGAGAGGTGTGTGGCTAGTGAGGAGTGTGTGGGTAATATGGGGTGTGTGGGTAGTGTGGAGTGTGTGGGCAGTGTGGAAAGTGTGGCCCATATTGGAGTATGGCTAGTAGCTGTGAGTCGACCCCTGCAACCATAACAAGGTGAGTACAACTAGGTAGCATTTCACCACTTGTAGAATTCGTCAAGACGTTCTCGATGGTCTTCGTTGGGGTTTCTAGGGATGTCTCACTCACGTCTGCCAATGCTTCTTTGGTGCTCGTTGTGGCATTCCCAGTAGAACACTCACATTCGTCAGGTAGCACGGAGAATGGGTTGGAAGTTTCCACGGTAGTCTTCTGGTTTCTCGTTGTTTCTGCCTCTCCAACCGTTTTCTTGATCCTCAGCTTGGTTCCATGTTGCCCGGCCACTGACCAAGCTCCCCTCTTAACCTGGGGACTCACAACAGGAGGTTTACTACGAATCCTCTTGTTCTCCTCCGTTAATCGCCGTATCTCCAGCTTAGCAACTCTGAGCTCTTCTCTCAGCTGCTGGTAAAGTTGCTCAAGAGAGGGCATCCTGGTTCAGATTCACAGAGAGTACACAAACAGGTCTTCACAGAGCTAAGTACACGTCACCACTGGAGCTAGTGATCATGTGGTTCTGTGCTTTGATTACATAGTTGAGCTACAAGTGGGGAGGGGAGCAGGAATAGGACGGGATAAACGAAACTACAAAAGAGGGGACTACACAAGCATGAGCAACTTCCTACAAGACGTTCAGTGGGACAGAAAATTGGCAGGAAAACCAGTAAAAGAAATGATGGACTATGTGACAACAAAATGCAAGGAGGCAGAGGAGAGGTGTGATCCCAAGGGAAAAAGAAGTAACAGGAAGACAAGAACGAGTCCTTGGTTCACCCTAAGGTGTAGGGAGGCAAACACTAAGTGCATTAGAGAATGGAAAAAGTACAGAAGACAAAGGACTCAGGAAAATAAAGAGATTAGCTGATGAGCCAGAAACGAATATGCACAGATAAGAAGGGAGGCTCAGCGACAATACGAAAATGACATAGCATCAAAAGTCAAGTCTGGCGTGAAGCTGCTGTATAGCCAAATCAGGAGGAAAACAACAGTCAAGGACCAGGTAATCAGGCTGAGAAAGGAAGGTGGAGAGATCACAAGAAACGACCAAGAGGTATGTAAGAAACTAAACATGAGATTTAAATAAGTATTTACAGTGGAGACAGGAAGGACTCCAGGAACTCCGAATAGGGAGGTACACCAACAAGTGCTGGATGAAATGCACACAACAGGAGGATGTGAAGAAGCTGCTATGTGAACTTGATACCTCAAAGGCAGTGAGATCAGACAACATCTCTCTGTGGGTCCTTAGAGAGGGAGCAGAGATGCTGTTTGTGCCACTAACAAAGATATTCAACATATCCATTGAAACTGGGGAACTACCTGAGGTATGGAAGATGGCAAATGCAGTCCCAGTTTTTAAAAAATTAGACATACAAGAGGCATTAAACTATAGACCTGTGTCACTGACATGTATAGTATGCAAAGTCATAGAGAAGATAATCAGGAGGAGAGTGGTGGAGTATCTAGAAAGACAAAGCTTATAAACGACAACAACCAACATGGTTTCAGGGAAGGAAAATCCTGTGTCACAAACCTTCTGGAGTTTTATGACAAGGTAACAGAACTTAGACATGAGAGAGAGGGGTGGATAGACCTCATTTTCTTGAACTGCAAGAAGGCCTTCAACACAGTTCCTCACAAGAAGTTAATGCAAAAGCTAGAGGATCAGGCACATATAACAGGAAAGGCACTGCAATGGATCAGAGAATATCTGACAGGGAGGCAACAACGAGACATGGCACATGACGAGGTGTCAGAGTGGGTACCTGTGTCGAGTGGGGTTCCTAGGACCTGTGCTGTTTTTGGTATATGTGAATGACATATCGGAAGGAATAGACTCAAAAGTGTTCCTTTGCAGATGATGTGAAGTTAATGAGATGAATTAAATTGGTCGAGGATCAGAAAGGACTTCAAAGAGACCTGGACAGGCTACAAGCCTGGTCCAGCAACTGGCTACTTGAATTTAACCCCGCCAAATGCAGTCATGAAGATCGGAGAAGGGCAAAGAAGACCGCAGACAGAGTATAGTCTAGGTGGACAAAGACTGCAAACCTCACTCAAGGAAAAAAATCTTGAGGTGAGTATAATTCTGAGCACATCTCCTGAGGCACACATCAATCAGGTAACTGCTGCAGCATACGGGCATCTGGCAAACCTAAGAGTAGCATTTCGATACCTCAGTAAGGAATCGTTCAAGACTCTGTACACCATATACGTGAGGCCCATATTGGAGTATGCGACACCAGTTTGGAATCCACACCTGGTCAAGCGCGTCAAGAAATTAGAGGAAGTGCAAAGGGTTGCAACAAGACTAGTCCCAGAGCTAAGGGGATTGACCTGTGAAGAAAGGTTAAAGGAAATCTGTCTGACGACACTGGAGGTCAGCAGGGTCAGGGGAGACATGATAATTACATTTAAAATACTGTGAGGAATTGAGAAGATATGATGTTCTAGAGATGGGACACAGAAACAAAGGGTCACAATTGGAAGTTGAAGACCTGTCTGAGTCAAAGGGATGTTAGGAAGTACTTCTTCAGTCATAGAGTTGTCAGGAAGTGGAATAGCCTAGAAAGCGATGTAGTTGAGGCAGGATCCATACATAGTTTTAAGATGAGGTATGATAAAGCTCATGAAGCAGGGACAGAGAAGACCTAGTAGCAAACAGTGAAGAGGCCGTACCAGGAGCTATGACTCGACCCCTGTAACCACAAATAGGTGAGTACAAATAGGTGAGTATACACACACACACACACACACACACACACACTAGGTGGCAGCAACAAGACAAGAGAGAGAGAGAGGGGTGGGTAAATTGCGTTTTGTTGGACTGTAAAAAGGCTTTTGCCAGTTCTGCAAAAGAGATTAGTGCAAAAGCAGGCATGACAGGAAAGTCTCTGCAATGGATAAGAGAATTCCTGACAGGAAAACGTCAGTGAATCATGGTATGTGACGAGGTGTACAAATGGGCGCCTGTGAAGAGTGGGATTCCATAGGGGTCAGTCCTAGGACCAGTGCTGTTTCTGGTATACGTGAATGACATGGCGGAAAGAATAGACTCAGAAGTGTCTCTGTTTGCAGATGATGTGAAGTTAATAAGTAGAATTCAATCGGAGGATGACTAAGCCGGACTACAAACGGATCTGGACAGGCTACAGGCCTGGACCAGAAACAGGGTCCTGGAGTTCACCCCACCAAGTGCAAAGTCATGAAGACTGGGGAAGGGCAAAGAAGACCACAGACAGAGAACAGTCTAGGGGGGCCAAAGACTGCAAACCTCATTCAACGAAAAGGATCTTGGGGTGAGTATAATACCGAGCACATCTCCTGAGGCATACATCAACCAAATAACTGCTGCAGCATATGGGCGCCTAGCAACCCTAAGAATAACATTCTGATATCTCAGTAAGGAATCATTCAGGGTCCTGTTCACCGTGCACGTTAGGCCCATATTGGAGTATGCATCACCAGAATGGAACCAACACCTGGCCAAGCACGTCAGGAAATTAGAGAAAATGCAACGGTTTGCAGCGAGACTAGTGTCAGAGCTATGGGGCATGTCCTATCAGGAGAGATTAAGAGAACCTAATGACACTGCAGGACAAGAGAGAGAGGGGGGATATGGTAACAACATATAAAATACTGAGAGAAATCAACAAGTTGGACTGAGACAGTGTGAAGGCTTACTCAGCCCTGTAACATCTTCAGAGTGACAACCCAACGACTAATTCTAGTTCTTCACAGAGTCTCTAGCCTTGAATAGTCCGTCAAGATGATAGGAACGCAGGTCTTTCACCACTGCAAAGATGAGAGGTAGTTGCCTGGGGTTGATTACACTTAGGTATGCAGATGAAATGGTGACGTCTCAGAACTTAACTAAAGTTCGTCTCCTTCAACACTGTTTCTTTAGTTGCCAGATGACCCAAGCTGACATTCCAAGCTAGAAAGAGACAAAAGTTACCTACTGCTTAAGAAATCACTCTCCATGAAAAGTACAATATTTAAAAGAAATGGTGATTATCTAGAAGCATAACATGGAAATCAAGGCTGAAAGGACTAAGTTTATTATTGGTCAAAAGTGAAGCTTTCAACCAATATATCCACTAGAATAGGAGCAGAGGTTTTTACTTACAGTTGTGCTGGAAGCTGTGAGTCAAGTGATTACTGTTTGGTTCGAGCCCCACACGTCACCTTTCTGGGTGGGGAGAAAGGGGGGGGGATAGCAGGAGCTAGACTGACCCTACCTTAACAAGCAGCCGGGCAATCAAACTATTGTCACCAAATACTCACTCGCTACTCCTATCTGTTGAACTTTTCCCTCACACTCCCCCATACCAAGACTTATAGTCAAGGAGTATAAGAAGAATAGGCGAGGAAAAAGTTCTAACACATGGAAGTCGCGTAAGGCAACAAATCTTCTACTGACTGTCACGACTTAACCAGTCAGAGAAATATTTGGATGAACCATTGATATACACAATATGAAACTTAAAAGCTTGGAGTGCCAATGTCCACCTCAAGAGGCGACTGTTGGTTCCCTTAAAAGCTTCTAGGTATATCAAAGGTTTGTGATCCGTCTCTAAAATAAATTCTTTTCCCAGTAAATAAAATTTAAGTTTGGAGATACCCCTCACAAGGGCCAAACATTCCTTTTCTATGGTGGAGTATATCGTTTCTGCAGGAAGAAGTTTCCGGCTTAGGAAGCACACAGGGAAAGGTGAATCATCATGGTACTGTAGTAACACTGCACCTAATCCTGTATTGGAGGCGTCAATTCTTAAAAAAAAACGGTTTATTCATATCTGGAATCTTGAGTATAGAGCCTTTTAAGATGTTTTTAATCTCATTAAACTTTTCTCGAGCTATGTCGGAAAGTTCAAGAGGTTCCTTTACAGACTTTTTAATGTAGTCGGATAAGATGCCTGTAAGATCGCTAATGTTGGGGATAAACCGTGCATAAAAATTTACAGAACCAAGAAAGCTATGCATGAGCTTCTTGGTTTTGAGAAATTTAAACTCTAATAAAGCTTTGATCTTACTGCAGAGAGGCTGCAAAGAATTATTTGAAAGAATCAATACGAGATACCTAATTTTGTTATACCCAAGGAAGCATTTCTTCGGCTTGGCAGTGAGGCCATGTGAGCGCAACCTACGTAAAACTGATGTTAATGTTTGGATATGCTTGCCCCACGTGGATGTCATTACATAAATGTTGTCAAAATAAACTGAAACATTTGGCATATTACCCAAGACCTTTCTCATCAGTCTCACGTAGGTAGCACAGGCAGTTACTAAACAGAAGGGCATAGTTCTATACTGCATCAGTCCTTGGTGGGTAGGAAAAGCGGTGTACTGCTGAGAAGAAGGATCTAACATTACTTGATGATATGGTTGTGCAATATCAATTTCTGAAAAGAAAGAGTCATAACATTTATGTAGATCGCTATCTATTAAGGTCATAGGCTCAGCATCCCACCGAGTTATAGCATTAAGTCCTCTGAAGTCAATAGCAAGTCTATATGAATTGTCTTCCTTCTTAACCATGACTACTGGTGAGCAATATGCATATACTGAAGGTTCAATGATCTTTAGTTTTAATAACCTATCTACCTCTCGGTCAAATGCATCCGTATGATGAAATGGAACTGGGTATAATTTCCGTTTGATAGGATTGTCCGTGACTAAGTCAATCTTATGGACTACCGTGGAGGTGACACCTGGAATATCCGTAAAAACATCTGAGAATTTACCCACACATTGAAGTAGTTCCTGTTTCTTATGGTCATCCAAAGACTCATTGATATTAATGTTTGTCGCACCTGAGTGGTCAAGAATCACCAAGTCATGTAGTTCTCTGTCATAGTCTATGTTAGAGGTGTCAATTACGCACACCTAACACTCCTCAGTTGTCTTATCAAATTTGTGTGAAAAAACTATATCAAAGTCATTCAAACAGTTATCCGAATTTCTTCGGTAATATTTCTTAAGGATGTTGATATGATAAAGCTTAGGTTTCCCCTTGACTTCTATGAGGTAATCAACCTTCCTACAAATTTTCAGTACCTTATAAGGACCTTTCCATGCTACTAATAATTTATTTGACTTTATTGGTAAAAGTACCAGAACTTCATCCCCTACTTTAAAACTTCTCCTCTGACTTTTAGTATCAAAATAGGTTTTGTACTGGTCCATTGATAAGCTTAAGTTTTTCGAAACTATGTCAGAGGTCTCCTCAAGTTTGGATCTAAGGTCAAGGAGAAACTGGTAAGAAGACTGAACCTCAGCATTCACCTCCTCATTAGTCCATAAGTCATGAAGGATGGACAGTGGACCTCTGGCCTGTCTACCATAGAGAAGTTCAAAAGGTGAAAACCCCAAAGAGTCACTGGGAACTTCCCTCATGGCAGACAAAGCACAGGGTAGGTAACGATGCCACTCCTTAGGTTTAAGGTAGCAAAGTTTCCTTAAAATGGATTTGAGAATTGAATGCTGGCGCTCAATCCTCCCGTTACAGCTGGGATGATATAGTGTTGTGAAGAGAGGCTTCACTCCTAGAAGTTGGTAGAGATGTTGCATTAAGTCAGATGTGAGATGTGTCCCACGGTCAGACAAAATCTCTCTAGGGATGCCAACTCTGGAGAAGATGGACAAAAAGGCTTCAGCCACCTCTGTAGTAGTTATGGACTTTAAGGGTACAGCTTCAGGGAAACTCGAAGCATAATCAACTAATGTTAATATATATCTATGTCCTCCAGATGAAAGTGGTGATAAAGGACCGACGATGTCAATAGCTACTCTCTCAAGCGGTACTGTAAAGATTGGCATTTTGGCCATAGGTACTCGCCTGGTACCTCGGGAGGATGACAGTTGGCAAACTTTACACGATCTACAATATGTAGTGATATCAGAGGACATTTTGGGCCAAAAATAGGTTTCCCTAATTTTATTTAAGGTTTTACGATGTGAAAAATGTCCTGCCACTGGCAGGTCATGAGCCATTTTAAGAACAGTCTCTCTGCATTGACTTGGAACAACTAAGATGGAATAGTCTATCTCATCTGAATTTAATTTGAATACTGATTTATACAGGATACCTCTTATATATTCAAATTTATATGAAAAGTTTTTCCTTTGGATAACTTGATTTTGTCTAGCTGCATTATGGCAATTCTGAAGAGAAGGGCAATTACGTTGTAAATTGACAAAGGAGTCCTTCGATATATCTAAAGGCTTAAAGTCAGGGAAAATCAAAGGGTGGACAGTAGGAGAAGCCTGGGCTTTGGTCTGAGCCCTAGTCAAGACATTTATAGTATCGGAGGCGATATCCTCACTTTCATCTAACAAGCGTACCGGTGATCCTACTACCTCGCTTTCGAGAGTAGTATCACAGGTTTTGAATCCCACATGAATATCACGAGACATTGCCTCATCTGAACTGTCGAGGGGCTTCTCTGATTTTACAGGAAGAGGATCTGAAACACTTATGTCCACCTTTGGTGATGAAAGGTCAACCTCAGAAGGAAGAATGGCACCTTTTACATTACCTATTAGTACGGAGCAAGAAGTGATGGGAGCTAGTACGGCTTCAGACCAACCTGTGAACCATTTAGACCTAATATAACAATGGATGGTAGGAAAAGTGTCTGTACGGCCCAAGTAGTCTGAAAGGATAGTAGAGGAATGAGTTTCTTTAAGGTTAGGGAGCAGCTTATGAGAAATGACTATGCATGTGCATCCAGTGTCTCGTAAAATGGTAGACACATTAAGTCCATTAACTGTTCCTGAACAGAAGGGTGCTTGGTCATTACAGTCTTTAAAACATCTTTCAACTTTTTCCACTTTCTTAGAAGGACAATCTGGACGTTTATGTCCCTTAACACCACATAAATGACAAACCGGAATAAAAGAAGTCAGTTTACTTTCCACTAGAGGCTTTGATTTCTTAAGATCTGGTGAACCCTTGCCCTTAGGGTTCGATCCCTTTAGGTCTTTATAGGAATCGTGAGCCTCAGCATACAAGTCTGCGGCCTCAGCAACTTCCTCAGCTTTAATCAGGTTACGTTCTCTAATGAATGTTGGTATCTGGTGAGGAAGAGCTGTCAGGAACTGGTCAGCAACCATGAAGTCTAAGAGATTCATAATTGTGATCAATTCCTGAACTCTCTATCCAAAATTCGAACAAACGAAAGAGTGTTACCTGTAGCTGCTGAAAGTTCTGGCCAGGCTGTAAGGTGGCATACCTGAAATCTTTCCTATAAGATTTTGTGGTCTTTTGGTATGCTTTAAGGATTGCCTTCTTCAGTAGGTTATAATTACATATGATATCCTGCGACAAAGTTGCATAGATATTCAAAGCTGTACCAGAAAATAACATACCTAACCTGGTAGCCCAGGTGTCAGCAGGCCATTCACAGAGGGTAGCGGTATTTTCAAACCTGATAATGTATGAAGTTATGTCTTCCCCCTCTGTGAAGGGAGGTAAATTAGGTGTTGGAATATGTGCACTAGCTGCATGATGTTCAGTTACTCCTTCCTCTAATTGTTGTTGTGTAAAAGTTAACTTTTTATTTTCTAATTCAAGGCGAGATTTCTCTACCTTGTGATCTTTTTCTCTTTCTCTTAAACCCCTCAAGGAAGGTTCCTTGATGTTGGTGAGGGGCTCTTGATTTAGGGAATTGGATCTGTGCTCCAGTTCCCCGAATTAAGCCTGAATGCCTTCCACATCCCCCCCCAGGTGCTGTATAATCCTCCGGGTTTAGCGCTTCCCCCTTGATTATAATAATAATAATAATAATCTTTCTCTTAACTCATGTTCTCTAGCTCTTTCCTCAAGTTCTCTATCTTTTGCTCTTTCCTCAAGTTCTCTTAATTTAACTTGTTCCTCACGTATTTTAGCTCTCTCCTCACGATCAAGTCTATCACGCTCCTTTTTGTCTTCTCTCTCTCTTTCTTGATTTTCTCTTTCAATTCGCTCTCTCTTCTTTTTCTCCTCTCTCTCGATTCTCTCTCTCTCCTTTTTCTCCTCTCTTTCTCTTTCTAACTGTCTTTCTTGGTTTTCTCTTTCAATTCTCTCTCTCTCCTTTTTCTCCTCTCCCTCAATTCTCTCTCTCTCCTTTTTCTCCTCTCTCTCAAGATTCTCTTTCTCCTTTCATTCTCTTTCCTGGATCTTGGAGCTAATGAAAGCCTCTAAATTTTTCCTCATTATTCCTAACTTACTCTCAGTGCGCATCCAAAACCGGTATTCCTCCATACTTGCAAGAATAACTTAAACTACCAGGGGAAAATGAAACGGATATATCAAAGAAAGCAGAGGGTTCAATTTCTGCTCCGCTCAAACTGTAAATAAATCGGAGGGTTCGATCCCTGCTTCGATTAAACAGTATGTGTGAATGAAAACGGAGGGTTCTATGCCGGCTCCGACCAAATAGCAAGTAGAATGGGGTCCCTTGACCATTCAATCTTCTCACCACAAATCAAGAGTGTCCTACAACAGTTCCCTTGATATAATAAATAGAGCTCAATGAAACAACTTGTCACTGGAAAATCTCGAGTCCCTAGAGTCTCTTCCGCCAAATCGTTTCAAGCTCAAGAATAAAGGTGACAGAATTAACTAGCATATCCTGCCTTGACTTGACTTACAATAAATTGAGACTATAACAATCACCAAATCTTTTAAATACCTGTACTGTAATCCTACCATAGAGAATGATTACTCATGGCTGGTGGTAACCGTCTGTCATATGCAGCGTTGAAGTTCCAATGGCAGATTCGAGATGGAGTTGAATCTTGATTGAGTTGAGTGATCCTGGCAAGGTCGCCACTTGTGAAGGCTTACTCAGCCCTGTAACAACTTCAGTAAGTATAATAACATAATATTTAATGTAATAATATAATATATATTATTATATTATATATTATAATAATATAATATAATAAGAACAATAACAGTCAAATATAAACACTTTATTATTTAGAAATGAAAATATAAAAAAATAAATATGAATTTTTGTCCTACTTGAAAGAGAAATGAAAAATGAAATATAAAAATAATATCTGAATTGAACGCTAATATATACAGTTAGACTGTGGTGTCTGATGTTGTTGACACCGCGGGTTGTAGAAACTGTAGCCGTTGATGATGATGGGGGGAGGGGGTCACAGATGTTGAGTGACAACCCAACGACTAATTCTTCACAGAGTCTCTAGCCTTGAATAGTCCGTCAAGATGATAGGAACGCAGGTCTTGCACCACTGCAAAGATGAGAGGTAGTTGCCTGGGGTTGATTACACTTAGGTATGCAGATAAAATGGTGACGTCTCAGAGCTTAGGTAAAGTTCGTCTCCTTCAACACTGTTTCTTTAGTTGCCAGATGATCCGAGCTGACATTCCAAGCTAGAAAGAGACAAAAGTTACCTACTGCTTAAGAAATCACTCTCCATGATAAGTACAATATTTAAAAGAAATGGTGATTATCTAGAAGCATAACATGGAAATCAAGGCTGAAAGGACTAAGTTTATTATTGGTCAAAAGTGAAGCTTTCAACCAATATATCCACTAGAATAGGAGCAGAGGCTTTTACTTACAGTTGTGCTGGGAGCTGTGAGTCAAGTGATTACTGTTTGGTTAGAGCCCACACGTCACCTTTCTGGGTGGGGGAAAAAGGGAGGGGGGATAGCCGGAGCTAGACTGACCCTACCTTAACAAGCAGCCGGGCAATCAAACTATCGTCACCCATATACTCGCTCGCTACTCCTATCTGTTGAACTTTTCCCTCACAGACAGGATGTTCCAGAGATGGGACACAGCAACAAGAGGTCACAAATGGAAGTTGAAGACTCAGAAGAAAAAGGCAAGAGGCTGGGAAAATGCACTTCTTTGTTAGTGGTTGCATAATGGGGGTTCATCAGGAGATATTGGAATAAGAAATGCACATATTGGATGTCCTGGAGGAGTATAATTAAGAGAGTTTTGAGGATAGCCAAGGCCTGCCTGTCAAGCCTAGTCTATGCTTAGTGTGGAACTCTGTGACTAGAGCTGAGCCTCTGGCTCACCACTCATGTGTGAGGATCTTGTGACATCACAGCTAGAAGGGAGCTTATCTATAAAGTAGCAGGTATTATCTAGTAAGTATACTACACAGTACACAATAACACTACTGACAACTCGGCGCTGCTAACGTATGGCGTCCCAACATGCAGCTAACTTATACACACTACAGACTGTAGGCATTACAGCTCTGGGCTGATTCTATACAATGTCAATGTACACAACAGTTTAACATAAAGAACTATACTATAATAACTGGTTGTAATGCATTACAAATTATGATATATCGCAATCACTGTAACTGATAGAATCAACAGTGGTACAGATTAACAAAAGAGATTAACAAAGAGAAAGAGAAGATTGATCAATCTGTATTCATGTGATCAACAGATCCTGAGGAAATATATTTACAAAGAAGAAAGTGTTTAACAGAAATCAGATTTGGTGCATACAAGTCATTTACTGTTAAATCTCAGAACTCGGAGAGAATGTGGACACACACAAAAAAAATTGAACATCAGTAAGTTGACATAGTAAACACACAGTTGCAATACTCTCTAGACTAGATTATCAATCTATAGAGAGTGTTTACAATTAACCTCAACTCTGCTGGGGTGAGATATTCATATGCAGAGTGGTCATCATCTCTGGGTTGGAGGGGTTAAATTCTGTAGCAACTTCTAACACATGCCGTGGCTGAGAAGGATCTAGATTGGTATTTACAAATGAAACTTTGGGATTCCTCATTACTTGTCATGTACACAGGGAATAATGACAGTCAGGTTGTTCTTCCGTCTGGTTTTTATAGGTAGAATGTACCGAGTCAGGAGGATTGCCATAGTCCATCACATTTGTCTGGATGTTAGGAACATCATCATCATCATCGCATACTAACTTCATATTATCCAAATGTGATTCTTTATACTGACCAGTACTGATTTCTCTAACTTTATATATATTGCCACTGACATGATCGACTACTCGGTATGCACCAACAAACTTTTGATCAAGCTTAGGCATTGCGGATGTTTTATTAAAGTTAGTCAGCATAACTCTTGAACCTACTTTAATGTTGGTTGGCTCTTCTTGAGTATTAGTGACTCTTGTAGATTATGCTGTTTATTTATGAAGTGTTTCTCGGATTCTTCTAAAAACACCTTGAGCTAAGCTCTTAAAACTTGCTATGATATCATGAGGATTATAATTGGTTTTTGGAGCAGAATATAACAACTCATATGGTAAATGCTTATCCACACCATACAATGCATAATGTGGAGTGTCACCTATAGAAGCATTGTAAGTAGAATTTATGGCACACTGAACATCAGGTACAACTTCATCCCAGGTTGCACTATTGAGATTAATAATGACTCTTAACACATCGAGTACCTTCTTATTAGTTTTTTCCGCTAGACCATTACTGGCAAGATGGTGAGGAACAATGATCGATTTAGAATTCTTGTACAAAGTACACAACTGTTGAAAAATCTCATTACAGAATTTACCTCTATTATCTGTTACTAGGGACTTAGGAGTTGTATGCCTGCAGATTACACGTTCTTCAAATGCTTTAGCTAACTCACAATACCTGGTGAAATGGTCTTCCATAACACAAAGATGTTTGTTGCCCTGGAGGGAACATTGGAAATTAGTTAACAGATCTAGCACAACTCTTTCCCAAGGTTCACTAGTTGTGGTATACACCTGGATTGGATTAGGACCACTAACATTGCCTTTATGGTGCATACAGACACTACATTTCTTAACATACTCAGATATATCAGTTGCCATACGAGGCCAAAAGTATTTCAATCTGGCTTGCTTTACAGAACGATCCATACCAGGGTGTGCAACACCTGGTACATTGTGAACTAGCTGTAAGGCTACATTAACTAGTGACTGTGGAAATACTAACTGGTATACCTTTGTGCTAGGAGTAACCAGCTCGGCTCTGCTATACAGTAATACTTGCTTCATGACAAAGTCACTGATGGGTGCTGGTGGTTTCACAGAAAGAGTCTGATCTTCCTGTAGCAGGAACTGAATCACACCAGACCACATAGGATCTATTCATTGAGCATTCTTTACATCCTCGGCCCTAAATGGAGGATCTGCTATTACTGTGCTAACATGTCATGATAAAGGATCTGCGACTACATTTGATTTGCAAGGTGTTCAAAGGTTGGGCTGAACTCTTGGATAGTCAAGGATCATCTGGCTAATCTTTCAGTAGGTTGTTCATTCTGGAATAAAGGAATCAATGGAACATGGTCTGTCAAGACATGAACAGGGTACTGATATATAATGTCTCGGAAGTGCTTCAAATACCATATTATTACTAAAGCTTCTTATTCAGTAACTGCATAATTATGTTCAGCCTTTGTAAGAACTCGCCTAGTAAATGCAATTGTGTTGTACTTACTTAGCTAGGACAGCACCTCTGCCAACTGAACTAGCATCAGTTGTTAGAAAGGTTTAGAAAATTCTGGGAATTTTAAAATCGGGGCAGATGTTAGTTTTTCTTTGAAAATTTGGAATACTCTTTCTTGATGGAAGGACCAAATGAAAGGAGCTCAGTTAGAGGAGCTGCTATTGAAGAAAAAATAGCAATGAAAGATCTATAAAAACTTGCTATGCCCACAAAGGATCTTACAGCATCAGCAGTTTTGGGACATGAAAAATTTAATACTGCAGTTACTTTACTTTGGTCAGTCATAACCTCTCTAGGAGTGACTTCGTGATCAAGAAACTTGATCTCTGATCTGAAAAATTGACATTCAGACAGTTTGATATTTAAATTGGTTTCGTCAAGCTTACCAAGTATCAAACTGAGTCTCTTCAGGTGTGTCTTTACATCTTCAGACATGACAATTGCATCATCTAAGTACACCATAAGTACATTACCTATGAGGCCTCTAAATATATTCATCATGAGCTTTGAGAAGGTGATGGGCGAGGAGCGTAAACCGACGGCCATTCTGAGGAAATGATAATGACCTGTAGGAGTGGAAAATGCAGTTAGCTCTTGGCTGTCCTCGTGAAGAGGAACTTACCAAAATCCTTGTAAGAAGTACAGGGTCGAAAAGACTTTGTTGCCTCCAATATTGCATGAAAGGTCAACAAGTACAGGAAGTGGGAAGTGATCTGGAATTGTTTTTGCATTCAACTTCCTGAAGTCGATCGCCGGGCACCAAGTATCGTCCTTCTTAAGTACTAGGATCAAAGGTGCATTCCAATGTGAATTACTAGGTGTGATAACATCATCACCAAGCATCTTATTGATCAATTCTTCTGTGACAGCAACTTGTGAATGAGGCATTCTGTACACAGGTACATAAATAGGACTGGTACCAGGTTCAAGTGGGATATGATGGGACAATAGGTTTGTTATACCCATCTTCTCATCTGGTGAGGCGATGGTTCTTCGATTTTTTTAACAGATGCAACAAACGCTTGACCTCGTCTGCGAAGTCAATGGGAGTTAAGTCTTTCTCCTCTACTGGTGGAGTAGATGGATTCGGTGGAGTGGATGAACTCTACCCGATTGAAATAGAACCGACCCACTAGTCAGGTGACAACTCATCCTCTACACGAACAGGGTAAGGATAGTGAACAAGGTCAACAATGGTGGTGTTCGCTCTGAGGCGAATATGTACCGTGACGGGAAGTGATAGCAAGGAAAAAATGGATCTTATTATCTCGTACAACATGCAATGATGGCTCAGGAATCACTGTCAACTAGGATGTTATCACCATCTGGAATACGAGGGACAACAACAGACACTCTAGTGAGTGCACTAACCACGACAGAAACATTTTTCTGCAGATGACCTGTGACATCAATAAGAGGTGGCAGTACTAGTTTCAAGCAGTCATTTCCCGATAAGGCATTCCCTGTGGCGGAACTATCACATGAACTAGCAGTCATCGCAGGGATAGCCTCAGTACCTAAGGTTGTCTGAGGTTCCTCTGATACTTGAGGCAACTGTACACTGTCTTGTATGCCTGAAGTTGTAGGAATTGGATCACAGACAGGAATATCAGGATTACTAGTGCCTGACCACTTGGTTATGCTGCTGGAAAACGCACAGGTCTGTAAGGACTTAATTTGAACTTAATGCTCTGCAGCAGTATGACAGATCTCGGATCCATACTGGTAACCCCAAAATGGTACGATCAAGTAGTCAGTTTGGGTATGCCATCGGTAAGGATCAAGCACAATGCGTAAATCTCTCATGGAAGCTAATCCCAGTAGACGATCATCAGGGAAAAATATTCCAGTCGACAACAAGGAAAGCAGCAGTAAAGTCTCTACCGTGGATAGAAAAGGTGAGGGAAGTCTGACCTCGGACATGCAGGCTAGAACCAGCCACACCACTAATGGAGAGCACACGAGTTGGTTCTACGAGAAGGACATGGCATAACTGCTTATCCTTCAACAAAATAGACCTGATAATGTTGACTTGCACACCAGAGTCCATGAACACATGAAAGAGTGCATTTACAACAGATGCTTGTACCAAGGGACCTATTGTTGCATTGGAATTAGTGTGCAAACAAAAAGGAGGGTCGTCATCAGAGAAGGTTTGTTTCGCTGCATCCCCAAAAATATCTTCGTCGAAGACATGTGAAGCAACATCATCAACAAGACTGTCTTCCTCAAGAATGCATAATGCATCGAAGGAATTGTGAATGGGGATGGAGTATTCATTATCACCTACTGTCACCACTGGACTGTTTGACTGGGGCGCTCGGATTCCACTGAATTTGAGGAATGAGACTGGTTCTGGCTATTCTGAGAACCACGACTTCTATTGCCTCTCCTGGTTCTGCGGTAGAGACGGCCACGTAAGGATCTATGGTACCTACTGTTCAAGAGAGCATTACACTCAGATGTATCGTGTTCATGTAATCTATGGAAAGTACAGTATAGCAGGTTAAATTGAGAGTTATCGTCAGCACAACGCTTTTTACTATGACCACTTGTGAAATTTACTGAAATATGACCTCGGTGACCACAGTTATAACAAGTTCTAGTGCTGTGGTTACTAACTGCACTGCGAGCACTACGAGGAAAACGAGTACTTCACTACACTTGCTTTGGACGATTGACGTGACTGACTTTTATCAGGACTTTTTGTTGTTACACCAACAAGGAGTGGTGCTGAAGGACTCACATAAATAGTTAATGTAGGTTTGATGCATGGAACAGTACCAGGAACACACATGGCACGTGCATAGACAAGGACTGCTAACGGTTCCATATTCCATATTCCTTGATAGCTCCAAAAGCTGCCAGTTTACCGAATTCTGTGGTGACTCATTTACCCTCTTCAGATATAAAATCTGAAGATTGTATTGCTTTAATGAATGATGACAAGAGTTTCGATAAGCGAATCGCAAAGTCACTTAATGATTCACCTGGCATAGGCGTTGCAGTCACTATTTCCTTAAGGATGATATACAGATCAGAATCTGTCACTGGCACAAGAAAAGAACTGATCAAATTATCATATTCTGACCACTTAGTAAAATGCTCAGTCACGCATGATAAGAAGGTTAACAATATTCACAGCAGCTCGTGAGCGAGCAAGACTTTCTTTTGCAATCCAAATAATACTCACTCCTGATGGAGTGCCTTCCACCAGTGCATTAGCTCGAGAACGAGCAGCAGTAAACTATTCTTCAAGATTATTCACGTTGTCATCGAATAAGGGCAAAATATCAAGAGGGTCACATGAAAAACTATATTGTCTCGGGCTCTGTTGTGGTCTGTCAGTCGGCAAGGGACCATTAGGATTTTGGACAGGTACAACATTGGCCTGACTGACGTTATTCACTAGGGCATTGCTGGCATTGTTCGAAGGTAGTTGAGACATGATTTCAGAGAAATTACACGAAGACAATGAAAGCAAAGAATAACAAAGAAAAATATACGACAAAATTTTAAGTAAATAAAGATGCTTAATTAACTCTGCATAAATAAAATAAAATTATAAGACACTGACTGAGAAAACTCACTGAAATTTACTTGGCAGAGGTAAGGAAAAACGGTGAAAATTCAAGAAAGGGAAATTATTACTATAATCTGAATTAATTTCAAAAGTGAGCTGTCTTTATTCTCAATTCAATAAGAAATTTGATAAAAAAAATTGTAAATCAATGCAAAAAATAATAAAATAAGATCAATAAATTGTATGCAATTGCAAATATACTGAGAAAATAAATTTTCTAAAGATGACACACACACACAAAAAAAAATATTATACAATGATAAAACAGAAATAAAATAACAAAATAAGAAACAGGAAGTCAGTTTGTAATATACTGAGAATATTTTACTGAATTATAATGTCACTAAGAAATTATTATCAATTACTCAACAAAATAGAGCACAAGAATAGTAATATAAAAATTATGAAAAGAAAAATAATCACTGCAGGACCAACAAATAGAACAGTTAAAATAATTTGCAGAATTAGCCAACATATCAATAAAAAAAATTACACATAGGGAAAATATAGCTTAGAAAGATTATTAAAATTATCAAGAAATAGCTGGTTTGAACACTTGAACTCTTAATTTCAAGTAAGCGGAACAAATTACTCAAAAACAGAGCAATGATAATATTTTGCTTTAAATATTACACTAAGAGCAAATTCAAAGGAATATCAATAATATGAATTAAAATGATACAAGATAAGTGGGAACTGAACACTTACAAAGTTGCAGGAAACAGATTAAACGTCAAGAGATCACTCACTACACTTATTGTATAAACTGTCTTGTACTATAGTCTTGCTTTGATAAAAATAATTAAATCTCTTGGTTGGTACATAAGATATGGTACTACAGTCTGCAAAAGTTCAGACAAATGAGACACTGCATATATAAAATATTTAGCACAAAAATAATGGGAGAAACAGAATTAAAATGGTAATTTAGCACACTGGAGAAAGAGTAGTGAATGAATCAACACAGAATTAGCAGGAAAACACAAGGAAAATGAAGTGAAAATAAGGCAAGACACAAGGAAAATAATAGACAATAATGAAATAAGGTAGATTATATAACACTCAAAGAAACACAAATGGCCAAAAAAAAATAAACAGCTCACAAGTGAGCAGTCATGAGTGAATGACAGAAATTAAAAAAAACATCTGCACACAATAGACAAATAATAAATATGTACAAAAGAAAATATTACTTACTTCAGGTTGGAGAAAACGGGAAAAGATGACAAACATAGAAAAAAAAAAATAAACACAAAAATAAGCAATAAGACGATACTGGAAAATATTTGCAGATCAACAAGCCACATGGAACACACAGAAGCAAGCAACAAAAATTATACACTAGGACACAAGAGTCTCCGAATATTACAAAAAAAGAAATCACTGTAGATGTACCAAATATCTCAACACACGCAAATGTCTCTATGAAAAAAAATGTCTCTGTAATAGACTTGATTAAATCTGGAAGCGACATCAGGAGGAGGAGGAGGATGGTATGGGGTGGCGGCGTCAACTCTGCACTCTTCATGAACAACTTGCAAAATCTCAATGAGAAATGGCGCATATACAAGGACATACACACCCTGACTTTCTAAAGGTGGCGCTCAGTTGAAATATATCTCTTGACCCGGTGTGCAGGCAGAAAAATAAGGATAACAGAACCCAATAAATGGGTAAATGAATGGCACACGTGGTTACTTTGTGTGGCTGGCATAGCAGGCTGGGTGAACGTGTGTTTACAGCTGTGTTGGTGTTCTACATGCACGCTGGGGGGTGTCTGGTACCCCACACTAAAATTCACGTGCTACTAAGTCTGTTCGCTTAATAAACCACAATTGTACTACAGGGATGATGATTATCACTCTGACCAGCGTTTTACTGGTAGCACGGAGTAGCACACCACATGCAGACTAAAACTTCAAAGAGGATCATGCTTGGCTTACTTCTCTCTGTTGGGTTGTTGAGCTGGCTTAAGGTGGTTAGGCTGGATGGCTTGAATGTTTGTTATTATGAACACACCGGTAATGAAGTAGGTTGGGTGACTGGCTTAAGCAGGCTGGGTGGCTTAGGCTTTTCCCTACAGACTGGTTTAATTGGCATGACTAAATTTGCAAAACCTGGATCAACTCCTCGTAGGTTAGCAAATAAGCAAATAAGGCATGAAGCAACTAACCAGAAAATTGTGTAGACAAACTGGAGGATGCTAGCATCCTCCAGTTTGTCTACACAATTTGTCTAGGCATCCACGCGGTCACACACAATGTCCGACTGGCTTGGTAGAAACAATCTCCTTAAATCTGCGTAATCGTCAAAAATCACGTCCACAACGCTGTCACCATTTGTTGTGGAGGTTCGTCAGGAGATACTGGAGTAAGAAATACACAGGCTGGATATTTTGGAGATGTATAATTAAGAGAGAGTGTTGAGGATAGCCCAGGCCTGCCTGACGAGTCTAGTCTTCGCTTAGCGTGGAACTCTGTGACTGAGAACTTCTGACTCACCACCCACGTTTGAGAATCTTGTGACGTCACAGCTAGAAGGGAAGCTATCTATAAAGTAGCTGGGATTATCTAAGTATACTATACAGTACACAGTAACACTACTGACAGCTGTGAACGTCGAAGACCCCGTCTGTTTCCCCTGTCAAGGGATGGCATCATATCTACTAAGTTTTGCTTTTGGAACATAATTTTCGTTCAGTGGTTAAAAGCGAGGTAATCCTTGTAAGATGAGGAGGACATCACAGCTCTCCTAGCTAGGCAAGCGGGAGCGTTAAGCGCCTGCCAGAGCGACAACAGTAAAACTCAACCAACCTCGTCCAATTAGAACTGATGCAAAACCATTTTTCCCCAACCCAGCACAACAAATCATTTTTACCATAAGCTCTAAAACTGGAATCCGTTTCTCCACACGACCTCAGATTTGAAATCGCATTAGCTACTTCAGTGGTATCTCTGCCTACTTAGCACACAGGCATATCCTCTTCTTGTTGTTGATTCGCCGGAATTCTCCCGGCCCGGGCCTTTTCCAAGTGGTGTCCCGACCTTGGCTCCCTATCTAGGGAGTGTTTGAGACCTAAGTCTCCCACGGGAGGAGGCACAAGTACCTCCTCATCGCTGGGACCAACTGTCCCCAGGCCTAGCCACATTCCCCGCCCTCACGGGGCTCGTAGGGAGAAGCTAGGCCTCTCTGGTCTGCCATCCTCGACCCAAGGGGGCTCATGGGAATGGCAGTCTTGTGAGCTGCAGGCACCTACCCTGCCCTAGAAGAGCTGGGTATGGTGTCGATGAGGCATATACTCGTTTAGAGAAATAATCACTTCCTCTTGGTTACGAATTTGATCCCAAACACTGGTGACGGAAAACAATTTCAAGGTGAAAGTCTCTCACATGCGAGGTTTGTAAGATATAGCAAGCTGTTATAGTTGATATGAAGCATATGTAGTTTTAGACTAGTACTGAAAAAGTAGATTTTCTTCTGAGTCTCTGGGAGCCACCGCTAGGCACCCACAACCCAAGTTAGAGTCGTAACCTTGGCATTGGCACTCCTGCCTCCTCCAGAGGTGCCAACCTTCCAGGGGAAAGGGGAGGGAAGGGAAGGGTGTTCTTCAAAAAATTCGCCACGCAACTCAAGCACTAGCTGCCACGCAACTCAAGCACTAGCTGCCACGCAACTCAAGCACTATCTGCCACGCAACTCAAGCACTAGCTGCCAGGTTCTCCAGTTTCCTCTAAAGAAAAAAGAGCTTTATTAGGGAGTCTAAAATATTACCGGGTAAACTAATTTAATATTTATTTACTACTCAGTGGAGACCAGTGCTCTGATGGGTCACGGAGAGGCACTCTCTTGTACACTCAGTAGTGACCAGTGCTCTGATGGGTCACGGAGAGGCACTTTCTTATACACTCAGTAGTGACCAGTGCTCTGATGGGTCACGGAGAGGCACTCTCTTATACACTCAGTAGTGACCAGTGCTCTGATGGGTCACGGAGAGGTACTCTCTTGTACACTCAGTAGTGACCAGTGCTCTGATGGGTCACGGAGAGGCACTCTCTTGTACACTCAGTAGTGACCAGTGCTCTGATAGGTCACGGAGAGGCACTCTCTTGTACACTCAGTAGTGACCAGTGCTCTGATAGGTCACGGAGAGGCACTCTCTTATACACTCAGTAGTGACCAGTGCTCTGATGGGTCACGGAGAGGTACTCTCTTGTACACTCAGTAGTGACCAGTGCTCTGATGGGTCACGGAGAGGCACTCTCTTATACACTCAGTAATGACCAGTGCTCTGATGGGTCACGGAGAGGCACTCTCGTACACTCAGTAGTGACCAGTGCTCTGATGGGTCACGGAGAGGCACTCTCTTGTACACTCAGTAGTGACCAGTGCTCTGATGGGTCACGGAGAGGCACTCTCTTGTACACTCAGTAGTGACCAGTGCTCTGATAGGTCACGGAGAGGCACTCTCTTATACACTCAGTAGTGACCAGTGCTCTGCTGAGTCACGGAGAGGCACTCTCTTATACACTCAGTAGTGACCAGTGCTCTGATGGGCACTCTCTTGTACACTCAGTAGTGACCAGTGCTCTGACGGGTTACGGAGAGGCACTCTCTTATACACTCAGTAGTGACCAGTGCTCTGATGGGTCACGGAGAGGCACTCTCTTATTCACTCAGTAGTGACCAGTGCTCTGATGGGTCACGGAGAGGCACTCTCTTATACACTCAGTAGTGACCAGTGCTCTGCTGAGTCACGGAGAGGCACTCTGTAATATAGTCAGTAGTGACCAGTGCTTTGCTGAGTCACGGAGAGGCACTCTCTTGTACACTCAGTAGTGACCAGTGCTCTGATGGGTCACGGAGAGGCACTCTCTTATACACTCAGTAGTGACCAGTGCTCTGATGGGTCACGGAGAGGCACTCTCTTATACACTCAGTAGTGACCAGTGCTCTGATGGGTCACGGAGAGGCACTCTCTTGTACACTCAGTAGTGACCAGTGCTCTGATGGGTCACGGAGAGGCACTCTCTTATACACTCAGTAGTGACCAGTGCTCTGATTGGTCACAGAGAGGCACTGTCTCATACACTCAGTAGTGACCAGTGCTCTGATGGGTCACGGAGAGGCATTCTCTTATACACTCAGTAGTGACCAGTGCTCTGATGAGTCACGGAGAGGCACTCTCTAAGATTTTTTTTTTTTAGATTTTGCCACCGAAGTGGCTAGTTTATTGTGCACCCCATATCCATCCTGTGGACGGTAGCGCGAGAGCATATGGATACACAAAAGGCCTAGGAACTAGGCCCCAAAGGGTTAACAGGAATACATATGGATTTATATCTACATATCTATAGTTCACTTATCTGTTACAAGCAAATTTAGGAAATTTGCTTAGTATATCTGGTATCTTATTTTCATTAATAAGATATCTTGACATGTCACATAGGTTATTATACTGTCTGTCTCTGTATTCCTCAATGAGTGGACAATTAAGCACATAGTGTTCAAGAGAGTGACCATATGCCTGATCACATAATTTACATTTAGTTTGATCATCATCTGTGTGTCTCCCAAACTGCCAGAAGTACTTGTAACCAAGCCTAAGCCTGGCCACTACAACATCAGTCAGTCTGTTCACATTGCAAGTTGCTCCATAAACATACTTATCTACGTTCATGTTATCATAGTGGGTTATAGATCTACTCAGGCTTCTAACTGCATTCCTATAACAATCATTTTCATTATTTACTTCTCTCCTAATATTATTCCTAATGCTAGACACAGTTATACCAAAGTTATATTCTACATTCTCCTTCTGGGTACTCTTCTTGGCTAACATATCAACTTTATCATGAAGGAGTAATCCAATGTGTGATGGGATCCATAGCAATTGTACATTAATTCCTTTGTCCCTAATTTTTGAGTATCTATACCTGGCTTCCCCAATGAGCATGTTGTTGGAGTCATTATATGAGTCAAGAGCCTTCAATGATGACATAGAATCAGTAATGATGATAGAGTCAAGCTCAGTGTCATAGGTTAGCTTTAGCGCCATTAGGATTGCAAACAATTCAGTTTGCAGTGTAGACGCCCAGTTGTTAATTCTTATGCCTAACTCAACAAATTTATTATCGTTCTTAACTAGGGAGGTGGCAACAAGAGCAGATGCAGCCCTGCCAGAAGACTCCTGTTTAGATCCATCAGTGTATATAACTTGTGATAACTTATTACTACCAGCTAGGTGAGAAATTTCTTCTTGAGCAGTTGCTCTAACAAGAGATTTAAGGAAGGGATTACTAGCAATGAGCTTCTTGGGAGGAACTTGTAGGTATGTGATATTAAATGAACACATCTTCCATGGAGGGGTGAAATGCTCTTGTTGCCTACAGTGATACAGTTCATGCAGGTTATAAAACTTAATGCAATTGCACGTTTTCACAATCCATTTAGATCTGTGTGTATTTACCTCTAGACACTTGGTAAGATTCACTGTGACAGTGTCTGGTTCGTTTCTCAACATTCTAATACCGAGTACAGTGTTAATTTCAACAATCCTATCACTGATACTAGAAATACCAAGCTCCTTCCTCATGTTAAGAACTTTTGTAGATCTGGGACAGCCAAGAATAATCCTGAGAGCTTCATTTTGCATTAATTCCAAGGGTCGGAGAGAACTTTCTCTAGCTAATATCAACATGGGAGCAGCATAATCAATTAAGGACCTAACATAGGCTATGTACATCATTCTCACGATTCTCACATTAGCACCATAGTTGGGATTGTAGCCAGCAACAGCTTTGAGAGCATTTAGCCTAGCTTTACATTTCTTGTTTAGTTGTGGTATAGTGGATTTGTTAAAGGGTACATCTACACCAAGATATCTGTAAGTTTTAACGTAGCTAATGATTTCACCCTGCAAATAGATGGGTGGGGGATGTCGTTTGCTTGTTAATATCTTTGTTTTAGAGGAAGATATTATGAGGCCTAGTCGATTACAAATTGCTTGAACTTCATTAAGAATGGTATTCATCTTCTTATGCCCTGTTGTATGGATCATGATATCATCAGCATAGCTTATAGCTATATGTTTAGGTGAGGCAGGTAGAGCATTTAGGAGAGCATTAATCAGAATATTAAATAGCATGGGACTAAGAACTCCTCCCTGCGGTGTACCTAAAGACATTTCTTTAGAATCACTTCTGAAGCCTTGGTAAAGGACAGAGGATACTCTATTTGACAGGTATCCTATTATCCAGCAGAGTAAGCTACCACCAATATTCATTTTGGCTAGTTCATGTAGTATAACGGTTCTGTTCGCAATATCAAATGCAGATTTTAGATCAAGAAAAGTGGTAAAACTAGTAGAGGTGTGTGCAGTGAGAAAGGTGGAAATACAGTTCTGCACACTTTTACCTTTCATGAACCCATAGAGGTAGGGGGAAAGTTGATGTCTGATTCTGTAGTACAGTCTGTTAAGCATCATTCTTTCAAAAGTTTTACAAAGACAACTAGTTAAGGAGATCGGCCTAAATGTATCAGGCTGTTGGGGCTTAGGGATAGGCACAATGAGACTATTGGTCCAGGAAGTAGGAAGAACGCCCTCAATGTAACTGAGATTATACAGTGCCAACAAAGGGTTATCAGGCACGTGCCTTAGAGTTCTGAGAATATCATAGGTTATACCATCCTCTCCAGGAGCAGTTGATCGACCTTTGGTTAATGCATTATCTAATTCATACTCGGTAAAGAGGCAATCACTCTCATCAATATTTTGGCTCATAAAATTAATCAGTTTCAACATTTCTTCAGAAGTACTCTCTAAATTTTTTCTAATATGAGATGGAAGGCTTTCATGCCTGGATGTTTTGGACCAGTCATTTATGAGGTCATTTGCTTTTTCAAGAGGAAAGGGATGAGCAACATTGCCAGTCTTTTTCCTGGTTATTTTATTTATACCTTTCCAAGCCAAACTCAAAGGGGTGGACCTATTTAATCCACTAACAAACTGTTCCCATTCCTGTTGCCTAAGTTCTTCCTTTCTATTCCTTGCATTTGTTAGTGCAGCTTGGAACGTTCTGAGCAGGTCTGGGGTTCTACATTCACGGTATGCTTTACCAATCCTCCTAGCTGCATGTGTTAGATTGCGCAGCTGTGGATCATTATAGTATTTACATTGGTTTTTATTGTTATTTATAGTGGAGGGTCTTTGTTTCCTATTCCTGCCCACTTGATCTGTGAGAACACTCTCAATAGTGGTAATTAAATCATCATTAAATTTTTGTGTGCCAATGGGCTCGTAATTCTTATACCATTGATCCAAGTGGTTAATAAAGTTGTCTCTGTGTTCTGGTTTGAGAATAAGTTTCCTCCTTCTGTATTTAGCTCCTTGATTGCTGGAGATGTGATCAAGATTGACAGTTGTTAGTCTTGGGAAGTGATCAGATAGAAGATCATCAACTATGACAGAGTCATGCATCGTATATGATGTATTAAATCCAAGACACAGATCTAGTATGCCACCATATATGTGAGTAGGCTCAGTAGTGCCCACAATTCGAACATTATCATGCTCATTTAGCAATCTCACTAGTTTAGTTCCATTGGTGTTTGTTATAGACCCACCAATATTCTTATGTCTGGCATTAAAATCTCCAAGAATGATGGTAGGTTCACTATTGATGCGATCTGGTAAAGCATCAGGTCGAAGCTGGTTCGCTGGGGCATAGAGATTAAAAATGTTTATGGAAAAATCGCCTGCATATACTTTGACACCATGATACTGCATGTTAACTCGACTCTGCAAGGAAAGGAGTGAATGTGGCAAGTTCTTTCTGACATACATCACACAACAGTTGGTTGACCTTAGGTTATAAGCTGCATATCCAGGCAAGTTTGGTGGAGGTGCTCCATCTTTCAATCTACATTCCTGCAAACAGATGACATCAATATTCTTGGTTGCACTAATATGATGTAAGTCAGGCAACCGCTTCCTGATGGAAGCAATGTTCCATGAAAAGATTTGTAATGTATCCATTGTAGTGAGTTATTACAATCTCTTGCTCATAAGATGGTAAAACTATTATGCTTTGACTACAGTGTGCAGACACTTAAGAGCAAATAGCATAGTTTGTACGTCTTTATCTTCAGGACCTTTATTTTTAAGCATTTTTCGGCATTTTGGCAGCCAGTTAAAAGGCAAGTCTTGAAGGCAAGAGTTATGGGCTTCTTTCTCACAAATTGCTGGAAGCTGAACGGAGATTGCTGCACTTTTGACATCATCACCATGCTCAAGAGCATCATCCTGATTACATATATTTATTAAACTTGTCAGGATCTGTTCAAGATGCTCATTTTTTTTCTGGAAATTTGTTATAATATGAGGAAGGTCAGGCGAATCCAATGCCTCTCCGGAGGATGGCACTTCTGGGTTAGTGCTTTCTTTAACACCTATCACCTTAACAGGTACCATGGTTACATTAGTGTTCTCTGTTTCATCATTCATTGCAGGTAGGTCCTGTGCATCTGACTCATCTCCAATTTCCAGGGGGGTTACCTGTGTGGTGTCCGTCTGACTGTTGTAGTTGTGTGTATTGGGAGAAATGACAAACTCATCCCCATATTCAGGTGTAGCCATAGGTATCTGTAGTGGCAGACCAGTAGTTCCATATGTGCTAGCAGGGATGGCTAGCTCCTCCACAGCTGGTGTGTGTGATGGCATTCTGGTATCACCAGAATCCTTTGCAGTGAGGTGGGGTTCTTGCACACTTTGCAGAGGTTCAGTCTCAGATCTGGCTGTGGTAGACTGGATGGCCCCATCCTCAGTTACCATTAAAGGACTGTTATCAGGTTTACATCGAAGGTTGTTTGGGTTCTGACTGCAGTCCTTGTGGGAAACTGTAACCCCAACTTCTTTACAGTTAATACACTTAAATTTTTGGCTGTCAGGGCCTACTGTGCATTCTCTAGTGGAATGTTTCCCAGCACACTTACCACACCAAGAATGTAGTATTCCACAGTCTACTGCAACATGGCCATAGTGCTGGCATTTGTAACACCTACGTTTAGGGGGTAGGTACACTTCGATGTTTAGGAAACGTAAACCATGCACCCAGATATTCCGGGGGAGGGGCACAGGACCTACCCAACTGGCAATAATTTGGGATTTTCCTTTAAGTCTTTTAGGCTTGATGATATGCTCACTTAGAGTCAGATGGGATGGGTCCATGCAGAGAGGGTATCCAAAGATTATGATACTGACCCATTTTTTAAAGTGGTGAGTGTCTGATGGAGGTCGGAGCAGCTTAATATCCCCATAAGGTGTACTAAGTAGATCATTGATCAGCTCTTTATTCTGTTCCACAAACACAAAGTTGTGTGTGTTTTTCCTAAATTGGATCCTTGAGTTAGGATGCTTGTTTACAGCTTCCATTAGCCATGCACACTTAGCAGGCAGCGGGGTGTTGTCAGGGAAGTTCAGCTTAACACATTCTTCCTTTGAAGAAAGACTTCTTGCAGCCTCTGTGCACCAAGGACGTTTAGTATCACATTGTGTACGAGTCAAGTGAGTCTGACTACGTCGACGCTCTAGCCCTTTCTCACTTTTTCTCTTTTGTTTACTTTTAAAGGTCTGGAAGCTATCATCATTTCCATCACCTGCAGAAATAGTTTCCTCTATGACAGTTGCCATGTTTGCCAGTGATGATATCTGGTGTAAGACTCACAACACAAGAATTCCTCGCTTATCTTTCCCTTATAGCTTATGCAAGAGCAAATATTCACTACAAAGTCAGAAGTCCAAAATAGATCACAAGACACAAGTGCTCAAGTTCAATGAACACCTCCAACCATACTCAACCCAGACCACCACCACTCAATACGACACACCCCACCAAAAACACACTCAGAGACCTCTTGTATGTGTGTTAATAATATGGTACATATAATGATATAATGGATGGTACAGGCGAGGTCTTACACCTTATCACAAATTACAAAGATGAAAAGAGAGAGAGAGAGAGAGAGAGAGACAAAGTAGGTAATATTGAGCATAAAATTAGAATTCTGACATACATCACATTAAACAAGAGGTTCAAATTCAATGATAACTTCCACTTGAGTTAGTTCAGGCTACTGCCACCTAATGTACCTCACTGAAATAATAATATAGCAGACATCACAATGAATGCTGAAGACAACCTCTTACCCCAACCATAGATTGTAAACAGTATTACTAAAAAAAAAAAAAAAAAAAAAAAAAAAACTAGGTAATGTTACAATGACAATGAGATAAATCACTCTGGTCGACTTCCTTGGTCCATCCTGGGTAACTCACACATTACTATGTTATACATGTATGCAAGCATAAGTGTGCAGCTGTAGATAGATGAACCAGTACCTAAACAATCTCACTTACACACGCGTTACTATGTATGACAAGTGTTACCAAGTACACCAAGTGTACACTTTATCACTTAGAATACACTTGTGTTGATGTAAATATAGGTGAGAGTGGTACACCGCTGGTCGTAATAAACACACTGAACTTCTCAAGGTCACACACTAGGCCCAGCTTCTGGAGAGTTACCAGCGTTTTAATGTGTTTATTATGTGTCAGTGCGTGTCTGCAGTCATTAAATTGGTGTATCAGAAGTTAAACACTACAATCCAGTTGATCAAATAGTCTAAAACAATTTACACAATGTATAACTAGAAGTATAATGATTGCAAATTGTTACTATTACAATTTTAACTAGGCGCTAAACCCACTAGATGAGATGGCAAGGAACATAGATGTTAACAGGCTGACTCTTGCTTAACACAGTTGAAAGGTAACCGAATTACTCAAGAGAGAAAGTATTCATGAAACTGAACATTATGCAGCAGTAAGCTTGTTCACAGTAAAAATACAAAGCATAAGTTACACACTCACACCACAGATGAACACTGCAATTTGAAATATTACTGGGAATTTAGCAGTAAAGTTTCAGTCTGAACGAGAAAATGTATTAGAAAACACAACAATGACACTAGGACAAGCAACTTAATTATGTAACCGTATTTAATAGTTCAGTTACACTGAGCAGAGCATGTATTACACTGATTTATCAAATGTAAGGAGTCACTACACTGAAGTACACTCTGAGCCTTTTAAAGTCTTAATACAGGCTTACAAATGACAATTAACTGTTGGGGAAAGCAGCACTTAACACTTCTAGCACACGTATGACAAATGAATGTTCACTGTGTACAAGCCAATCACCACAAACTTACTATGTTTATAAGTGAACCTCTGGCATGTCCCACTCAAAATGTCAGCACTGCAATGCTCGTTAAATTGTTCTCAAGCCACTACAGGAAACACTGGTATGCCAGCAGCACTGCAGAACGTATACACAGACATGCTGGGCCCTAGGACAGGTATAACTGCAGGCTGCCTTAGCTTGTTCTGGCTAGCTTTTAGTGCTGCCCTCAAGCTTGCTTGTCTGTGCTCGCCAAGCCTGCGCCAACCATCCGGACACCTGCTTGCAGCAGGCAGGCAGGCACACAGGAGACACTCGCAAGATGAGCGGAGTGCGGCACAGAGGACACGGGCACTCAAGCACCCATGTGGTCTGGCAAAAACCGCCTCTTGACCACAAGCAAGTAGAGGCGAACGGCTGAGTTCCAAATCGAGGAAGGAGAAGGGACAAGGAAGGGATATTCACCTCGCTAGACACAGGCAATATGGGTGTAGTGGCCTGCAGGTCGCAGTGCAATTTTCAAGGTCATTCACTGGGCCCACAGTCGTCTCGAGAGTTACCAACCCTGTACTACTTGTTAATTACTCCAAACCCGCAGCACTTAACACATCTAGCACACGTTTCTTGGAATGACAGACAAATTTTCACTACATAAGAACTAGTTCTCACAACACCGAAGCGAAGGTACGGCCGGAACACTGTAGAACGTTCACAAAGGCATTCTGGGATTCAGAACAGATGTAGCCTTGGCCTTCACTGGCTGGCTTGGAGCGCTGTTTGGCCTGGATCAGCTAAACTCGCCCTTATCCCATATGTAGATAATGACGACGAGTTAAGGGATACCGGTGAATAGGAAAGTCGAGGAAGGGACATTCACCTCACTAGACACACGCAGTATGGGTGTAAGTGGCATGCGGGTCTTATAGTGCCATTTTCAAGGTCACCCAGCAGGCCAGACATTCCTCACTCATTTTAAGCCTACGTAGGTACTGATGGTAGCACAATGTCCTAAGTCAGCGTAATCCACTCATGCAAATAGTTACAACAAATCTGCAGCACTTGCGGAACTCACATATTCGAGTACCAGCGGGGCAGCAAAATACACCTCTACACTGCACGTCGTTGATAGAGGCGAACGGCTGAGTTTAAAGGCGGAGTTGGGGATACAGGAGAACAGCAGGGGTAACTGAGCACGCACATTCGCCTTTCTTCACATAGTCAATATGGGCGAAAGTCTCAGGCAGGTGATGCAGTGCCTCGCTCAAGGTCACAGGCTGAGGCAGACTTCTCAAGAGTTACCAAACACTGCAATACTCGTACAAATTGTTACTCACTCCAAACTTGCAGAACTTCTAGCACACGTGTCTTGGAGTGAAAGACGAATTTTCAGTGTGTGGACACCTGGGTTACCAACTCACGTAGGACTGCACACTCGTCGTTATTCCTCAGGTTGGTAAAGCGATGAGTTGTGAGCATTTTGAGAGGCACGAGTAGCAGTGGACTAGCAAAATTCGCCTCTACACTGTATGTTGATAGAGGCGAAAGGCTGAGGTCAAATGAAAGGCAGAGGGGAAGCAGAGGCCTGTGAGGGCCTTTGCAAAAAGGAAAACTATTTCCAGTGTTTCACTAGGTATATCCTTAGTCACAGCTCGCACATAAGAGTTCTCACAACACTGAAGCTGTCTTCCAACAGTAGGAGTTTTAATGATGACTTATCAGTCGGGAGAAATGGGTAGGTCTGCGAATTAGTAGGTCCAGATCCCCAGCACACGTCTACTCCCCTCAACCACTCTCTTATACACTCAGTAGTGACCAGTGCTCTGATGGGTCACGGAGAGGCACTCTCTTATACACTCAGTAGTGACCAGTGCTCTGATGGGTCACGGAGAGGCACTCTCTTATACACTCAGTAGTGACCAGTGCTCTGATGGGTCACGGAGAGACACTCTCTTGTACACTCAGTAGTGACCAGTGCTCTGATGGGTCTCGGAGAGGCACTCTCTTATACACTCAGTAGTGACCAGTGCTCTGATGGGTCACGGAGAGGCACTCTCTTATACACTCAGTAGTGACCAGTGCTCTGATGGGTCACGGAGAGGCACTCTCTTATACACTCAGTAGTGACCAGTGCTCTGATGGGTCACGGAGAGGCACTCTCTTGTACACTCAGTAGTGACCAGTGCTCTGATGGGTCACGGAGAGGCACTCTCTTATACACTCAGTAGTGACCAGTGCTCTGATGGGTCACGGAGAGGCACTCTCTTATACACTCAGTAGTGACCAGTGCTCTGATGGGTCACGGAGAGGCACTCTCTTATACACTCAGTAGTGACCAGTGCTCTGATGGGTCACGGAGAGGCACTCTCTTGTACACTCAGTAGTGACCAGTGCTCTGATGGGTCTCGGAGAGGCACTCTCTTATACACTCAGTAGTGACCAGTGCTCTGATGGGTCACGGAGAGGCACTCTCTTGTACACTCAGTAGTGACCAGTGCTCTGATGGGTCACGGAGAGGCACTCTGTAATATAGTCAGTAGTGACCAGTGCTCTGCTTAGTCACGGAGAGGCACTCTGTAATATAGTCAGTAGTGACCAGTGCTCTGCTGAGTCACGGAGAGGCACTCTGTAATATAGTCAGTAGTGACCAGTGCTCTGCTGAGTCACGGAGAGGCACTCTGTAATATAGTCAGTAGTGACCAGTGCTTTGCTGAGTCACGGAGAGGCACTCTGTAATATAGTCAGTAGTGACCAGTGCTTTGCTGAGTCACGGAGATGCACTCTGTAATATAGTCAGTAGTGACCAGTGCTTTGCTTAGTCACGGAGAGGCACTCTGTAATATAGTCAGTAGTGACCAGTGCTCTGCTGAGTCACGGAGAGGCACTCTGTAATATAGTCAGTAGTGACCAGTGCTCTGCTGAGTCACGGAGAGGCACTCTGTAATATAGTCAGTAGTGACCAGTGCTCTGCTGAGTCACGGAGAGGCACTCTGTAATATAGTCAGTAGTGACCAGTGCTCTGCTGAGTCACGGAGAGGCACTCTGTAATGTAGTCAGTAGTGACCAGTGCTCTGCTGAGTCACGGAGAGGCACTCTGTAATATAGTCAGTAGTGACCAGTGCTCTGCTGAGTCACGGAGAGGCACTCTGTAATATAGTCAGTAGTGACCAGTGCTCTGCTGAGTCACGGAGAGGCACTCTGTAATGTAGTCAGTAGTGACCAGTGCTCTGCTGAGTCACGGAGAGGCACTCTCTTATAAATTAAGCAAAAAACTGATACATCAAATTAACCTCTCTTCTGTGATGGGCTGTCTGTTCCATGATGGTTGTCTGTCTGTTGCATGATAGTGGGCCGTCTGTTGCGTGATGGTTGGCTGCTGCATGATGGTGGTCTGTCTGTTGCATGATAGCTGACTGTTAAATGGTGGTGGGTTATCTGTTGCATGATGATTGGCTGTCTGTTGCATGGTGGTGGAATGTAGCATGATGGTGAGCTGTCTATTGCATGATGGTGGGCTGTCTGTTTCATGATTGTGGGCTGTCTCTTGCATGGTGGTGGACTGCCTGTTGTATGATGATGAGTTGTCTCTTGCATGGTGGTGGACTGTAGCCTGGTGATGAGCTGTCTGTTGCATGATAGAGGTCTGTTTGTTGCATAATGATAGGGTGTATGTTGCATAATGATGGGCTGTCTGTTGCATGGTGGTTGGTTGTCTAATGCTTGACGGTGGGCTGTTTCATGATGATGGACTGCCTGTTGCATAGTGGTGGGTTGCAGCATGGTTGTGGGCTGTCTGTTGCATAATGATGGGTTGTTGCACGATGATGGACTGTTTGTTGAATGGTGGTGGGCTATAGCATGGTGGTGGACTTCCTCTTGCATGATAGTGGGCTGTCTGTTGCATGGTGGTGGGCTGTCTGTTGTCTCACCTCACATACCTTCCCTCACCTCTCTGTGAATAACACACGTCTGAATTGCAGTGCCTCTCCCTCCCTTTCCCTGCACTGCTGCCTATATTTACATTGAGTTCCAGTGTGTCTGTGGCAGAGCGGTAGTCGACCAGTACAATCTGGATGGTCAGAACTGTTAAAGTTTATTAAACTTGCATGTTAGACACCATGAAGTCAATGAGATCATCAAAAGAAGTCTTGCCACAACCCAGTGTCCAACTGAGAGAAGCCGGAGCTTCACTGCCCAGAATCCTGGACAAACCTGTCAGTCACCCTGACGGAATCACATTATCACCTTGGAAGAACGATGGACTGCTGGGGTGGGAGTATACTTGTGAATCTACCCTGGATGACACATCCATTAATGCTGGTCAGCAGGGATGTGCTGCTAATCACTGGGAAGTTTTTAAGTTCAACAAGTATAGGGTATTGGCCCACCAGTGCTCTTTCGTCGCAGTAGAATCAAGAGATTCTGGGCCCTGGGAAAAAGCATGCTATGTGTTTCCTTAAAGATCAGGGTTCCAGGCTCATCGCAACCAGAGACTCGTGGGCTGCAACTTTCCTCTTTCAGTGCCTCAATGTGGTGATCCAGAGAGGGAACGCCTGCTGAATCTTGGGTCCCTGACTCGTGTCTGAGCTTGATGAGCACCACAACTTAAGTTACAATTCAAACACATTATGCAATTTTGCATTCATGTGAAATACTGTATTCGTTTACATGTTAACTTATGTTCCACATAGCATTCTATTACAATATATATATATATATATATATATATATATATATATATATATATATATATATATATATATATATATATATATATATATATATATATATATATATATATGTATATATGTATAGGTATGTATGTATGAATAATTACTAACAAACTACCCTTTGTTTATCAATTAATAAACATAATAAAAACTGCACACCTTAATCAATTTGCAGTGTGGTTGACTTTCCTGGTGAAGCAGCGGCTCACCCCTGGAACACACGCCAAGCCACGGCTATATATAGCCAAGCTCTGGACTAGCTAGGAATTACCCCACCTGCTCTTTTTTTCCTCTTCCTCTCTCTCTCTCTCTCTCTCTCTCTCTCTCTCTCTCTCTCTCTCTCTCTGTCTCTCTCTCCACTTGCAGTGTGAACAGATTGATATTGTAGTGGCCAGGCTTAGGCTTGGTTACAAGTACTTCTAGCAGTTTGGGAGACACACAGATGACGATCAAATTAAATGTAAATTATGTGATCAGGCATATGGTCACTGTCTTGAACACTATGTGCTTAATTGTCCACTTATTGACGAATATAGAGAAAGACAGTATAATAACCTATGTGACATGGTGACATGTCAAGATATCTTATTAATGACAATTAGATGCCAGATATATTAAGCAAATTTTCTAAATTTGCTTGTAACAGATAAGTGAACTGTAGATATAAATCCACATGTACACCTGTAACCCTTTTGAGGCTTAGTTCCTAGGCCTTTTGTATATCCATATGCTCTTGCGATACCGTCCACAAGATGAATATGGGGTGCACAATAAACTAGCCACTTCGGTGGCAAAATCCAAAAATCTACTCTTTCTCCTCCCTCAGTTTCTTCTCTCTCTCTCTCTCTCTCTCTCTCTCTCTCTCTCTCTCTCTCTCCCTCTCTCTCTCTCTCTCTCTCTCTCTCTCCCTCTCTCTCTCTCTCTCCCCTCTCTCTCTCTCTAAAAACAAATATTAGAATCACGTTGAAACCCGTGAAATTTTATAGCTGGATCATAACATCAAGTAGATTACTCATAAAACCCAGAAGATTAACGGCTCTCTGCTAACAACTCAATTTGAGGTGCCGAGAAAATGAAGTAAAATTAATAAGGTGACGAGCATTATTTTTGTGAGCTCACAAACATCCGCATCTGGACGTGTGACGGACGACTCCAGCAGCTGAGATCGTTCCTTTGTTGACGGAGAGAATGGGAGAGCATGAGCAAGGAGAGAGACAGTAAAGCGAGAGAGAAAGAGAGAGAGACTGTAGTGCTGGAGAACATCATGTGTAAACTCTCGAGGGACACGGAACGAGTGAATGAACCGGTGAGACTTGACCAGGTCCTGATCTTGGATGCTTAGCATTATGCCAAGCTGACCGTGAAGCTACCACGTAGTCCTGAACTTCCACTATCAGGTAAAAATTGACATCAAAAGTTGGTGAGGAAGGAAGATTAACAACCCAGATTGCAGAAAGGGATTGCTTCCAGGCGGGAGACCTTAATACGGTTCACTGAGAGTGGGAACTAGTAGGAAAGACACTGAGGTGATATAGTCCTTAGCAGGGAAGTGTATGGAGGTGAAGGAGAAATTCATATCCACAAGGAAAACAGGAAGTGAAAAAGATAGAATCCAGATGAAGAAAGGGAAAGACAAGAAACACAGGCGCGCGTTGAGAAAGTACTGTAATCAATGGAGGACAGAAAACAGAGAACATAGCAGAAGAATCAGAAATGAACAGGGAGGTGGAGTGTCAGTAAGAGATTGTTCTAAAGGCAAAAGCAAAGTCAAAACAAAATCTTATGAATGGTGACATCAGAAGGAAAATGACAGTACAGGATAAAGTCACTGTACTTTAGAAAAAAGAAGGAAAGATAACAAGGCCTGTGAGGTCTGTGAGAAACTAAACAAGTGTTTCAAGTATTCATTGAGGAATCATGGACAGTGACAGATAACAGGAAAGCGTGGATAGAGCAGAGGAGATCAGACAACATCACAACAGTTGATGAAGTGAAGAAGCTGTTATGAGAAGTAGACAAGCCAAAAACAATAACAACTTGGGTCTATAGAGAGGAACGAAACATTCACAAACCTTTCGATATTATACACGTTTCGGAGACTGGATCATATTAAATGTCTCAGTGCTCAAAGCGACAGACTGGAAGCACTAACTAAACAATCCAGAATCTTTGATGTGTATGCTCTGTAACTCTAAGTTAATGGAGTAAATACTAAGAGGAGGAGTGGAACGCCTGTAGAGCACAGCGACAAAACGAAAACTCAGCATAACAGTAGGAAACGTAACTCCTGTTCTACAAACCTACTAGAGTTACCCACTCGGATGGTCTGCATATTTTGAAGTTGTAAAAAAAGTCAATAGATAAGGTACTTTACAAGAGATTGCTCAACTTGCTGGAAGAGTACGCAAGGATAATGAGAAAGGCTCTTCGCTAGATCAGGGAATGTCTATGCGAAAAATGTATGACCCGAGGGAGTTTAGTGCTTAGTTTTGTTTGTAATAATAATCTATGGGAAGAGAAAGAGTCAAAGCCTGGGAGGAGATATCAGAATGAACTTGAAGGATGAGTCCAAAATAGAATCTGCCTGGAATCGTTGCTGAAGAGGGAATAACAGAGGAGTACGTGAGAAAGGCAAATGCGAGAGTTGAGTCAACACTGAGGCTATCTGCTCAGGACTATCTTTTTCTATCTCGATTAGGGATTATATAATATTATCCATCCTTAACCCTTCTCTCTCTCTAGTCACAAGTGGCAGGAAACAGAAGAACACATACGGTACTGTGCCAAAAAGGCATTAAATTTATTGGAGAGACTGTACTACTATTATCTACTTCTAGAAACCAGTAGTTCTATTTTTAGCAGGTACACCACAGGTAAGCAGATAAAGTCAAATATTCAGAGAAGCTTGGCAGCAAACATTGGATACCGGTTGGGATGTGTGGCGAGTACATTGTAGTTTATTCACTGGCATTCCCTCTCGACCAGCCAACTGGCAATTCCGAATAAGCAGTTCTGGGGCCTCAGTGCTCTATTAATTGTCCAGTTCAGTCAACCAATAGTGAGAGAGTTGACCCTACCAGCCGAGGTAATGTTGTCCATGACCACGTGGCTGTGGGGCAGCGCTCACTCAAGCTGGTCTGGTATACTTGTACTCTCTTCTGTTCTAAAGTGTAAACTTCTTGATATGTGTGGCTCTTTGCTTTTGGCTTATTATTGTTATACTGTTGATTTAACTCCGAAATCCTGTACATATTTTGGTGAAGGAATATAGGGATAAAGAAAAGATTACCCTTCTGCGTTTGTTTCACCTTTGATCGCCAGGTTGATCTTTGACTGGTAACTTTAGTTACAGTCAGGTACAACAAGCGTTGACTATTGTACTTGCTTTTGAAATACCGATGGCCACTGCATAAAGAAAACTTTTACAAAATGAATTCTATGTTTGCCAAGAATGTCCAGCCAATCCTATAAGACTAAATTAATCTGGCACTCTCATTTTCTGTAGTAAAATTGTTCTAGTTCCCCCAGAACTGTTTTAAAAGTGCTTCTTACCAACATTCGTGCTCAACCTCACACCACAAAGTTTCGTAGTATTGATACATGTAATTATATCACATTATATTTAAAAAGAAGATTCTCGTGAGACTATCAAAGGGGTTTAATATCTTAAAGGTGTGTATTTGATCCTTTTGAAGTCTCTTTTTTCTGAGAGAAAAACATGTTAGGTGATAGGATAAGTTACATTGCTCTTAAATTTGTCTATGTCTTTTATGCAATAAAGTGAAGAGAACTGGACAGCATATTGAAGATGAAGTCTGTGATGAATGGTTTGAAAAACCGACAAGTTGAAGATTGAGACACTTATGCAGCATATGGGAATCTTTATTCAGGAAACGTTTCGCCACACAGTGGCTTCATCAGTCCAATACAAAGAGGAAGGCGTATTGGACTGATGAAGCCACTGTGTGGCGAAACGTTTCCTGAATAAAGATTCCCATATGCTGCATAAGTGTCTCAATCTTCAAGATAAAGTCTGGTGAGCTCTGTAGTGTCAATATTGTTTCAAGAATTTTGTGCTAGAATTTTCTTGCTATGAAGCAAGCTGTCTCTAACCTTGTTTGTAGTAAACCATTGCTTAGTATATTGTAGATCATTGTTTGTGACTATTCCAAAGTCTTTCACGTCCTCTGTCTCTATGAGAGAGTTTCCTGATAACTTGTACCCGTATGAACACTGTACTCAGTGTATTACATTGCATTTATTCGTAGAGAAATTCATCCGACTCTCTTCTGACCCCAGTGACAATTTGTCCAGGTATCCTCTGACCCCAGTGACAATTTATCCAGGTATCTTCTGACCCCAGTGACAATTTGTCCAGGTATCTTCTGACCCCAGTGACAATTTGTCCAGGTATCTTCTGACCCCAGTGACAATTTGTCCAGGTATCTTCTGACCCCAGTGACAATTTGTCCAGGTATCCTCTGACCCCAGTGACAATTTGTCCAGGTATCTTCTGACCCCAGTGACAATTTGTCCAGGTATCTTCTGACCCCAGTGACAATTTGTCCAGGTATCTTCTGACCCCAGTGACAATTTGTCCAGGTATCTTCTGACCCCAGTGACAATTTGTCCAGGTATCTTCTGACCCCAGTGACAATTTGTCCAGGTATTTTCTGACCCCAGTGACAATTTGTCCAGGTATCTTCTGACCCCAGTGAAAATTTGTCCAGGTATCCTCTGACCCCAGTGACAATTTGTCCAGGTATCCTCTGACCCCAGTGACAATTTGTCCAGGTATCTTCTGACCCCAGTGACAATTTGTCCAGGTATCCTCTGACCCCAGTGACAATTTGTCCAGGTATCCTCTGACCCCAGTGACAATTTGTCCAGGTATCTTCTGACCCCAGTGACAATTTGTCCAAGTATCCTCTGACCCCAGTGACAATTTGTCCAGGTATCCTCTGACCCCAGTGACAATTTGTCCAGGTATCTTCTGACCCCAGTGACAATTTGTCCAGGTATCTTCTGACCCCAGTGACAATTTGTCCAAGTATCTTCTGACCCCAGTGACAATTTGTCCAGGTATCTTCTGACCCCAGTGACAATTTGTCCAAGTATCTTCTGACCCCAGTGACAATTTGTCCAGGTATCTTCTGACCCCAGTGACAATTTGTCCAGGTATCTTCTGACCCCAGTGACAATTTGTCCAAGTATCTTCTGACCCCAGTGACAATTTGTGTATCTTCTGACCCCAGTGACAATTTGTCCAGGTATCTTCTGACCCAAGTGACCCAGGTATCTTCTGACCCCAGTGACAATTTGTCCAGGTATCTTCTGACCCCAGTGACAATTTGTCCAGGTATCTTCTGACCCCAGTGACAATTTGTCCAGGTATCTTCTGACCCCAGTGACAATTTGTCCAGGTATCTTCTGACCCCAGTGACAATTTGTCCAGGTATCTTCGAATAATTGGAAATTCAGACATGGATGTTGCACATTCCCCAAATATCGTGTTACCTACAAATGGCTGCAATTTTTGGCTTTAGTCGCAATTCTAGATTATACATACATTCATATATTTATTTATGTCGTGCTGAATAAGCAAAACTTGCGATTAGGCTTCAATAACAATGCTATTCTTGCCGAATAAGGCAAGCAAAAATTTTTGTATACAATAATTTCGCAGATCATTCTGAACCAAACGAAAAAAAAAGTATATTTAATTGTGTTTGTTTATTATTAAATTAATGTAATCTTATCTAAAATATATTTAGTTCGATTAGGCTAAATTAAATTGCGCTTGTTATAATAAGGTTTGGTACAAAATAATTATTTGTTACATTAACATAAATAAAAGATATATCTTTAAACGTATAAGAGAAAATTTTGGAAAGGATTTAATCTTAAATGAGTTCTTGCCAATTGAACAATTTTACCTATTCGACACGACGTGTATATATATATATATATATATATATATATATATATATATATATATATATATATATATATATATATATATATATATATATATATATATATATATATATATATATATATATACGGGAAGCAATGCCATTGACACAATTCTCAGGAAGAAATTGGAAGAGTTAAGGAGAATGGAACAACGAATAAGCAATCCGGACACCCACGATGCCTTGTACCTTCTCACAAAGTGCTTGAGTCTGCCCAGGTTGACATATTTCCTAAGATGTGGACCTTCATATGATAACCCTATACTGCACGAATATGACAGTATTCTGAGGCAGATTTTTACGAAAGTACTTAACCTTACTCTAGAAGACGGGCAGTGGAACCAAGCTACACTTCCAGTCAGACTAGGAGGCATTGGTGTCCGCAAGTCATCACAGATTGCGTTACCTGCTTTTCTGTCCTCGTGTATTGCATCCAGAGAGCTTGTAGCAGCGATTCTCCCTGAACATCTTAGGGACAAGATTGGAGTCCAGGACCAAAAATTCATTGACGGAGCAATGATCTGGGATAATCTAACGGGCTCAGAAACCAGACCTGCACCCCCAACAACTACAAACAATCGCACTGGGATGGTCCAATAATGGAAAATATAGCCTCAACAATGCTTCAGAGTGTGTCAGGGAAGGATAGAGCCCGCCTCCTGGCAGTGAGAGCCCCTCATGCTGGGGACTTTCTGTTGGCTGTTCCCAACTCCAGTCTTGGCACACGCCTCGACCCACAGACCATCCGCATCGGTGTTGCCCTTCGACTTGCCGCCCCTATTCTCGCCGAACACAGGTGTATTAGTGGCAGTGAAGCAGCAGACCAATTCGGGTACCATGGTCTTGTGTGCCGTAAATCCGAGGGAAAGATTGCAAGACATGAGGAGGTTAATAACATTATCAAGAGGAGCCTCACAACAGCTGGATGCCCAGCAGTAAGGGAGCCACCCCAACTATGCAGATCTGATGGCAGCCAGAAGCGTCCAGATGGTATCACCCTTCAAGCCTGGACAGATGGGAAGCAGGTGGTGTGGGACTATACATGTGCATCTACCTTGGCTGATACCTATCTCCAATACACCAGGGAGGAAGGAGGGGCAGCTGCCAGCTTCAGGGAGTCCCAAAAGTCTAGAAAATATGGAGAACTTGCCCATCATTATATGTTTGTTCCCATAGGCTCAGAGACCCTTGGCTCATGGGGAAAGAGTGCATCTAAATTCCTTAAGGAGCTGGGAAAAAGACTCATCAGGGTAACTAGGGATCCCAGGGCAGCTAGTTTCCTGTTCCAGCAGCTCAGTGTGGCTGTTCAAAGGGGTAATGCCTGCTGCATTTTGGGCACACGCCCCAGCTCTGAGGAGCTGGATGAGATTTTCGCCTTATAATCGGTGATACACACGTAACAACATGTACCGTATATGCCACCTTTATATCAACAATGTATCTCTTAAATCTTCTGTACCATATTATGTAATAAAATATTCCTATTGGTAAAAAAAATATATACTAAAAGATGGTTTGGTAGGGGAAGTGGAACATTCAAACGGCTTCAGGAAGAAATCCAAATATTCTTCCTTGAAGCCTTTTTATCCACTTCTCCGAGGCTATGGGACCCACAATTTACACCAGAGGTGGACCCCATCCTATATATAATATATATATATATATATATATATATATATATATATATATATATATATATATATATATATATATATATATATATATATATATATATATATGTATATATATGTATATATATATATATATATATATATATATATATATATATATATATATATATATATATACATATATATATGTATATATATATATATATATATATATATATATATATATATATATATATATATATATATATACATATATATATATATATATATATACATATATATATATATATATATATATATATATATATATATTTATATATATATATATATATATATAAATATATATATATATATATATTTATATATATATACATATATATATACATATATATATATATATTTATATATATATACATATATATATATACATATATATATATATATATATATTTATATATATATAAATATATAAATATATATATGTATATATATATATATATAAGGAATTCGCAAGAGCAGGGGAAATATACACGAACACTGATCTCTCGCTGAAGGAGACTCGAACCTACGAACCTTGGAACAAGGTACGCAGTGTGGGTAGATTGGTAAAGCACTGCGTACATTGTTCCAAGGTTGGTAGGTTCAAGTCTCCTTCAGCCAGAGATCAGTGTTCGTGTATATTTCGCCTGCTCTTGCGAATTCCTTATATATATATATATATATATATATATATATATATATATATATATATATATATATATATATATATATATATATATATATATATATATATATAAACCATGCGACTAGGCGAGGATTTGAACCCATGTCGTTTTGGCCCTGCTTCGTGGTGAGCAAAAATTACATGATGCTCTGACCCACTGGACCACACAATCATGCATGAATCAAGCACCCAGCAGAACTAAGTGTTTTACCTTGATCCAAGGACTTGTGGTGGTGTGGGTGCCTCTGAGCTAATTTCATTCTAATCCCCATTTGATGTACTAGCCTCCACAATCAGTATTTATATTGTTGTGACCACTCTATGATATCAGTAACTTTATATACATGTGATATAGAAGTCACTGGAAATTATGGGATAGCTAAGAAAACTTATTATAGAACAGAACCTATGATAACACCTCAGACCAAGAATGTGCTGGTCCTCCCATACAACAAGAATTTATCTATCCTGCCAAATGCTCTTAGTAGATTTAATATACAAGTAGTATTTAAAAATTCACGGAGTGTTAGAAGCATCTTGATAAAGAATTCACCACAACAACGTGTTGGTGGTGTCTACAGAGTTGGTTGCAATGGTTGCAATCTGTCCTAATTAGGACAAATGGAAAAACCATTAGAGGTGAGAATTTCCCAACACTATTACTCGATATGTATAGCACAGGAGTCAAATGCAATAATCAACTGTATTAGAGCTTGTAATAACCAAGCAAATTAGTGGGAAGCAAGAGTCATCTTCCCTTGTTCCTCAAGGCTTGAAAGGAATATTATAGAATAAGTAATTATTAAGCATAATAAGCATTCATTGTACAATATCAGTGATGAGTTGTTCAAATTAGATGTGTGTTTAGTTGGGCTATTTTTCGTGCAGTTTCTAAAGGTTGAGCAAGAGTTTGCCTCAGAATTATGTGGGTTGAATAACTGGGGCCGTTTTCCTTGTTATTACAGATGCCTCCATGTTTAAATGAGTTTATTTTAACGAGCCCCGTTTCTTTTACATAACTTTTAGAAGTCTCCCCTTTTAATGTTACTGTTTTCTCGTCCCTCTCCCTTTAAATGGACACGCTGTCCTGTGGGTGGCTGCCCCATAATTGCCAGTGAGATCTATATCACTGACAATATATTTATGTACATAAAGTTACCAATATCATAGCGGGATGTGGCCGAATTTTTTATTATTGCCAAGTTAATTTCATTTAGGCTGTTGCAATATCAATGCTTGTGGGATTTTTCTAATGCTATAATATTCATCCTTCTGGGTGTGGGTGTTGGTGTGCCTGGGGGCACTTCCTGTATCCTTTTCTCTCTCTCTCTCTCCCTCCTTCTCTCACTCACTCCAGTGAACACGTCCTTTGGAACGTACTTGCTTGGTCTTCCTCTTTTCTGCAATTTTGCAAGCTCCTGATGATGTGTTGATTGCAACACCAGAGGCCTAGAGCCATCATTCTGCTCCCCCCGTTGTTATTTTGCACATATATATATATATATATATATATATATATATATATATATATATATATATATATATATATATATATATATTCTTCTTTCTTTCAACATACCAGCCATATCCCACCGAGGCATGGCCCAAAAGAAAAAACTGAATAAATTTAGTAATATATACAGGAGAAGGGGTTACTAGCCCCTTGCTCCCGGCATAGTCGCCTCTTACGACACGCATGGCTTACATAGGAAGAATGTTCCACTTCCCCATGGAGATAAGAGGAAATAAACAAGAACAAGAATTAGAAAGAAAACAGAAGAAAACCCAGAGGGGTGTGTATATATATGCTTGTACACGTATGTGTAGTGTGACCTAAGTGTAAGTAGAAGTAGCAAGACGTACCTGTAATTTTGCATATTTATAAGACAGATTATATACCAGCAATCCTACCATCATGTAAAACAATTACAGGCTTTCGTTATACACTCACTTATAGTACCTCCCTGGGCGGTTGCTGTCTACCAACCTACTACCTATATATATATATATATATATATATATATATATATATATATATATATATATATATATATATATATATATATATATATATATATACATGTATGTATATATATATATATATATATATATAAATATATATATATATATATATATATATATATATATATATATATATATATATATATATTTATATACATATATAAATGTATATATATATACATACATATATATATATATATGTATGTATACATGTATATATATATATATATATATATATATATATATATATATATATAATGTATATATATATATATATATATATATATATATATATATATATATATATATATATATATATATATATATATATATATATATATATATATATATATATACATGTCGGCCGTCTCCCACCGAAGCAGGGTGACCCAACAAGAAAGAAAATCCCCAAAAAGAAAATACTTTCATCATCATTCAACACTTTCACCTCACTCACACATAATCACTGTTTTTGCAGAGGTGCTCAGAATACAACAGTTTACAAGCATATACGTATAGATACACAGCATATCCCTCCAAACTGCCAATATCCCAACCCCCTCCTTTAAAGTGCAGGCATTGTACTTCCCATTTCCAGGACTCAAGTCCGGCTATATAAAAATAACCTGTTTCCCTGAATCCCTTCACTAAATATTACCCTGCTCACACTCCAACAGATCGTCAGGTCCCAAATACCATTCGTCTCCATTCACTCCTATCTAGCACGCTCATGCTTGCTGGAAGTCCAAGCCCCTCGCCCACAAAACCTTCTTTACCCTCTCCCTCCAACCTTTTCGAGGACGACCCCTACCCCGCCTTCCTTCCCCTACAGATTTATACGCTCTCCATGTCATTCTACTTTGATCCATTCTCTCTAAATGACCAAACCACCTCAACAACCCCTCTTCTGCCCTCTGACTAATACTTTTAATAACTCCACACCTTCTCCTAATTTTCACACTCCGAATTTTCTGCATAATATTTACACCACACATTGCCCTTAGACAGGACATCTCCACTGCCTCCAACCGTCTCCTCGCTGCACCAGTTATAATCCAAGCTTCACACGCATATAAGAGCGCTGGTACAATTATACTTTCATACATTCCCTTCTTTGCCTCCATAGATAACGTTATTTGTCTCCACATATACCTCAACGCAACACTTACCTTTTTTCCTTCATCAATTCTATGATTAACCTCATCCTTCATAAATCCATCCACTGACATGTCAACTCCCAATTATCTGGAAACATTCACTTCTTCCATACTCCTCCCCTTCAATTTGATATCCAATTTTTCTTTATCTAAATCATTTGATACCCTCATCACCTTACTCTTTTCTATGTTCACTTTCAACTTTCTACCTTTACACACTCTCCCAAACTCATCCACTAACCTTTGCAATTTTTCTTTAGAATCTCCCATAAGCACAGTATCATCAGCCAAAAGTAACTGTGTCAATTCCCATTTTGTATTTGATTCCCCATAATTTAATCCCACCCCTCTCCCGAACACCCTAGCATTTACTTCTTTCAGAACACCATCTATAAATATATTAATTAAACATCCATGGTGACATTACACATCCCTGTCTAAGACCTACTTTTACCGGGAAGTAGTCTCCCTCTCTTCTACACACCCTAACCTGAGCCTCACTATCCTCATAAAAACTATTTACAGCATTTAGTAACTTACTATCTATTCCATATACTTGCAACATCTGCCACATTGCTCCCCTATCCACTCTATCATATGTCTTTTCTAAATCCATAAATGCAATGAAAACTTCCCTACCTTTATCTAAATACTGTTCACATATATGCTTCAATGTAAACACCTGATATATACATCCCCTACCCACTCTAAAACCTCCTTGCTCATCCACAATCCTACATTCTGTCTTGCCTCTAATTCTTTCAATAATAACCCTACCGTACACTTTTCCTGGTATACTCAGTAAAATAATTCCTCTATAATTTTTACAATCTCTTTTGTCCCCTTTCCCTTTATATAAAGGAACTATACGTGCTCTCTGCCAATCCCTAGGTACCTTCCCCTCTTTCACACATCTATTAAACAAAAATACCAACCACTCCAACACTATGTCCCCCCCCCTGCTTTTAACATTTCTGTCATTATCCCATCAGTTCCAGCTGCTTTACCCCCTTTCATTCTACGTAATGCCTCACGCACCTCCCCCACACTTACATCCTGCTCTTCTTCACTCTTAAAAGATGGTATACTTCCCTGGCCAGTGCATGAAATTACCGCCTCCCTTTCTTCATTGACATTTAAAAGTTCCTCAAAATATTCCCACCATCTACCCAAAAGCTCCATCTCCCCAACTAACTCCATTTTTTTTCTTATTTTCATTAAAATTTCTTGACAGTGCCTCTCCCACTCTATCATCTGCTCTCCTCTTTCACTCTCTCATCACTCTCTTCACCTTTCTTTTACTCTTCGTATACTCTGCTCTTCTTATAACACTTCTGCTTTGTAAAAGCCTCTCATAAGATACCTTTTTCTCTTTTATCACACCCTTTACTTCATCATTCCACCAATCACTCCTCTTTCCTCCTGAACCCACCCTCCTATAACCATAAACTTCTGCCTAACATTCTAATACCGCATATTTAAAACTATTCCAACCCTCTTCAACCCCCCCCCCACTACTCATACTTGCACTAGCCCTACCTCTTTGATCAGGAGTTATCCTTGTAAATCCCACAGCTAGCCTCCATACGTCCCACCTTGCCTGACATGGCGTATATATATATATATATATATATATATATATATATATATATATATATATATATATATATATATATATATATATATATATATATATATATACTCTGAAAGAATAATTAATCCAAGCGCTTTCGTGACTACTCACATTATCAAGGAACTATATATATAATGTGAGTAGTCACGAAAGCGCTTATATATGCATATATATACTGTATATATATATATATATATATATATATATATATATATATATATATATATATATATATATATATATATATATATATATATATACGCCATGTCAGGCAAGGTGGGACGTATGGTGGGCTAGCTGTGGGATTTAGAAGAATAACTCCTGATCAAAGAGGTTGACCAGGTCAAGACTGAACAGGACTGAATGTCGCGAGAAGACATTGCAAATGAATCATTTCAACGTTATAAATAGTGGAAGTGTTGTGCAGTTTGTGAAGGTTGATGAGCATAGGTAGTGAGGAAGATGGCCAATGGGAGTGGGAGATAGGAACAAGGCCTACACTGTGTACATGGACGCTGTTCAAGATTATTCAATTCAATTCAATTCAAAGTTTATTCTCTATAAGGATTACAATGTTGAATTTACAGAATTTGGTTATTGTGTGGTTTACATGTAGTTAAATTAATGATTACAGAGTGTACCACTAGAACGCCTAGCATGGCTAGGCATTTCGGGCAGACTTAGTTTAATTCTTTATTTTAAAATATTACAAATTATGAGGTAAGTTGGTATTATGACTAAGTGACTAAATACTAGTTTGTGAGTTTAGCAATGTGAATGCTTTTGTTTTGGCACAGTACATAGTTTCAGTATTGGAGTACCACAGGATTCATTATTTTATGATTGAGATTAATATTTCTGTTTATGGTCAAATGGGTGAGTGAGTGTAAGTGTGAACCACCAGGTGGTATTCGTGTAGTTAGTTGATGGGGTGTATCAGGGAGATAAGATGTTTTCTAATGGTAGTTTTGAAGGTGATGAATGTGTCTGCAGTTCTAGAGTTGTCAGGTAGGGTGTTCCAGATTTTAGGGCCTTTGACATACATTGAATTTTTGTAAAGGTTTAGTCGGACACGGGGAATGTCGTAGAGATGTTTGTGTCTGGTGTTATGCCTGTGGGTTCTGTCACAACTATCAAGAAAGCATTTTAGGTCAAGGTTGATAGTAGAGTTTTAGGTCCTGTAGATGTAGATTGCACAGTAGTAAGTGTGGATGTACTGAACAGGGAGTAAGTTTAGATCTATGAAGAGTGGAGGGGTGTGTTGCCAGGGATGGGATTTAGTGATTATTCTTACTGCAGCTTTTTGTTGGGTTATTATTGGCTATAGGTGTGTTGCTGCAGTTGATCCCCAAGCACAAATAGCATAGGTGAGGTATGGATAAATAAGAGAGTGGTATAGTGTGAGAAGGGCATTTTGCGGCACGTAGTATCGTATCTTGGAGAGGATCCCAACCGTTTCAGATACTTTTTTGGTTATGTGTTTGATATGGGTGCTGAAATTCAGGTTGTTGTCGAGGTATAGGCCTAGGAATTTGCCCTCATTATGTCTGGTAATTAGAGTGTTGTCGATCTTAATGTTAATTTGTGCATCTCCTGCTCTTCTACCAAATATAATATAGTAGGTTTTGTCAGTGTTAAGCATAAGTTTATTGGCTGTCATCCAAGTCGATATTTTGATCAGCTCCTCGTTAACAATGGTGTTGAGGGTGGCAAGATTAGGGTGAGAGATGACATAAGTCGTGTCGTCAGCAAAGAGAATGGGTTTCAGGTGTTGGGATACGTTTGGAAGATCATTGATATATATGAGGAAGAGCAGGGGACCAAGGACACTTCCCTGCGGAACTCCAGTATCAAGTGGCCGTGTTGTTGACGCTGTGTCTTTAATGGTGACATACTGATACCTATTAGTAAGGTAAGATTTGAAATAAGCAAGCGCATGGCCTCTTATACCGTAATGGTCAAGTTTGTGTAGTAGGATGTCGTGGTCTACTGTGTCAAAAGCTTTTGTTAGGTCAATAAAAATTCCTAGTGGATATTCCTTATTTTCCAATGCTGTGTAAAGCAGATCTAGCATTTTTATGATTGCATCATTAGTGCTTTTATTTTTCCTGAATCCAAATTGGCAGGGGTTGAGTATGTTTTGTGCTGTTATGAATGAATATAGTTTCCTGTGCACGAGTTTCTCAAAGATTTTGGATAGCAATGGTAAGTTTGATATTGGCCTATAGTTGTTTAAGTCTGTAGGGTCACCACCTTTATGTATTGGTGTAACCCTTGCCATCTTGAGTAGTTTCGGGAAGGTGCTAGTTTCTAGTGACTTGTTAAAAAGTAATGAAATAGCATGCGAAAGGATATGGGCCGCTCGCTTGTACAGTAATGGTGGGACATGAGACAGATTCCCCGAGTTATTTTTAAGTGACTTTATAATATACGAACCTCGAAAAGCTTTCACAAACACATTTTCCTCCAGCACCATGCGCTATGCTTCCAGTTTACTTAGAAATTATTTAAGTGTTGATGCATGGGTTAATTAGAGGCATATGTTGTGGAAAAAACAATGTGGTGTTAATGTTAACGAGGGAGTAAAGAGTAAAGAGTCGCGGTGAGTAGGTGAAGATGAGGGAACACACTGGGGTTCAGCAGTGCACATACCCACATATTTCATGATGTGCATGGGAGATAAATAATGTGTTTACTGTAAGACAGTATGAACAATATATAGCGTGCAAGTCCCTGTGTAGTGTACTCCTCTCACCCCACTCCCCGGGATACCCCTCACCCAACTACGTTCGCCTCTCACCCAACTACCTGTGACTCCCCCACTCATCTCCCAGCGGCACCCATAGAACAGGGCAGTTTTACCCTCCCAAGCCCCACCAGGCCACCACGGTCAAGTTCACTACCTTCCACACTGTGCACTTCCATGCACCATACCCCCTATGTCGTACTCCACTCCTACAATCTAGCTAGCTAGATGGATGCGAATCAGGAGGAAGCTAGCAGCCAGGAAATTGGCATGGCTGGAAATTCTAGGAGAGGTTAGTGTCGATCAGCTTACAGCTTCGTTGTCTCCTCTCTAATGGTTTCCTCCGCAAACAAGGTAGCTGCCCTGGTTCATGATGTCTTCCAGTGGATAGTAATGACCCACAGCCACTTCAGGCACCTGAACACACTCCAACAGATCCCATCTCATCAGATAATATCATCGAAGCAATTAAAGCAGCAGGTTCCATGACACTCACACAGCCGGGAAACTTACAGACCTCTTAAAAAAGGTTAACGATGGTTCTGCTATCCTAAATGATCTACCAATCATCAAGGCATAGCACAACTTGCTACATTTTGGCAATACCTGCTTAGCTGTGCCGGAAAGAGGGGACAACAGACTAGCCACGATGATTATTAAATCTTTAAGAGACTTTCCTAGAGCCGGTAACCTCATTTGCTTTCCTCATCAATACAAAAACGGGAAAGCAGACCTCCTACTCACTCCACCAACAGTGAAAAAATCAGAGATCAGAGTCCAGGTGAGCATGAAAATTAAAGAGGCCAACACAGTGAGGCCAATCAGGATTATCACCAACAAAAATACAGTTGCCCCAGGGATGCTGACACTGCTGAAGCACTTAGAGGAAAGCACCCTGCCAGAGAACCCAGGGACATTTCCAACACCTCTGTCCTCACTGTGGAACCATTGATTGTGCAAGACTCAGACATTTACAAAGCAATAATGTCATTCCTGTCAGGCTCTGCTGGGGGCTACACTGGAATAAGACCACATCATTTAAAGGAAATAGATAATCCAGTTATTGGGGTGATTGCAAAGATGCTACTTTTAGAGATCACAAGGTTCATCATTAATTTTTTGGCTGGTCTGATTCCTAACGAAATTAAACCTTTCTCTTTTGGTGCATCATTTAGTGCCCTTAAAAAGAAGAATGGAGGAATTAGGCCAACTGCAGTGGACGACACTTTTTGCCACCTCATTTCCAAAGCTGCTATCCAAAGTATTTGCACAGAAGTGGCCATGATGCTTCAACCAAACTAGCTTGGCTTTGGAGTCTCTCAAGGAAGTGAAGCAGCGGTTCATGCAGCAAGGTGGTATATCAACAACCTGACTGAGGACAATGCAGTGGTAAAATTAGATTTCAAGAATGCATTTAATCTCCTGATAAGAGATGTGGCATTAACAGCTGTTCAACAATATTTCCCTGGTCTCTTCAGTTTTGTTTCAGCTGGATATAGCAAGGAATCAATGCTCCTGTTTAGAGAGCATGAAATCACATCATCAGAGGGTGTCCAGCAAGGGGATCCTCTTGTACCATTTCTCTTCTGTATAGCGGTTAGGGAAATCACAGTCAGACTGACCAGTGACCCAAACATCTGGTTCCTGGATGATAGCACACTGGCTTTATTGAGGAAACGTTTCGCCACACAGTGGCTTCATTAGTCCATACAAAGGAGAATGGTGAAGAACAGGAGGAGTTTGAGGTAATCAGAATATATATTGTGGATGTTATGAATGAGAAGAAGCTGGATGTCCTGGCTTTAAGTGAAACAAAGCTGAAGGGGGTGGGAGAGTTTCAGTGGAGAGGAATAAATGGGATTAGGTCAGGGGTTTCAAATAGAGTTAGAGCTAAAGAAGGAGTAGCAATAATGTTGAAGGATAAGCTATGGCAGGAAAAGAGGGACTATAAATGTATTAATTCAAGGATTATGTGGAGTAAAATAAAGATTGGATGTGAAAAGTGGGTTATAATAAGCGTGTATGCACCTGGAGAAGAGAGAAGTGTAGAGGAGAGAGAGAGATTTTGGGAAATGTTGAGTGAATGCGTGGGGAGTTTTGAATCAAGTGTGAGAGTAATGGTGGTTGGGGATTTCAATGCTAAAGTGGGTAATAATGTTATGGAAGGAGTAGTAGGTAAATTTGGGGTGCCAGGGGTAAATGTAAATGGGGAGCCTTTAATTGAGCTATGTGTAGAAAGAAATTTGGTAATAAGTAATACATATTTTATGAAAAAGAGGATAAAAAAATATACAAGGTATGATGTAGCACGTAATGAAAGTAGTTTATTAGATTATGTATTGGTGGATAAAAGGTTGATGGGTAGGCTCCAGGATGTACATGTTTATAGAGGGGCAACTGATATATCGGATCAATATTTAGTTGTAGCTACAGTTAGAGTAAGAGGTAGATGGGAAAAGAGGAAGGTGGCAACAACAAGTAAGAGGGAGGTGAAAGTGTATAAACTAAGGGAGGAGGAAGTTCGGGTGAGATATAAGCGACTATTGGCAGAAAGGTGGGCTAGTGCAAAGATGAGTAGTGGGGGGGTTGAAGAGGGTTGGAATAGTTTTAAAAATGCAGTATTAGAATGTGGGGCAGAAGTTTGTGGTTATAGGAGGGTGGGGGCAGGAGGAAAGAGGAGTGATTGGTGGAATGATGAAGTAAAGGGTGTGATAAAAGAGAAAAAGGTAGCTTATGAGAGGTTTTTACAAAGCAGAAGTGTTATAAGAAGAGCAGAGTATATGGAGAGTAAAAGAAAGGTAAAGAGAGTGGTGAGAGAGTGCAAAAGGAGAGCAGATGATAGAGTGGGAGAGGCACTGTCAAGAAATTTTAATGAAAATAAGAAAAAATTTTGGAGTGAGTTAAACAAGTTAAGAAAGCCTAGGGAAAATATGGATTTGTCAGTTAAAAACAGAGTAGGGGAGTTAGTAGATGGGGAGATGGAGGTATTGGGTAGATGGCGAGAATATTTTGAGGAACTTTTAAATGTTAAGGAAGAAACAGAGGCAGTAATTTCATGCACTGGTCAGGGAGGTATACCATCTTTTAGGAGTGAAGAAGAGCAGAATGTAAGTGTGGGGGAGGTACGTGAGGCATTACGTAAAATGAAAGGGGGTAAAGCAGCTGGAACTGATGGGATCATGACAGAAATGTTAAAAGCAGGGGGGGATATAGTGTTGGAGTGGTTGGTACTTTTGTTTAATAAATGTATGAAAGAGGGGAAGGTACCTAGGGATTGGCAGAGAGCATGTATAGTCCCTTTATATAAAGGGAAAGGGGACAAAAGAGACTGTAAAAATTATAGAGGAATAAGCTTACTGAGTATACCAGGGAAAGTGTACGGTAGGGTTATAATTGAAAGAATTAGAGGTAAGACAGAATGTAGGATTGCGGATGAGCAAGGAGGTTTCAGAGTGGGTAGGGGATGTGTAGATCAGGTGTTTACATTGAAGCATATATGTGAACAGTATTTAGATAAAGATAGGGAAGTTTTTATTGCATTTATGGATTTAGAAAAGGCATATGATAGAGTGGATAGAGGAGCAATGTGGCAGATGTTGCAAGTATATGGAATAGGTGGTAAGTTATTAAATGCTGTAAAGAGTTTTTATGAGGATAGTGAGGCTCAGGTTAGGGTGTGTAGCAGAGAGGGAGACTACTTCCCGGTAAAAGTAGGTCTTAGACAGGGATGTGTAATGTCACCATGGTTGTTTAATATATTTATAGATGGGGTTGTAAAGGAAGTAAATGCTAGGGTGTTTGGGAGAGGGGTGGGATTAAATTATAGGGAATCAAATTCAAAATGGGAATTGACACAGTTAATTTTTGCTGATGATACTGTGCTTATGGGAGATTCTAAAGAAAAATTGCAAAGGTTAGTGGATGAGTTTGGGAATGTGTGTAAAGGTAGAAAGTTGAAAGTGAACATAGAAAAGAGTAAGGTGATGAGGGTGTCAAATGATTTAGATAAAGAAAAATTGGATATCAAATTGGGGAGGAGGAGTATGGAAGAAGTGAATGTTTTCAGATACTTGGGAGTTGACGTGTCGGCGGATGGATTTATGAAGGATGAGGTTAATCATAGAATTGATGAGGGAAAAAAGGTGAGTGGTGCGTTGAGGTATATGTGGAGTCAAAAAACGTTATCTATGGAGGCAAAGAAGGGAATGTATGAAAGTATAGTAGTACCAACACTCTTATATGGGTGTGAAGCTTGGGTGGTAAATGCAGCAGCGAGGAGACGGTTGGAGGCAGTGGAGATGTCCTGTTTAAGGGCAATGTGTGGTGTAAATATTATGCAGAAAATTCGGAGTGTGGAAATTAGGAGAAGGTGTGGAGTTAATAAAAGTATTAGTCAGAGGGCAGAAGAGGGGTTGTTGAGGTGGTTTGGTCATTTAGAGAGAATGGATCAAAGTAGAATGACATGGAAAGCATATAAATCTATAGGGGAAGGAAGGCGGGGTAGGGGTCGTCCTCGAAAGGGTTGGAGAGAGGGGGTAAAGGAGGTTTTGTGGGTAAGGGGCTTGGACTTCCAGCAAGCGTGCGTGAGCGTGTTAGATAGGAGTGAATGGAGACGAATGGTACTTGGGACCTGACGATCTGTTGGAGTGTGAGCAGGGTAATATTTAGTGAAGGGATTCAGGGAAACCGGTTATTTTCATATAGTCGGACTTGAGTCCTGGAAATGGGAAGTACAATGCCTGCACTTTAAAGGAGGGGTTTGGGATATTGGCAGTTTGGAGGGATATGTTGTGTATCTTTATATGTGTATGCTTCTAGACTGTTGTATTCTGAGCACCTCTGCAAAAACAGTGATAATGTGCGAGTGTGGTGAAAGTGTTGAATGATGATGAAAGTATTTTCTTTTTGGGAATTTTCTTTCTTTTTTGGGTCACCCTGCCTCGGTGGGAGACTGCCGACTTGTTGAAAAAAAAAAAAAAAAAAAAAAAAAAATATATATATATATATTTATATATATATATATATATATATATATATATATATATATATATATATATATATATATATATATATATATATATATATATATATATATATATATATATGAATCTTCTAGTCTCCTTCAGCCAGAGATCAGTGTTTGTGTATATTTCGCCTGCTCTTGCGAATTCCTTGCATTGTTAAAATCTCTAGTAAGGCTGATGCATGCAGGGGATGAGATGAAAAGCTGTAAGCCTTCTCCCTGAAAGCTGGCTGCCTTGGATCAAAGTATAGCGGAAGCTGAACTCCAAGGTATTGGTCCAGTGTGGGTAGATTGGTAAAGCACTGCGTACCTTGTTCCAAGGTTCGTAGGTTCGAGTCTCCTTCAGCCAGAGATCAGTGTTTGTGTGTGTTTCGCCTGCTCTTGCGAATATATATATATATACTTATATATATGTCGTGCCGAATACGCAAAACTGGTCAATTAGTCCTTTCTAAAATTTAATCTTATACGTTTAAAGATATATTTTTTTCATTAATGTTAAAGTAAAAATTTTTAATTTTGCTCCAAAAGAATCTTAGAAAACTTACCTAACCTTATTATAACAAGAACAATTTATTTTAGCGTAACCCAACTAAATATATTTTAGATTTGTTTACAATAATTTAATACTAAACTAACACAGTGAAATATATTTTTTTCGTTAGGTTCAGAATGATTTTGGCGAAATTATTGCATACAAAAATTTTCGCTTGTCCTATATGGCAACAGCGTTGCTATTTAAGCCAAGATCGCAAGTTCTGCCTATTCGGCACGACATATATATATATGTATATATATATATGTATATATATATATATATATATATATATATATATATATATATATATATATATATATATATATATATATATATGTATGTATGTATATACATATATATAAGCTGAAGGGGGTAGGGGAGTTTCGGTGGGGGGAAATAAATGGGATTAAATCTGGAGTATCTGAGAGAGTTAGAGCTAAGGAAGGGGTAGCAGTAATGTTGAAGGATCAGTTATGGAATGAGAAAAGAGAATATGAATGTGTAAATTCAAGAATTATGTGGATTAAAGTAAAGGTTGGATGCGAAAAGTGGGTCATAATAAGCGTGTATGCACCTGGAGAAGAGAGGAATGCAGAGGAGAGAGAGAGATTTTGGGAGATGTTAAGTGAATGTATAGGAGCCTTTGAACCAAGTAAGAGAGTAATTGTGGTAGGGGACGTGAATGCTAAAGTAGGAGAAACTTTTAGAGAGGGTGTGGTAGGTAAGTTTGGGGTGCCAGGTGTAAATGATAATGGGAGCCCTTTGATTGAACTTTGTATAGAAAGGGGTTTAGTTATAGGTAATACATATTTTAAGAAAAAGAGGATAAATAAGTATACAAGATATGATGTAGGGTGAAATGACAGTAGTTTGTTGGATTATGTATTGGTAGATAAAAGACTGTTGAGTAGACTTCAGGATGTACATGTTTATAGAGGGGCCACAGATAAACCAGATCACTTTCTAGTTGTAGCTACACTGAGAGTAAAAGGTAGATGGGATACAAGGAGAATAGAAGCATTAGGGAAGAGAGAGGTGAAGGTTTATAAACTAAAAGAGGAGGCAGTTAGGGTAAGATATAAACAGCTATTGGAGGATAGATGGGTTAATGAGAGCATAGGCAATGGGGTCGAAGAGGTATGGGGTAGGTTTAAAAATGTAGTGTTAGAGTGTTCAGCAGAAGTTTGTGGTTACAGGAAAGTGGGTGTGGGAGGGAAGAGGAGCGATTGATGGAATGATGATGTAAAGAGAGTAGTAAGGGAGAAAAAGTTAGCATATGAGAAGCTTTTACAAAGTAGAAGTGATGCAAGGAGGGAAGAACATATGGAGAAAAGGAGAGAGGTTAAGAGAGTTGTGAAGTAATGTAAAAAGAGAGCAAATGAGAGAGTGGGTGAGATGTTATCAACAAATTTTGTTGAAAATAAGAAAAAGTTTTGGAGAGAGATTAACAAGTTAAGGAAGCCTAGAGAACAAATGGATTTGTCAGTTAAAAATAGGAGAGGAGAGTTATTAAATGGAGAGTTAGAGGTATTGGGAAGATGGAGGGAATATTTTGAGGAATTGTTAAATGTTGATGAAGATAGGGAAGCTGTGATTTCGTGTATAGGGCAAGGAGGAATAACATCTTGTAGGAGTGAGGAAGAGCCAGTTGTGAGTGTGGGGGAAGTTTGTGAGGCAGTAGGTAAAATGAAAGGGGGTAAGGCAGCCGGGATTGTCGGGATAAAGATAGAAATGTTAAAAGCAGGTGGGGATATAGTTTTGGAGTGGTTGGTGCAATTATTTAATAAATGTATGGAAGAGGGTAAGGTACCTAGGGATTGGCAGAGAGCATGCATAGTTCCTTTGTATAAAGGCAAAGGTGACAAAAGAGAGTGCAAAAATTATAGGGGGATAAGTCTGTTGAGAATACCTGGTAAAGTGTATGGTAGAGTTATTATTGAAAGAATTAAGAGTAAGACGGAGAGGAGGTGAATGTATTCAGATATTTGGGAGTGGACGTGTCAGCGGATGGGTCTATGAAAGATGAGGTGAATCATAGAATTGATGAGGGGAAAAGGGTGAGTGGTGCCTTAGGAGTCTGTGGAGAGAAAGAACTTTGTCCTTGGAGGCAAAGAGGGGAATGTATGAGAGTATAGTTTTACCAACTGTCTTATATGGGTGTGAAGCATGGGTGATGAATGTTGCAGCAAGGAGAAGGCTGGAGGCAGTGGAGATGTCATGTCTGAGGGCAATGTGTGGTGTGAATATAATGCAGAGAATTCGTAGTTTGGAAGTTAGGAGGAGGTGCAGGATTACCAAAACTGTTGTCCAGAGGGCTGAGAAAGGGTTGTTGAGGTGGTTCGGACATGTAGAGAGAATGGAGCGAAACAGAGTGACTTCAACAGTGTATCAGTCTGTAGTGGAAGGAAGGCGGGGTAGGGGTCGGCCTAGGAAAGGTTGGAGGGAGGGGGTAAAGGAGGTTTTGTGTGCGAGGGGCTTGGACTTCCAGCAGGCATGCATGAGCGTGTTTGGTAGGAGTGAATGGAGACAAATGGTTTTTAATACTTGACGTGCTGTTGGAGTGTGAGCAAAGTAACATTTATGAAGGGGTTCAGGGAAACCGGCAGGCCGGACTTGAGTCCTGGAGATGGGAAGTACAGTGCCTGCACTATGAAGGAGGGGTGTTAATGTTGCAGTTTAAAAACTGTAGTGTAAAGCACCCTTCTGGCAAGACAGTGATGGAGTGAATGATGGTGAAAGTTTTCCTTTTTCGGGCCACCCTGACTTGGTGGGAATCGGCCAGTGTGATTAAAATATATATATATATATATATATATATATATATATATATATATATATATATATATATATATATATATATATATATATATATATATATATATATATATATATATATATATATATATATAATTTTATACGCTCAAACACTCAGCTGTTTAAAACTCCTTGTTGTTACCTGTTAGTGAGCCAGTCACTGACCATGTTTTGGTGACTATTCACTATAGTTTGAGTCTTTAATCTGCTAAGTAAATTTCGATGTGGCAATTTGTCAAATGTCTTCTGTAAACAAAGAAAATTTGAAGAGAAGAGCAGAAAAGTCTTCAAGTGACTACAGGACGTGTCAAACAAGGGACCACTGTATTCTAACTACAATACAAGATTATGAAAATAGAGAATGGAAATGGAAGCTGGTACCGAGCACAGACTAGATGTATGGAAAGTACCAACCTCATTTACGACAAAGGACACAGGAGTTAATAGAACTCCAAACACAATAACCACATAACCACAACTTAACATGCGTGCCTTGCGGACATTCGTTGAATACAAAGCGCTATTATCGAGTCCTCATCACTTACCTGTTATATCGAGAAATTAAAGTTGAGAGATTCACAACGATGCTAATCAAAGAACTAATGAAATTTTCACTAATAACTAAATCAGTCCGTGTAGGAGGCGATACAGTCTTGTAAATTCTATTTTATGGCCTGTAAAACCATTCTTCTGGGATAGTTTTTATGAGTCTTTCAAGACTCCTCGTTCATGAGAAAATGGAAGGAAACGATTATTTTAGTAAAGTCCTTAAGTCAAGAATTTTTTCCTACATATGGAGGTAATAGAGAGAGAGAGAGAGAGAGAGAGAGAGAGAGAGAGAGAGAGAGAGAGAGAGAGAGAGAGAGAGAGAGAGAGAGAGAGAGAGAGAGAGAGAGAGAGAGACAGAGAGAGAGAGAGAGACAGAGAGAGAGACAGAGAGAGAGACAGAGAGAGAGACAGAGAGAGAGAGAGAGAGAGAGAGAGAGAGAGAGAGAGAGAGAGAGAGAGAATGAACAAAGCAAAGTTTAAAGGTATCAGAGGCCATAAAGTGAGATAAAAGTTACACACACCATACACAAACAAAAGACAGAGTGAGAGACACATGACAGGTCAGTAAGGGATCCACAGCCATAACCTATCAACAACAAAACAAAGTCGCTAAAATGTAATGTATGAAACACACACACACACACACACACACACACACAGGAGGAGAGGTTAAGGGAAATCAACCTGACGACACTGGAGGACAGGAGAGAGAGGGGGGACATGATAACGACATACAAAATTCTGAAAGGAATTGACAAGGTGGACAAAGACAGGATGTTCCAGAGATGGGACACAGTAACAAGGGGACACAGTTGGAAGTTGAAGACACAGATGAATCACAGGGATGTTAGGAAGTATTTCTTCAGTCACAGAGCTTTTCAGGAATTGGAATAGTTTGAAAAGCGATGTAGTGGAGGCAGGATCCATACATAGCTTTAAGCAGAGGTATGATAAAGCTAAATATTCAGTTAGAGTGACCTAGTAGCGACCAGTGAAGAGGCGGGGCCAGGAGCTAGGACTCGACCCCTGCAACCTCAACTAGGTGAGTACAACTAGGTGAGGACACACACACACACACACACACAAACATATAACAGGGAGGGCACTGCAATGGATCAGGGAATACCTGACAGGAAGGCAACAACGAGTCATGGTACGTGAAGAGGTATCACAGTGGGCGCCTGTGACGAGTGGGGTCCCACAGGGGTCAGTTCTAGGACCAGTGCTATTTTTGATATATGCGAACGACATGATGGAAGGAATAGACTTTGAAGTGTCCCTATTCGCAGATGATGTGAATCTGATGAGAAGAATTAAATCGGACGAGGATGAAGCAGGACTGCAAACATTCGCTGCCTGACTACGGTGGAGTGCGGTTGTGCTCAGCACCCCTCTGCTGTTTTCAGGCGAGCTACCACAGTACATCAGCAACCATTGAGTAGTGAGGACGTGCGCTGTTCATTTTGGGATATCAAAATGGCTGAACATACAGTACAGAGAGTAAATACTATCTGCATAGAGCTGGTTCGTGGTACGTTAAGTGGAGATACGATGAACGTACTTCTCCCTAACATCATCAGGGACACATATGGTATCCCCAACGAGGAATTATATGGCGACGCTCTTAATGGTTTGACAAGAATCATCGTGAAATTTCTAAGAGCCGGCTTCCACACAAGAATTGTCGAGCAGTACCAGGAACAACGCATGAGTGTGAATTCAGCGATGGATGTTGTGTTACATGATGTTTCTAAGTACTTCACATGGGTGAAGGTACGGAATGTACCCTTCGAGGCCACGGCGTATGGACTACAGGAGTTTTTTCGCAGTTATGGGACAGTACATTCTGCAACCATGGGGGTATGGAGGGATGGTCCGTATGAAGGAATGCCGGAAGGTTCTTACACCCTTAAAATGTCTTTAACAAGGCCTATACCATCCTATGTAACGATGACCGGTTGTAGAACACAGGTTTATGTGTACTATGAGGGTCAGAGAAAAACATGTCGTCTGTGTAGCTCTTATGAGCACATGGCAGCCCAGTGTCCTAGGAGGCGGGCTCCTCGAATTCTGGAAACGCCGATTGTGATTCAACAGTCGTGTGATTTGGTGCCTGGCTCTGTTGCCTCGGGAGGCCGGAGGCCTGATCTCTGGAGCGAGGAGGTCGACCGGGAGGTGGCGGAGGCGGAGATGTGTGTCACTATCCCAGGGGAGTCGGGGGAGTCGAAGGTGTTATCTGAGGAGTCTTTTGTCCAGGAAGCTTCGACTCAGGAGGGTTTACTGGCAGATGTGATCAAGGATTTTTTGGATGGGGAGGAGCCCGGTGCAGAAGGTGTCCTCAGTTTATGTGAAGTTGGAGCGCTGGAGGGACAACAAATTGTGGAGAAAGACTTGAGTAAGAAAAGGCTGGAGCGTGTGGTGGCCGTGGAGGTACACCAGGAGGATTCGTCTGAGGGTGAGATGTGTGTAAGTGGAAGTTCTAGAAAAAGAACTGCGGCATCAGAGATAGACGAGGTTATTACCCCGGGGCAGAGGCCGGAGAAGAAGTCATGGGCAGCGGTTGTGGAGCCGATGCCACATAGTGGTAGTCGTGCGCCTGAGTTGCACAGTGGGAGAGGGATGGGGGAGGTGACTGCACAGGATAACTCGAGTGGTAAGGGAATACGTAATGTGAAAAGTGCAGCGAGTAAATCCCAGCGGCATAGGGGAAAGCCGCCCCTTCTATAATTTTCAGAAGTGTCGCACTTAATGTCAATGGACTTAAGACTGAGGTTAAGAAAGTTTGGTTGGAGTGGATTTTACGGCGGTTTGATGTAGATATTTGCTTTTTGCAAGAGCATAATCATAGGGCTGGTTGTGTGTTGCGGTTAAAAGGATATCGGATGTATGTTTCCAGTGGTTTGCAATTGAAAGGTGGGGTAGCAGTGGCGATAAAGGAGACCAGCCCCTTGCGTGTCATCGGCTGGGAAGAGGGGGGGTGGGAGGGTCGTGAGGGTGGATGGTGTCTGGGGGGAGAGTCGAGCTAGTTTTGTAGGAGTTTACATGCCAGCAACTAGCAATACCAGGGTAAAAGTAGATTTTGTCAGAGAGGTATTGCTGTATCACTTGAGAGGTTTGCCTGCTTTAACAGTAATAGGTGGTGATTGGAATTGTGTGATTAGGAGTGGTGATGTCGAACCGAGAGGGGCGGGTTGTGTGCTGAGTGTGCTGAGAGATGTATTGCGAGATATTGGGGTTGTTGATGTGGTGGGGAGGGGGGGATACCTAGTGGAGCACACGTTCGCCCGTAGGGGATATGAAGCACGATTGGACAGAATTTTTATTAAGCAGGGTATAGATGTTGTGAGGGTGCAAACCTTCGATGTGGGGTTTTCGGATCACAGGGCAGTAATAGCAGATTTGATGTGGGATGGAGTGGTGAGTATTTATTCTGGATACTGGAAATTAAATGTAAGGCTTCTTAAGGAGGAGGGGGAGGGGTCTTTTTTCAGTGATTGGTGGTTGCCTTTTTGGGAGGCTAGGGACAGGGAGATAGATTTGTTAGATTGGTGGGAAATGCAGGCAAAACCGGGAATAGCGAATTTTTTTAAGGTTAGGGGACGAGAAGAGGCGAGGTGGCGTTTTGGGTTGCAAAATTATCTGGAGGGACAGTTGCAAGATTGTTATGTTGGGGGAGGTGGTAGGAGGGATGACATGGACAGTCTGCGGAGCAGGATCGCTGAATTACACAATGATAGGTTTGATGCAATTAGGGTTAGGGCGGGGTTAGAGGATGTTTTGTGGGGTGATAAGCCGTCTGGATTTGTTTTACGTAAATTTAGGGACCGACAGAGTGTAACCACCATTCTACAATTGGAGACAAGCCCTGGGGTGGGAGGGTATCCAGAGGGTCGGGTCCTATCCAATACGGAAAGTATGAGTCTTTATGCAGAGAGTTGGTTTAGGGAGAAATGGAGTTGGAGGGAGGGGGGTTCCTGGGAGGGTATTTTTGAAGGGGGTTTCCATAGCGTTTTAAGTGAGCAGGATAGAGTGGGGTTGGAGGTTGGTATAAGTGAGGTTGAGGTGGAAGAGGCAGTTTTCGGGATGAGTACCGGGAAAACACCAGGGATAGACGGTATACCAAATGATTTTTATAGAGCACATTGGGGGTGTATTAGGCAGTGCTTTGTTAGGCTATTGGATCATATGTTAACTAGTGGGAAGTTGGGCACATCGCAAAGTACGGGTATCATAGTTTTGGTGCCAAAGAAGAGGGGGGGAAGAGAGTTGAGTGCTTACCGAGCAATATCTTTGATGTGCGCAGATTACAAGGTTTTTGCGAAAATTTTGGGTAATAGACTGAAGAAGGTCATGGGGTCGGTGATACATGGGGGACAATTTGGTATCCCGGGGAGGAGTATGCGGGTAGGTCATGGACGTATTCGGGATTTCCTTGATGGTAGAAGTAAGGGAGGTATTGTAGGTCTGGATTGGGAGAAAGCTTATGATTATGTGGATAGGGAATTTTTGTTTGAGAGTATGGTGAGAATGGGTTTTGGAGGGAGGGTGGTTGGATGGGTGAGGACATTGTATGAGAATGCATCGATGAGAGTACAGGTAAATGGTAGGTTGGGTAGTTCAGTAAGCATGGGGAGGGGTTTAAGGCAGGGGTGTCCACTCTCCCAAATACTCTTTGCATGTATGCAGAATCCTTTCTATGTTCTGGTTAATGGTGGGATGGGAAGGATGGGGGTGAGTGGATGATTTTGTGGGAATATTGTTGGTTATGTAGATGATACAACTGTTTTACTTAATGAGATAGAAGATTTAAGTAAAGTGGGAAGGGTAATTGAGATTTTTGGGAATGCTACTGGCATGAGAGTTAATAAGCAGAAATCATTCGCTGCCTGACTACGGTGGAGTGCGGTTGTGCTCAGCACCCCTCTGCTGTTTTCAGGCGAGCTACCACAGTACATCAACAACCATTGAGTAGTGAGGACGTGCGCTGCTCATTTTGGGATATCAAAATGGCTGAACATACAGTACGGAGAGTAAATACTATCTGCATAGAGCTGGTTCGTGGTACGTTAAGTGGAGATACGATGAACGTACTTCTCCCTAACATCATCAGGGACACATATGGTATCCCCAACGAGGAATTATATGGCGTCGCTCTTAATGGTTTGACAAGAATCTTCGTGAAATTTCTAAGAGCCGGCTTCTACACAAGAATTGTCGAGCAGTACCAGGAACAACGCATGAGTGTGAATTCAGCGATGGATGTTGTGTTACATGATGTTTCTAAGTACTTCACATGGGTGAAGGTACGGAATGTACCCTTCGAGGCCACGGCGTATGGACTACAGGAGTTTTTTCGCAGTTATGGGACAGTGCATTCTGCAACCATGGGGGTATGGAGGGATGGTCCGTATGAAGGAATGCCGGAAGGTTCTTACACCCTTAAAATGTCTTTAACAAGGCCTATACCATCCTATGTAACGATGACCGGTTGTAGAACACAGGTTTATGTGTACTATGCGGGTCAGAGAAAAACATGTCGTCTGTGTAGCTCTTATGAGCACATGGCAGCCCAGTGTCCTAGGAGGCGGGCTCCTCGAATTCTGGAAACGCCGATTGTGATTCAACAGTCGTGTGATTTGGTGCCTGGCTCTGTTGCCTCAGGAGGCCGGAGGCCTGATCTCTGGAGCGAGGAGGTCGACCGGGAGGTGGCGGAGGCGGAGACGTGTGTCACTATCCCAGGGGAGTCGGGGGAGTCGAAGGTGTTATCTGAGGAGTCTTTTGTCCAGGAAGCTTCGACTCAGGAGGGTTTACTGGCAGATGTGATCAAGGATTTTTTGGATGGGGAGGAGCCCGGTGCAGAAGGTGTCCTCAGTTTATGTGAAGTTGGAGTGCTGGAGGGACAACAAATTGTGGAGAAAGACTTGAGTAAGAAAAGGCTGGAGCGTGTGGTGGCCGTGGAGGTACACCAGGAGGATTCGTCTGAGGGTGAGATGTGTGTAAGTGGAAGTTCTAGAAAAAGAACTGCGGCATCAGAGATAGACGAGGTTATTACCCCGGGGCAGAGGCCGGGGAAGAAGTCATGGGCAGCGGTTGTGGAGCCGATGCCACATAGTGCTAGAGGTGCGCCTGAGTTGCACAGTGGGAGAGGGAGGGGGGAGGTGACTGCACAGGATAACTCGAGTGGTAAGGGAATACGTAATGTGAAAAGTGCAGCGAGTAAATCCCAGCGGCATAGGGGAAAGCCGCCCCTTCTATAATTTTCAGAAGTGTCATGCTTAATGTCAATGGACTTAAGACTGAGGTTAAGAAAGTTTGGTTGGAGTGGTTTTTACGGCGGTTTGATGTAGATATTTGCTTTTTGCAAGAGCATAATCATAGGGCTGGTTGTGTGTTGCGGTTAAAAGGATATCGGATGTATGTTACCAGTGGTTTGCAATTGAAAGGTGGGGTAGCAGTGGCGATAAAGGAGACCAGCCCCTTGCGTGTCATCGGCTGGGAAGAGGGGGGGGGGTGGGCGGGTCGTGAGGGTGGATGGTGTCTGGGGTGAGAGTCGAGCTAGTTTTGTAGGAGTTTACATGCCAGCAACTAGCAATACCAGGGTAAAAGTAGATTTTGTCAGAGAGGTATTGCTGTATCACTTGAGAGGTTTGCCTGCTATAACAGTAATAGGTGGTGATTGGAATTGTGTGATTAGGAGTGGTGATGTCGAACCGAGAGGGGCGGGTTGTGTGCTGAGTGTGCTGAGGGATGTATTGCGAGATATTGGGGTTGTTGATGTGGTGGGGAGGGGGGGATACCTAGTGGAGCACACGTTCGTCCGTAGGGGATATGAAGCACGATTGGACAGAATTTATATTAAGCAGGGTATAGATGTTGTGAGGGTGCAAACCTTCGATGTGGGGTTTTCGGATCACAGGGCGGTAATAGCAGATTTGATGTGGGATGGAGTGGTGCGTATTTATTCTGGGTACTGGAAATTAAATGTAAGGCTTCTTAAGGAGGAGGGGGAGGGGTCTTTTTTCAGTGATTGGTGGTTGCCTTTTTGGGAGGCTAGGGACAGGGAGATAGATCTGTTAGATTGGTGGGAAATGCAGGCAAAACCGGGAATAGCGAATTTTTTTAAGGTTAGGGGACGAGAAGAGGCGAGGTGGCGTTTTGGGTTGCAAAATTATCTGGAGGGACAGTTGCAAGATTGTTATGTTGGGGGAGGTGGTAGGAGGGATGACATGGACAGTCTGCAGAGCAGGATCGCTGAATTACACAATGATAGGTTTGATGCAATTAGGGTTAGGGCGGGGTTAGAGGATGTTTTGTGGGGTGATAAGCCGTCTGGGTTTGTTTTACGTAAATTTAGGGACCGACAGAGTGTAACCACCATTCTACAATTGGAGACAAGCCCTGGGGTGGGAGGGTATCCAGTGGGTCGAGTCCTATCCAATACGGAAAGTATGAGTCTTTATGCAGATAGTTGGTTTAGGGAGAAATGGAGTTGGAGGGAGGGGGGTTCCTGGGAGGGTATTTTTGAAGGGGGGTTCCATAGCATTTTAAGTGAGCAGGATAGAGTGGGGTTGGAGGTTGGTATAAGTGAGGTTGAGGTGGAAGAGGCAGTTTTCGGGATGAGTACCGGGAAAACACCAGGGATAGACGGTATACCAAATGATTTTTATAGAGCACATTGGGGGTGTATTAGGCAGTGCTTTGTTAGGCTATTGGATCATATGTTAACTAGTGGGAAGTTGGGCACATCGCAAAGTACGGGTGTCATAGTTTTGGTGCCAAAGAAGAGGGGGGGAAGAGAGTTGAGTGCTTACCGAGCAATATCTTTGATGTGCGCAGATTACAAGGTTTTTGCGAAAATTTTGGGTAATAGACTGAAGAAGGTCATGGGGTCGGTGATACATGGGGGACAATTTGGTATCCCGGGGAGGAGTATGCGGGTAGGTCATGGACGTATTCGGGATTTCCTTGAGGGTAGTAGTAAGGGAGGTATTCTAGGTCTGGATTGGGAGAAAGCTTATGATTATGTGGATAGGGAATTTTTGTTTGAGAGTATGGTGAGAATGGGTTTTGGAGGGAGGGTGGTTGGATGGGTGAGGACATTGTATGAGAATGCATCGATGAGAGTACAGGTAAATGGTAGGTTGGGTAGTTCAGTAAGCATGGGGAGGGGTTTAAGGCAGGGGTGTCCACTCTCCCAAATACTCTTTGCATGTATGCAGAATCCTTTCTATGTTCTGGTTGATGGTGGGATGGGAAGGATGGGGGAGAGAGGTGGATTTTGTGGGAATATTGTTGGTTATGTAGATGATACAACTGTTTTACTTAATGAGATAGAAGATTTAAGTAAAGTGGGAAGGGTAATTGAGATTTTTGGGAATGCAACTGGGATGAGAGTTAATAAGCAGAAATCACGGTTGCTGGAGGTAGGCAATTGGGTAGGAGGTACCTTGGGGGAAGAGGTACCTTGGGGGAGGAGTTTGGATGGATAACTGTAAATAGGCTAAAGATTTGTGGGATTTTGTATTTAGCAGATGTACAGGAGAGCAGTGTTTGTTCTAGTATAATCCAGTCTGTGCTGTAAGAACATATGTGCACTCTATGTATGTATATATATGCATGTGTGTCTTATATACATATATACATGATTATAGGACTTATTCCTACATATTTTATGACTCCGACGTTCCGTTTTGTAGTCGGTATGTTTCCCCGTAAACGGGTTGGTTCTTACGGTAGAATTTCGTTATATCAATATGTTAAAATGGTTTTTTTTGTTTATTGTGTGTGTACTGACATTGTCTGTCACGGTTTTGGATTTGCTAATTGTCGGCTTGTATCATGTGTATGTTGTTTTTAAATAAAATATAAAAAAAAAAAAATAAGCAGAAATCACGGTTGTTGGAGGTAGGCGCTTGGGTAGGAGGGACCTTGGGGGAGGAGTTTGGTTGGATAACTGTAGATAGGCTAAAGATTTGTGGGATTTTGTTTTTGGCAGATGCACAGGAGAGCAGGAGGGTTAATTCAGAAATGGTAATGGACAGAGCTTTGAGTAGGCTCAGGAGTCTAAGGGCCGGGGATGTAACCTTGCATCAAAGGGTTGTGGTGGTAAATACGCTGATTTATAGTAAGGTGTGGGGAGTGGCGGAAATTTACCCCTTAAGAAGTCAGGATATTATGGAAATGCAAAGAAGGGTCTTAAGGTATGTGTGGGGCTATGGGAGGGCGTGGTTGGGCAAAGATGTAGTAATGACTGCGGTAAGGCAGGGAGGACTGGGATTGATTGCATTAGGGTCTAGGGTGAAGGCGCTATATGTGAAGCAGAGGTATATTCGGGCAGCGGGGGAAAGGGGTCTTCGGGTGGGGGAGGTGATGGGGGATATCCGCAAATGGTGGGGTGGCAGGGACTTAGTGGAGTGTGAAGACATGTTGCGGTTTATGTTAAAGGTATGCAATGTTAAAAAACTCAAGGTAAAACGGTTAGTGGGTGTGGGCCGTCGTCAGGAATTAATGCAAGGGATGGCAGTGTATCCCACATATGATTGGAGAGTGATATGGGTGGAATTTAGTAAATTAAGAATACCGGCAAGAGCGAGGGAATTAGTATATAGATTTCTTATGGGGACGTTAGCATCGAAAGAGGTGCTAAGACGAATGGGTTTTGTGAAAGAGGCGTCATGCGCTTTTTGTGGGGAAGTTGAAACGGCTTTTCATGTAGTATATTTTTGTTCTGCATTGGAGGTGGTAAGATTGTGGTTGAAGAGGGTTTTCTTTTTATTGGGGGGGGAAAGATATCACCCCTTAGGGCTTTAATGTTAGATATGGGAGGGGTACCCAAAGAGGTGGGAAGGGCTATCAGATATGTAATAGTTGATTACTTGTATGTTTCTTGGGGGATGAGGGAGGTGGAGGGGAACATTAGGATAAAAGCGTTGGCGGCGAGTTTTTATAGGACAGCATGTAGGAACAAACAATTATATGGGGGAAGGTGGGTAATTAGTTTTTCGGAGGGATATCGTGAACTTACTGTTGAACGTCTACTCCGTTTGAGTATGGGGTGAGAGGCAAGGGGTTGGTCTCTTCAGTGGTGCGCCCTCTTGGTGTGATTGGAAGCCTGGTGAGGTATGGTTGATTGGTTTGCACGGTGGTTGATGTGGGTAAAGTTTATTGTAGGGAGCCGTTGGGGGCTCCTGGGTATGTAGACCTTATGAATTTTTGTAAAATCATAGAGTCAAAAGTTGTATGTGATTTTCGGTTTTTTCCCTTATTGTTATAAGAATCATTATATAGGAGGTTTATATTTATATGTATAATGTGAGGTTATGTCTTATATATTTTTAATCTGAAGATAGATTCAGCCTTGTCATACACCTCTTTTTTTTTTATTGTATTGAATATGTACATTATGCACTATGTACGAAAATATATAAGTAATTGATGGGGTTTATATATACCCTTATTTTGTATGGAAGGTCCTATTATATATTGAGTGTTAATCAGTAATATTAACTTTGTGTATGTGTAGGGGGTTTGGGGGAACCAATGTCTTTGGTATAGTTCTATCATAGATTGTAATATTTAGTTTATTTGCAGACAAGTCATTTAGCGATTTATTTCTATGTATGATTTAGTTTGTTCTTATGAATAAGTGCACATACACGTATGTGTATATGCATGCGTATATGTATACATATATGATTGCAGGACTCGTTCCTACATGTCTTATAATGACCCTGACTGTTTTTGTTTGGAAGTCTGCTGGGTTGGGTTATTTTAGTAGAAATTGTTTTCAATGACCATTCATTAGGGAAATTAATGTATGTTATTTAGAATGGGGACTGTACATACGGGGGGGGGGGTAGAAGTGTCAGCTGTGTCGGCACTGGCAATAATGAGTATTGTAAAGGAGGGTTTGAAGATTATGTGGATTAATAATATATAAATAACAAAGTGGAAAAAATAATGCAGATTGTAGGTTTGGGTTTTCCTTGGTTATAATAATAATGATGAATATTGTTATGTTATCTTGTGTAATCTTACTTAACATAGTTACATTGGATGTAATGTATATGGGATGAGGGACAGTTGTGACAAAACAACGTTAATCGTCTGTGTTCATTTAGACAATGAGATTTATAATTTTGAGTAAGAACTGAAACTGTGTTCTTTTATCTATTTAATGTATTGTGTTTTAAATAAAAATATAAAAAAAAAAAAAAAAAAAATAGCGTTCCGAGACCTTAATAAGGAATCGTTCAAGACACTGTACACTGTGTATGTTAGGCCCATACTGGAGTATGCAGCACCAGTCTGGAACCCACACCTGGTCAAGCACGTCAAGAAGTTAGAGAAAGTACAAAGGTTTGCAACAAGGCTAGTCCCAGAGCTCAGGGGAATGTCGTACAACGAAAGGTTGAGGGAAATCGGACTGACGACACTGGAGGACAGAAAGGTCAGGGGAGACATGATAACGACATACAAGATACTGCAGGGAATAGACAAGATGGACAGAGACAGGATGTTCCACAGAGGGGACACAGAAACAAGGGGTCACAACTGGTCACAGGGACGTTAGGAAGTATTTCTTCAGTCATAGAGTCGTCAGGAAGTTGAATAGCCTAGCAAGTGAAGTAGTGGAGGCAGGAACCATACATAGTTTTAAGAATAGGTGCGACAAATCTCAGGGAGCAGAGAGGGAGAGGACCTAGTAGCGATCAGTGAAGAGGTGGGGCCAGGAGCTGAGTCTCGACCCCTTCAACCATAATTAGGTAAGTACACACACACACAAACACACACACACACACACACACACACACACACACACACACACACACACACACATACAAAAACACACACACACACACACACACACACACACACACACACACACACACACACATACACACGCACGCAGACACACACAGACACACATAGACACACAGACACACACACAAACACACACACACACACACACACACACACACACACACACACACACACACACACACACACACACACATACACACACACACACACACACACACACACACACACACACACACACACACACACACACACACACACACACACACACACACACACACACACACATACACACACACTGCTGTCCCCCCTCCCACCTCATGTCCTTCTCTTCCCTGACCTGCCTCCCCCCTTCCCCTCCCTACAACACCCAGCTCTCACAAACACCCACTCAAAAGCTCACAGGCTTGTTCTGGGGTTCAATGGGTTTCCAAAGAACGCCGAGAACCAGGGGTCTGGTGGAACCTGGGAGGGAAGATTGGGAAGCAGAGCTCAAAAAAAGTGAGGAAGTCTGGGGAAAGAAACTAGAAGAGCTTGGCAGGAAAACAGAGGAGAGGATAGCTGCAGAGAGCAGGAAGTGGGAGCAACAAGCCATAGTAGCAGAAACTAAGATACAGTGCTTAGAAGAGGAACTGTGAAACCTGAAACAGTTTAAAGAGAAAAATGACAGTACAAACATAACATCAGGAACTTCTGCACCAGGCACAGACAAGGGGACTGGAGGGAGCATAGATGCTATACTGCATACAAGGGCCCTATCAGACCCACATGGGGCCAAGGCAAAGACGAGGAGCACAGTAGGAGCAAATGTCATAGCCTCTTCATTGTCTCAAGACAATGAAGAGGCTATGACATATGCAAAGACTCTAACAGACATCTGCAGGGGCCAGAAACAGCTGAGCAGGAAAGACAGTCCACTGAGCATAGGGGCCTCAGTCAGGGAAGGGCTTGAAGGAAGGAAAACTCCAATGGAAAAAACTAAAACACCTCAGAGGACACAATGGAAGACACAGTGGGAGGAGGAAAGGGCGAGATCAGTTTTTATCCATGGGCTCCAGGAAGTTGAAGGGGAAACTTGTGATGAAAGGAAGCAGGAGGAGAAAAAAGTGATTGAAGGTATCATGAAAGCAATAGGTGGGGGCGATATGAATCAGGTGGCAAATTTTCCGAGAATTGGGTGGTTTGCAAGGGGATGGAAGTGGTTTCTCAAAGTAATTTTCAAGGCAGAATCAACTCAAACCATGATTCTACAGTAGAAAGCACAACTGAGAGACAAACAAGAGTACCAGAGTGTGTTCCTCGATCAAGACAGAACACAAGAGGAAAGGTTGATACTGAAAGAGAGAGTACAAAAATGAAAGGAAGAACGAGAATAAATAACAAAGATGGGCAGAAGAACCCAGATGCAGGTGGAAGGGCAAACACACCCTCCAGAAACACCCACAGAAGGACTGCAACTGCAACAACCCCAAGGCAACTGAGCAATCTAAACTGACACTCACACACTGATCCCTCTGTCCCCACCCAGAACACCACAAACCCCAACCATACAGCAACCCCCTATGGGAACTCTATCCTTTCCCCAATCGTAACCCACTGTGGCATGCAAAGAGTACGTAACCTTTATTCGGCGCATGTACACACCCTCATTTTCAGGCTATCTCATTGTCCTCATCGCCTCCAAGCCGTGTGGACGAGCTGCGCAGACGCTCCTGTTTGAGTTTGTTTTGCGCAGTTTACCTGATTGAGCTGCCCCTAGCGTTGGTTGGTGGAAACTTTATTTTCTCCAACATGGCGCTGAATAGCAGAAGAAGAATCAACACTGTCTGCATTGAGATGATCCGTGGTGCTGTCACAGGATCCAACATGGATTTATTATTACCAGCGATCATTCGCGATACCTATGGTATAGCAAATGAGGAGATATGTGGTGTCGCATTAAATGGAATGACAAGAATCTTCGTTAAGATGACGTCTGCACAAGTCTACGAGGCAGTGGTCGACAAGTATCAGGAGACCATCATACAGGTTAATACAGCTGTGTCGGTGAGACTTCATGATGTATCTCGACATTACACCTGGGTGAAAATCAGGAACGTGCCTTTTGAGGCGACTGATTTTGATATTACCAGTGAACTGCGTACTTATGGGACGGTTCACGTAGCCACAGCAGGGAGATGGGCAACTGGACCGTATGCAGGTGCGCTGGAAGGCGCGTATACAGTTAAAATGACTCTTCGGCACCCTATTCCTTCATATATTGTGTTGAAAGAATTAAGGACTCAAGTCTATGTAACGTATGCGGGGCAACAACGTACGTGTCGGCTATGTGGGTCATATGACCACATCGCGGCGCAGTGTGAGAAACGAAGTGGGTACCCGGCACAACAGCAACGGCAACAGCAGCAACAGCAACAGCAGCAACAGCAGCAACAGCAGCCAGTGGACGAGGTTGGCGATGAGCGAGAACAGTCTCTTGCTACACCGCCCCAACAACGGTTGTCATGGAGTGAGGAGGTAGACAAAGAAAAGGAGCTTGAATCGCCAGTTGTAACGCTACAGGGAGAATCTCAGTCATTGGACATACATAAGGTTTTTGAGGAGAGACTACCTAATATGGGTGAAGAAGTGGCGGCGTCTTTGGTAAAGGCGTTGGATGACTTGTTAGAGGAATCGGTCCTAGATCAGGTGGAAGACCCAGGCTCAGTTCTGGGGAAGGCTGTGAATGAGGGTATGGCAGAAGATGACGGTTTGTCGACGAGAGAGTCTACAGGATTGAAGGTGCATGCAGTAGAGGTGGAGGTGCATCAGGACGGTGCTTCTGATGTCAAAATGCAGGTGGAGGGCGGGACACGAAAGAGGACTGCAGCATCATCGGATTCTGATGATGTGCTAACTCCTGCCCAACGCCCTGGGAAAAAGTCTTGGGTGGAGGTACAGAAGAGAGGGAATGGTGAACCCAAGGATCAAGGGCTTGCAAAGGTGATTCCCAACAAAGGGGGGAGGGACAGAGGTGTTGCAAAACGAACTGGGGTAAAGTCAATGCCGGGGACAAAAGGAAAACCCATTTGTTGAATTCAAGTGTTTTACTATAAATATTAACGGGTTGAGAGCTGAGAGGAAGCTTAAGTGGTTTAATGAGTATTTGGTGCGACTTGGTGTGGATGTGGTATTCTTACAGGAACATAATTTTAGGCCTGGTTATGAGTTGGATATGAGTGGTTATAATGTGTACATGGAACATGCGACGCGTTTGAAAGGTGGGGCTGCCATTTTGGTAAAGGAAACTAGCCCGTTTATAGTAAGGCGTAGTGAAGGGGGGGAGGGGAGGGTAATTAGGGTGGATGGAACTTGGGGTAGGGTTCCCATTAGTTTAGTATGTGTATATGGTCCGGCTGAGGGTGACGTGAGTATTAAAACTAAATTTGTTCGGGACGTGCTGGTCTATTTTTTACGTGGTTTACCGAATGTTGCAATAATAGGCGGAGATTGGAATTGCGTGATACGTCGTAAAGATGTGGAGCCCAGAGGTGCGGGGTGTTGTTTGGGTATATTGGGGGATATATTGACCGGGGTGGGGTTAAAGGATGTGTGTGGGGGGGGAGGGATGGTAGAGCATACCTTCATTAAACGAGGTTATGCGGCGAGGTTGGACCGAATGTACGTGCCTTGTGCGGTTACTGTGCGGAGGGTGGATGTGATAGATGTGGTTTTTTCCGATCATAGAGGAGTGGTAATAGATGTGGATATTGAGGGTGTGCCTCGGAGGGGTCCATCATTTTGGAAATTGAATGTAAAGTTATTAAAGGAAGAGGATAGTCTTTTGTCTTTTGGACATATGTGGGATCGTTTAGTGGTAGAAGCTCCAGGGGATGTTGCCATGGTTAATTGGTGGGAAACAATAGCTAAAAAACGTATTAAGGAATATTATATTAATCGAGGGAAGAGATATAATCAGTTACAATACGGTTTTCAAAAATATTTAGAGGGGCAGTTGCGCGAATGTTATGCACAAATTAATGCTAATTATCCTGTTATTGAAATTGAAAGTCTGAAGGAAAATATCCGGAATTTACAAAATGAGAGGTTTGATGGGGAAAGGCTTAAGGGCGGGATTGAGGAGGTTTTGTGGGGAGATCGGCCGTCGGCGTGTGTGTTGCGGAGTCAACACACACGTCGCAAGGCAATGGAGTTAATGGGGTTGAATGTTCAGGTAGGTATGCAAGGGTATAAAGTGGACCAGGTGTTGACGACGACTGAGGGTATGAGTGGGTATATTGATGCTTGGGTTAAGTTGAAAACGCAAAGTGTGGGAATAAGTGAAATAGCATTACAGTCAATTGGAAGGTTTGTGCAGTGTGAGTTGACAGAGCATGATCGATTCGTTTTGGAAGGGCCGATAACGGAGTGCGAGACATGGGTAGCTTTATCCGGGGCGCAATTAGGAAAGGCACCAGGAATTGATGGGTTGCCCAGTGACTTTTATCTCCAAAATTGGAGCGTTTTAAAAGAATTTTTGGTAAGATTATTCAATATCATTAAGCGGGATCGGGTTTTAGGGGCACAGCAGCGGATGGCTGTGGTCGTTTTAGTGCCTAAAGGTGAGCCATTAACAGTTAAAGACTATCGTGCTATTTCGTTATTGTGTGGTGATTATAAGATTTTTGCAAGAATTTTAGCTAACAGAATAAAAAAGGTCCTGGGTAAAGTGATCGATAAGGGACAATATGGGGTGCCGGGAAGGTCTATGTATGACGGGCATGGTTTGATTAGAAGTTTTATTGAAGAAAGAGTAAAATTGGGAGTGGGGGGGGTGTTGGCTATAGATTGGGAGGCGGCATATGATAGTGTAGAAAGGGAAGCGTTATGGAAGATTATGAGATGGCAGGGGTTTGGAGAGGAAATTATATCATGGGCCAAATTAATGTATCAAGATGCATCCTTGCGGGTGCAGGTAAATGGAAGGTTAGGAGAACAAATTCAGATGAGCAGGGGTCTACGTCAAGGTTGTCCCCTTTCACAAATATTTTTTGCGTGTTTACAGGATCCCTTTTATAGAGGAATTAGGGTCTTATTGGCAGCAAATGGGGTTGGTGACGAAAGGGGTGGGGGGGCTGGCATTGTTGGATATGTTGATGACACAACGATTTTAGTAAGTGGTAACAGGGATTTGCCTCGGGTGGAAAAGTTAGTAAATGTTTTTGAAAAGGCTTCTGGCATGTCAATTAATAAGGAGAAAACGAAGTATATGGATCTTGGAGATAGGTTAAGTGAGGAATGTGAAGTAGTTGAAAGGTGGAAAAAGGTGGACCAATTACTGATATGTGGGATCGTTTATGTAAGTGATATCAAGTTAGCACAACAAATAAATTCAGTGCGTATTGTAGATGGTGTACTGAAGCGCCTCAGTGGTTTACGAGCTGCACACTTAACTTTGCATCAAAGAGTAATTACAACGAATGTCCTATTATATAGTAAACTTTGGCATGTAGCAGCAATATATCCGATACTTCGTAGTGAGATACAAAGGTTACAAAAGCGCGTTTTTAGATTCATTTGGGGTACTGGAAGCGAATGGTTAGGTAGAGCGGTTGTCACACTCCCGGTTGGCCGTGGAGGGCTGGGTCTTATAGCTGTTGAAAAGAGGATTATGAGTGTGTATTTGAAACGTAGTTATAAGCGGGAGGGGGGGGCGAGGGAAGGCGGACTTCATAAGATACGTCAGGATATGCAACGGTGGTGGGTGGGTAGGGAGTTCATAATAGGTGAGGCAATGTTACGGGTCCTCATAAACATGAGCGATCCTTCACATATTAAATTGGGAAACCTTGATGGGGTGGAAGGTAAGGCAGTGGTAGCAGTGGTAGAAGGTGTTTATCCGATGTATGATTGGCGTAATATCTGGGGGCGTTTGAACAAATTACGTTTAAAACCTAAAGTACGAGAAGTAATGTATAGATTTTTACATGGGATCTTACCGTCTGGAATGGTTTTATTCCATAAGAGAATACGGGAGGATGGGATATGCAAGGCTTGTGGTGGATGGGAGACTGTTTTCCATATAGTGTATTTTTGCGAATGTATTGAACTAATAAGGGTTTGGTTGGGTAAGGTAATAAGGTTAGTGGGAGGGGGGGGTTTGCAGGTGTTGAGGGTTTTAAGCTTAGACATAGGTGGGGTGAATCAGATGGTAGAGAATGCGGTAGGGTATATAATTACAGATTATATTTATATGTCTTGGGCTATGAGAGGAGCGAACGTGTGTGAAAGAATTAATGCATTAACAGCAACTTTTTATAGGACAAAGTGTAGAAATAAGGAGGTGTATGGGGGGAGATGGGAGAGGGATTTAAGTGAGGGTTATAGGAATTTCACTTTACGGGATTTACGGGAGTTGAAAGGCAGGTAAGGGGGATGAAATGGGCTGGTTTCCTAGAATGGGCGGTAGCATGATGAGTTTGATGAATGTTATATGAGGTATGTCTGGGGTGCAATTTTAACATTATTTGTTCCGAGTGTGTCAAGTACAATACAGTTATATTTGGAATTATCGACTTATAACTATGTATGTGTATGTGTGTATATATATGCATGTGTTGTATGTGTGTGTGTATTTGTGTATGTATGTGTATGTGTGTATGTATGTATGTATATATGTATGTGTATGTGTATGTATGTGTATATATATGTATATGTATATATATATGTATATGTATGTATATGTATGTATATGTATGTATTGTATGTATGTTTACTTTCTTGTATATACCATTAATGTTTTTTCTCATGAACATTTTCAATGATATACAATACATATTTTCTATGCGCATTTATGATTTTGATACAATGTGTAAATGTCAAAATGGCTTTTTATGTTCCAGTTTAATTTACAATTGTATTTTTGTAAGCACAATTGATTTGGTGCCAATAGAAGTATGTAGTTTAAGAGTTTTACGAACCCTTGAAGTTGTAAGAATTGGATGAAGTTATTCGTGGTTGAGTTGACGGAATATTATAACTGACGTTGTAAGTGATTGTGTTCAATTAGACAACATACTTTATATACTTATTTATATGTATGTACATGAATGTAAATTGAAGTCTGATTTTAAAGGTGAAGAGTGGGTTTTCCTTTTTTGTTCTTTTTTTTTCTCTTTATGGTAATACAAGGTTGTATCATGTACACCAACAAATATGGTTAGGGGTATGTGGTAAAATTTTCGTGTTGATTAGACATTTATAATACAGATGAAATACTAGGCTTAGGTTAGGGTAAATTTATGATAATTGTGGAATGTTCTTTGATTCAAACTGCTCTTTTTATAACTTGTATTTTATTATTCTAGTGTGAATTAAGAGCAAGGATGATTAATTTGAGGAAGAGTTAATATAGGTTTGCATGTTTTTGCGAAAAGTTAACTTATCCACATGTAGCTAGTATAGGACAATTTTAAGCTTCGGTATCTGATTTTATATGTAGGTAATAGTGGTCATATTTGTTATATTGTAATGTTATTCGTTAATGTTTCAATATCTAATGTAACGTTTTTTCAGTTATTTGTTCATATATTGTCATCTTTAGGGTTTTTCCTTTTGTCTATTGTCTATTGTTGGTTTTAAATAAAATATAAAAAAAAAAAATTTTCAGGCTATCTCCCCCAACCAGCAAACCAGGTTGCTAAGAGTTGATGATGGGGCCCCGTCGTTCAACTAGTGACCAGGTTCTAGCCAATAAGAAGATGGTTTTGGCAATCGCAGAGGTTATGTGGGTACCGCTCTCCTGTCTGCCCTTGTCATTCCCATTCTAGAGCTGGTTGAAGCACGGTCTGCTATCTTATGGCTTCTATTTCTGCTTTGCTTACCGTGGAGTGCACTATACTTATCACTGTACATATTGCTGTTCTAAACTGGTGAAGGATAATATAAGTCTAAACTTTTTCTACTGTGTTTATTTGCTCCCATTACACCCGGGGTTACAGGCCATTTGGAACCCTGGGTTGTAATATGGGTAGCCTGTCCGAGAGCTGGAGCTGGACTTAGAGAAACGGTTGAGTTTAGGGTGAAGCTTGTAGCAGGAACATTGTGCAGCTTGCTGTCTGGCATTGCTTTACAAATTTTGCGTGTCAGTTGTTACTAGCCTGTTCGGTGTGGAGAATTTTGCAGTCTGCTTTGCTTGTATGCGTATTCTGCAAACGTACTGTGCATAGCTAAGCGTGTTCTGCAAATTATCGTGTTACGTTGGGGTACTCTGCAATCGTACTGTGCATAGCGAATAACTTATGCCACCTAGACGAGTCAGACGTCTGGTGTCGGCATATACTTTGCATAACCTACCTAAATTGTCCCTACAGCGTTGTTGGCAAATTGCTCGTTCCATTGGCATTACATACAAACGCACTCTCACAGCTGCGCAACTGCGTTCACTGATTGCTGACAAACTTATAGAAGAGATGGCACATCAGACTCCTCCCTCTACGGGAGCTAGGGCAAAAACTCCTATGTTCTCGCAGGAGGAAGATGATACACCTACGGAGCAAAATGGTCAGTATAGTGCAGCTGGGTTGTCTCAAGGTGAATCAGCGTCGTTGGCACTTGAGCTGGCAAAAATCAATCTTGAGCAAACTAGGGAACAGAGCATTCGCAAGGGAAGAATTTGATAGGGAAAGAGAAAGGAGGCAGTTTTCGCATTCTGTAAATGATTTTAGTTTACAAAAAGCAGTACAGTTTGTTCCCCGCTTCAATGAGGCCGAACCAGAGCAATTTTTCGAAAGCTTCGAAAATCAGGCTCGAGCCTTGAGGTGGCCGGAACAGCATTGGGCATCGTTGGTTCATACAGCATTATCGGGTAAGGCACAGGAATTTACGTCAGTATTAAATGATGCTGAATTCTCTGATTATCAAGTAGTGAAGACCACAGTGTTGGGAGCATATACATGTATCCCAGCCAAATATCGCAAGCGTTTTAAATTAAGCAGGCGGCAGCTTGGTCAATCCCTAGTGGACTTTGTGAGACAGCAAACCAAAGCTTTTACCAGCTGGTATAAAGCAAGTGGTGTCTCTACCTTTGAGGAGCTGGTGCAGCTTATTCTGATTGATAACCTGCTGGAGTCTGTGGTACCAGAGGTTCGAGTCTTTCTGCAGGATCGTGACTTAACCACTGCATTGGAGGCAGCCAGGTTGGCTGATACCTTCGAAACTAACCGCTCATTGTCCGAGCGGTCCCGTCTCTCTTTTCAACAGCCTGACATGAGCAGAGATCGTCAACCTTGGAGAATGAAGTGCCAGGGAGAAAGTCTACGTCAGCCAACTAAGTCACCTGGTGAGCCACGCTTCTCAACATATGGTCCACCTGCGGAGAGGCAAACTACTCATGGTGCATCTCGACAACAGTATCCAGAGAGACACCAGCCAGAACGACACCATTTGCAACGTCAACAGGGAGTAAAGGGCAAGCCTGTCGTCTGCTTCAGGTGCAATCAAGTAGGTCACATCAGTCCCAACTGCCCCCATAAACCCTAACCCATTGGGAAAATCTCTAATATCCCTAGTAACATGTCCCCTAGGGAAGTAGAAAAAGGTATGGCCCCTTATTATTGCAAAAGTCTTATTTCCCTTCAGGAAAACTCAGAAACAACTAAAGTAAAGACCTTTAGAGATACTGGAGAATATTGCTCACTTGTAAGAGGGAATATTACCCCCTTTCAGAGAATACTTCTTTGAATTCCTGTTTTATTGGAAGCATTTGGAGGAGCTATATATTCTGTTCCTTTGCATAAAATTTATGTACAGTGCAAATATTACACTGGGTACTTGACTGTAGGTGTCTCAAAAGGATTCCCCATGAAAGATGCAGTGTTATTACTGGGTAATAACATTACTACTGTTAGTTCGTGTCCTGAACCTATAATGATTAATTCTTCTCCGGTGTTGGCCATAACTCGGGCAACATCCCAAGGGTTGTCTGGAGAGAATGTTGACCTATCCTTGGACGACTCCGATCTCGGAATAGCCACATTGTTTTACGAGGAAAACTGGCCAGAGCCTCGTAGATCAAGTGAACAGACCCCGATCAAGCCTTCCTATTCCCAGGTTGCAGGATTGCCAGATGTCTCTGTTTCCATGCCCGAGGGACTGTCCTTCCGGGAGGAACAACGAAAGGACCCTTCTTTAAAATTCGCTTTTGAGGCAGCCATGGGTAAATCCTCTTTGGGTCATCCGGTCAAGTATGAAGTTAAAAACGATTATTTGATCTGCACTGAGACTGGTAAGGAGATAGAGGGCCGGCAATTGTATGACAGGTTAGTGGTTCCAACAAAGTATAGACCTCAAATATTAAATATAGCTCATAATACGTCATTAGGAGGTCACTTAGGAATTACAAAAACCTTGTATAGAATCACAAAAGAATTTTATTGGCCAAAATTAAAGAAAGATGTGAAGAATCATATTAGGTGTTGCCGAGAATGTCAGCAAGTTGGAAAACCTGGACATTCCATTAAACCTGCACCTCTCCAACCTATACCTGCTGATGGAGAACCTTTTGCAGATTTAATTATAGATTGTGTAGGTCCACTACCTAGGTCAAAGTAACCAGATATCCTGAAGCAATTCCCATGCGTAGTATTAATACTAAAGCTATTCTCAAAGCTTTAACAAAATTCATTTCTTGTTTTGGCATTCCTAAAACTATTCAAAGTGATCAAGGTACTAACTTCACTGCCAAAGCATTTAGGGAAGTATTAACTAGGTTAGGGATAATCCACAACTTATCCACTGCCTATCATCCTCAGTCCCAAGGCGCCTTGGAAAGACATTAAAAACAATGATGAGAAGTTTTTGCATGCACTTTCCTACAGACTGGGATGAATCACTACCTTTGTTGCTGTTCTCAGTACGAGAAACGGTGCAAGAGTCTACAGGGTATAGTCCTTTTGAGCTGATCTTTGGGCACAATGTACGAGGTCCTCTTCGGGTGCTCAAAGAAGGATGGATGGGAGAAGACGTTAGCTCAGCACTCTACAACCCGTCTTCAAGGTTGCAGGTGGCACGTCAGTTAGCCAAGGCTAACCTAAAGACAGCTCAAAGCAAGATGAAACAGAGGTATGACAGAAGTGCACAATTCCGCTCCTTCCATCCAGGAGACAAGGTGTTGGTGCAGGAACCTATACCTGACCACACCTTGAAAGCTAGATTTACGGGACCTATGCAGATTGTAAGTAGATTATCTGATGTAAATTATGTGGTAGCTCCCATTGATAAGACCTCAAAAACTAAAACTTACCACATTAATCAAATAAAGGCCTTTCATACACCAGATAAAGTCCCAGTAATGACTCTGTCCTCTACCTCTGAGGACAACTCTGACTCTTTGCACTCTATCTCTGAAATTAATATTAAACTTTCAAATTCTGTCCTCCTCAAGGATCCTAGCCCTTTAATGGAGGGATTATCTGAAATGCAAGCAACAAATTTAACTGAGCTTCTACAGTCATATCCTAATATTTTTTCGGATGTGCCGAAAAAATGTACGTTAGGTTACCATGATGTAGATGTGGGAAACTCTAAACCAATTAAACTCTCCCCCTACAGAGCTAATCCTGAAAAGCAAAGGCTACTTCAGCAGGAAGTAGAATTTTTGTTAAAGCATGGTTTAGTGGAGGAGTCATCTAGTCCATGGGCTTCACCGTGCATCCTTGTGAAGAAGGCTGATGGAGGGTTTCGTATGTGTACAGACTACCGTAAGGTGAACGAGGTCACCATTACAGATGCTTACCCTCTTCCTCGTCTGGATGACTTAATTGACTTTGTGGGTAAGACTACTTTTGTGTTCAAGTTAGATCTCCTTAAAGGCTACTATCAGGTACCTTTGACAGATAAGGCGAAGGAAATCTCTGCCTTCGTAATTCCAGGAGGTCATTATCAATACAGTTACCCCCTTCGGAATGAAAAATTCCCCCTCTTCATTCCAGAAACTTATCCATCAGGCTATTAAAGGACTTGAAGGCACGGCAGCGTACCTAGATGATATTGTTGTGGTGTCTGATACTTGGGATCAACACCTACTTAGACTTCAGGCTCTGTTTGAGACCTTTAAGAGTTCCCATTTAACAGTTAATTTATCTAAATCTTCCTTTGGCCAGGCCACTGTCACTTTTCTAGGCCATGAAGTAAGTAGTGGTGAAGTTGCACCTAAACTTGCTAAAGTTCTTTCTATTAAAGATTATCCAGTTCCTCATGATAGGAAATCTCTTCAACGTTTCCTAGGCATGATAGGATTTTACAGAAGATTCTGTAAGAATTTCTCAGATATTGTAGCCCCTCTTACCTCTCTTACCAGTTACAAAGTTCCCTTTAATTGGACCTCAGACTGTAACACTGCTTTTAATAAAGCAAAAAGATTGTGTACTGCACCCATTCTCTTGTCTCCAGACTTCTCCAAACCTTTTTCATTACAGGTTGATGCTTGCGAGTCTGGGGTTGGGGCAGTACTATTACAAATCGGGAACAAGGAGTTGCAGCCTGTAGCATACTTTTCAGCCAAGTTCCAGCCACATCAGAGGGGTTACTCTACCATTGAAAAAGAAGCCCTCGCGCTGATACTGGCTTTGGAGCATTTCGATGTTTATGTGGGCCAGACATCGCAGGTGGTCAGTCTACAGTGATCACAATCCTCTAGTATATCTCCAAGCCATGAAGAACAACAACACAAGGCTTATGCGCTGGACGCTAAGGCTGCAGCCATATAATATTTCAATTAAATATATTGCCGGCAAAGAAAATATGTTGGCAGACTCTTTATCTAGAGTCTAAAATTTTAATTTATTTAGGTTAGGATGTTATTTGTGGTAACCCCTTTTCATGCTCTTTTTTTTTATCCCCTGGTGTGGTTTTTTTTTTTTTTAGTGAGGGGATGCGGGCTACCGTCCGCCTGTATCTTGGACCTATGCTAGCCTGTCTGACTGCTGTCTCACTCTAAGTTTAGGGTTTGGCTTTTGGTCACGAGAAAAGCTGAGCTCTATCTAAGAGTTGGATGGTGGAGAGGAAAGGCGGTCCCATTATTTTGTGCCATGGCGGCACGGTTACCACTGGGAGGTGGCAGCCTAATCCTGAGCCTTCTCGGGGTGTGGCATGCAAAGAGTACGTAACCTTTATTCGGCGCATGTACACACCCTCATTTACAGGCTATCTCCCCCAACCAGCGAACCAGGTTGCTAAGAGTTGATGATGGGGCCCCGTCGTTCAACTAGTGACCAGGTTCTAGCCAATAAGAAGATGGTTTTGGCAATCGCAGAGGTTATGTGGGTACCGCTCTCCTGTCTGCCCTTGTCATTCCCATTCTAGAGCTGGTTGAAGCACGGTCTGCTATCTTATGGCTTCTATTTCTGCTTTGCTTACCGTGGAGTGCACTATACTTATCACTGTACATAGTGTACATATTGCTGTTATAAATTGGTGAAGGATAATATAAGTCTAAACTTTTTCTACTGTGTTTATTTGCTCCCATTACACCCGGGGTTACAGGCCATTTGGAATCCTGGGTTGTAATACCCACCTTAGGCCCCCTCAAGGGCTCCCAATCCCCCTCCCCCAATCTTCTCCCATGAAGCAGGCCAAAGCAGCATGGGTTCAAGTCCTTGGCTAGTGCAGTGTTACTGATCAATACCACTCGTTCATGGTCACAATAATATAAAATACTGCTCGTTGAACTAGTACACCAAACAGGGACTAGAATGAAATTAGCCTAGAGTCATCCACACCATCGTGTGTCCTTGGGTAGTGAGTACAACATTCAGTGCCGCTTAAGGATCGTACGGTCCAGTGGATTAGGGAGTCATGTGTTTTCGCCCACCATGCGGCAGGCCAAAGCAGCATGGGTTCGAGTCCTTGGCTAGTGCAGTGTTGATCAATACCACTCGTTCGTGGTCACAATAATATATATAAATAAATCTATCTATCATATATATATATATATATAATATATATATATATATATATATATATATATATATATATATATATATATATATATAATGTATGCCGTGACGAATAAGCAAATATCAACGCTCTTCTTGCCGAATAAGGTATGCGAAAATTTGTGTATGCAATAATTTCGCAAAAAAATCATCTGAACCTAACGAAAAAAAAATATATTTCATTGTGTTTGTTTATTAGATTATTGTAAGCTTATATGAAGTATATTTAGCTGGATTAGGCTAAATTAAATTGTGCTTCTTATAATAAGGTTAGGTAAGTTTCCTAAGATTCTTTTGGTACAAAATTATAAATTTTTATATTAATGTAAATGAAAAAAAAATATCTTTACGTATAAGAGATAATTTTAGAAAGGATTAGTATATATATATATATATATATATATATATATATATATATATATATATATATATATATATATATATATATATATATATATATATATATACATATATTTATATATATATATTTATTTATTATTAAAAGACTGGCCGATTCCCACCAAGGCAGGGTTGCCCGAAAAAAGACTTTCACCATCATTCACTCCATCACTGTCTTGCCAGAAGGGTGCTTTACACTACAGTTTTTAAACTGCAACATTAACACCCCTCCTTCAGAGTGCAGGCACTGTACTTCCCATCTCCAGGACTCAAGTCCGGCCTGCCGGTTTCCCTGAATCCCTTCATAAATGTTACTCAGGTAGTAGGTTGGTAGACAGCAACCACCCAGGGAAGTACTACCGTCCTGCCAGATGACTGTGAAACAGAAACCTGTAACTGCTTTGCATGATGGTAGGATTGCTGGTTTCTTTTTCTGTCTCATAAACACGCTAGATAACAGGGATATCTTGCTACTCCTACTTACACTTTGGTCACACTTCACAGACACGCACATGCATATATATATACATACATCTAGGTTTTTCTCCTTTTTCTAAATAGCTATTGTTCTTCTTTATTTCTTCTATTGTCCATGGGGAAGTGGAAAAGAATCTTTCCTCCGTAAGCCATGCGTGTCGTATGAGACGACTAAAATGCCGGGAGCAATGGGCTAGTAACCCCTTCTCCTGTAGACATTTACTAAAAAAGAGAAACTTTATAAAACTGGGATGCTTGAATGTGCGTGGATGTAATGCGGATGACAAGAAACAGATGATTGCTGATGTTATGAATGAAAAGAAGTTTGATGCCCTGGCCCTAAGCGAAACAAAGTTGAAGGGGGTACCTGGAGTGAGTTCCGGGGGTCAACGTCCCCGCGGCCCGGTCTGTGACCAGGCCTCCTTAGGTCAGTGTCCCAGGATGCGACCACACACCAGTCGACTAACACCCAGGTACCCATTTTACTGATGGGGAACATAGACAACAGGTGGAAAGAAACACGTCCAATGTTTCTACTCTGGTTGGGAATCGAACCCAGGCCCTCACCGTGTGAAGCGAGAGCGTTAACCACCAGGCCACCAGAGCCATATATATATATATATATATATATATGTATATATATATATATATATGTATATATATGTATATATATATATATATGTATATATATATATATATATATATATATATATATATATATATATATATATACACACACTATTGTTTTTTATTATTGACACATTGGCCGTTTCCCACCAAGGCAGGGTGGTCCGAGAAAGAAAACGCTCATCATCATTCACTCCATTATTGTCTTACCAGTGGCACGCTTACACCACAGTTATAAAACTGCAGCAATAACACTCCTCCTTCAGAGTGCTGGCACTGAACTTCCCATCTCCAGGAATCAAGTCCGGCCTGCCGGTTTCCCTGAATCCCTTCATAAATGTTACCTTGCTTACACTCCAGCAGCACGTCAAGTCCTAAAAACTATTTGTCTCCATTTGCTCTTGTCTAACATGTTCACGCAAGCTTGCTGGAAATCCAAGCCCCTCACACACAAAACCTCCTTTACCTCCTCCCTCCAACCTTTCCTAGGCCGACCGCTACCCCACCTTTCCTCCACTACAGATTCATACACTCTAAATCATTCTATTTCGTTCCTTCCTCTTTTCATATCTAAACCATCTCAGTAACCTCTCCTTAGCCCTCTGGATAATAGTTTTGGTAATCCCACACCTCCTTATAATCTCCGAACTACTGATTCTCTGCATTTTATTCACACCACACATTCCCCTCAGACATGACGTCTCCACTGCCTCCAGCCTTCTCCTTGTTGCAACTTTCACAACCCATGCCTCACACCTGTACAAGAGCATTGGTATAACTATACTCTTATACATTCCCTCTTTGCTTTCATGGATAAAGTTTTGTCTCCACAGACCCCTCAGTGCACCACTAACCTTTTTCCCCTCATTAATTCTATTATTCACCTAATCCTTCATATACCCATTTGCTGACACATTCATTCCCAAATATCTGAACATATTCACCTCCTCCATACTCTCTCCCTCCAATCTGATATCCAGTCTTCCGTTACCTAATTTTTTTTTTATCCTTATCAACTTGCGCTTTCTTATAGTCACTTTTAATTTCTTTTACATACCGTACAAAACTCATCAACCAGCCTCTGCAACTTCTCTTCAGAATCCCCCAAAAGCACAGTGTCATAAGCAAAGAGCAACTGTGACAACTCCCACTTTGTGTTAGATTCTTTATTTTTTAACCCCCCACACCTCTTAACACCTAGCAATCACTTCTTTTACAACTCCATCTATAAATATATTGAACAACCATGGTGACATCACACATCCTTGTCTAAGGCCTACTTTTACTGGGAAATAATGTCCCACTCGCCTACATACTCAAACCTGAGCCTCATTATTCTCGTAAAAACTTTTCACTTCTTCCAATAACATACCTTCTTTTCCATACATTTACAACATCTGCCACATTGCCCCTATATAGACCCTATTATATGCCTTTTCCAATTCCATAAATGCCACAAATACCTCTTTACCCTTATCTAAATACCATTCACCTATATGTTTCACTGCAAACACTTGATCTACATACCCCTTACCCTTTCTAAAGCCTCCTTGTTCATTTGCTATCCTGCTACATGTCTTACTCTTAATTCTTTCAATAATAACTCCACCATACGCTTTACCAGGTATACTCAACAGACTTTTTTTTATTTTATTATTAACACATCAGCAGATTCTTCCCAAGGCAGGATGGCCCGATAAAGAAAAACTTTCATCATCATTCACTCCATCACTTCCTCCTTTATAGACCCATCTGCTGACATGTCCACACCTAAATATCTGAATACATTCACCTCCTCCATACTCTCTCCCTCAAATTTGATATCCAATCTTTCACCACCTAATCTTTTTGTTATCCTCATTACCTTACTCTTTCCTATATTCACTTTTAAGTGTTTTCTCTTACATACCCTACCAAATTCATCCACCAACCTCTGCAACTTCTCTTCAGAACCTCCCAAATGCACAGTCTCATCAGCAAAGAGCAACTGTGACAACTCCCTCTTTGTGTTTGATTCTTTGTCTTTTAACTCCACACCTCTTGCCAAGACCCTCGCATTCACTTCTCTTACAACCCAATCTCTAAATATATTGAACAACCACAGTGGCATCACACATCCTTGTCTAAGGCCTAATTTTACTGGGAAATAATCTCCCTCTTTCCTACATACTCTAACCTGAGCCTCATTATCCTTGTAAACATTCTTCACTGCTTACAGTAACCTACCTTTTATACCATACACCTGCAACATCTGCCACATTGCCCCCCTATCCATCCTGTCATATGCCTTTTCCAAATCCATAAATGCCACAAAAACCTCTTTACATTTATCTAAATACTGTTCACCTATATGTTTCACTGTAAACACTTGGTCTGCACACCCCCTACCTTTCCTAAAGCCTCCTTGTTCATCTGCTATCCTACTCTGTGTCTTACTCTTAATTCTTTCAATAATAATTCTACCATACGCTTTACACAGCTCCCCTATCTTCATCAACATTTAACAGTTCCTCAAAATATTCCCTCCATCTTCCAGATACCTCTAACTCTCCATTAAATAACTCTCCTCTCCTATTTTTAAAGGTCAAATCCATTTGTTCCATAGGCATCCTCAACTTATTAATCTCACTCCAAACACTATTTCTTATTTTCAACAAAATTTGTTGATAACATCTCACACACTCTCTCATTTGTTCTTTTTTTATATTGCTTCACCTCTCTCTTAACCTCTCGTTTTTTCTTCATATACTCTTCCCTCCTTGCATTCCTTCCACTTTTTAAAAACCTCTCATATGCTAACTTTTTCTCTCTTGCTACTCTACATCATCATTCCACCAATCGCTCTTCTTCCCTCCTGCACCCACTTTCTTGTAACCACAAACTTCTACTGAACACTCTGACACTACAGTTTTAAACCTACCCCATACATTTTCTATCCCATTGCCTATACTCTCAGTAGACCATCTATCCTCCAATAGTTGTTTATATCTTACCCTAACTTCCTCCTCTTTTAGTTTATAAACATTCACCTCACTCTTACTTGATGTTTCTATTTTCTTTGTATCCCATCTACCTTTTACTCTCATTGTAGCTACAGCTAAAAAGTGATCTGATATATCTGTGGCCACTCTATAAACATGTACATCCTGAAATCTACCCAACAGTCATTTATCTACCAATTAGTAGTCCAACAAACTACTGTCATTTCGCCCTACATCATGTCTTGTATACTTATTTATCTCTTTTTCTTAAAATATGTGTTACCTATTACCAAAACTCCTTTCTACACAAAGTTCAGTTAAATGCTCCCCATTATCATTTACACCTGCCACCCCAAACTTACCTACCACACCCTCTCTCAACGCTCCTCCTGCCTTAGCATTTAGGTCCCTTACCACAATTACATAAGAACATAAGAAAGAAGGAACACTGCACCAGGCCTACTGACCCATGCAGAGCAGGTCCATATCCCCCCGGATTAGACCAATGACCCACCCAGTCTGGTCACCTCCACTCAAGGATGGAGCACGGCACCAGACCCAGCAGCACAAGCTAGTCAGGTCCAACTCACACCCACCCACACCCACTCATGTATTTATCTAACCTATTTTTAAAACTACACAACGTTTTACCTGAATAACTGTACTCGGGAGTTTGTTCCACTCATCCACAACTCTATTACCAAACCAGTGCTTTCCTATATCCTTCCTGAATCGGAATTTTTCCAACTTGAAACCATTGCTGCGAGTCCTGTCTTGGCTTGAAATTTTCAGCATGCTATTTACATCCCCTTTATCTATTCCTGTTGTCCATTTATACACCTCGATCATATCCCCCCTAATTCTACTCCTTTCGAGAGAGTACAGATTCAGGCACTCAGTCTATCCTCATATCGAAGATTTCTGATACATGGGATCATCTTTGTCACCCTCCTTTGTACGTTTTCCAGAGCATTTATATCCATTCTGTAATACGGTGACCAGAACTGAGCAGCATAGTCTAAATGAGGCCTAACCAAGGATATATAGAGTTGAAGAACAACCTGAGGACTTCTATTATTTATACTTCTAGATATGAAACCAAGAATTCTGTTAGCTTTATTGTGAACACTAATGCACTGTTGTCTTGGTTTTAGATTACTGCTAACCAGAACTCCTAAATCCTTTTCGCAATCGGTAGTATTAAGATCTACATTATTTAGTTTATATGTGGCATGGTTATTTAACTGTCCAACATTTGAACTTTGCATTTGTCAGTATTAAACTGCATCTGCCACTTCTCCGACCATTGCATCAGTCTATTCAAATCTGGAGTGGTCTAGTGTCTTCATTAGAATGAATTGGACGGCCTATTTTGGTGTTATCAACAAATTTGCTTATGTAGCTATTTATTCCCTCATCTATGTCGTTTATGTAAATTGTGAACAACAACGGGCCCAACACTGATCCCTGAGGAACACCGCTTGTGACGTGCCCCCATTCTGATTTCTCCCCATTTATGCAAACTCTCTGCTGTCTATTTGTCAGCCATGCCTCTACCCAGGAAAAAATGTCTCCTCCTATTCCATGTGCATTAAGTTTCCTCAATAGCCTCTGGTGTGGAACTCTATCGAAAGCCTTACTGAGGTCCATTTACACAATATCATATTCATTACCATGATCTACCTCCTCAAACACTTTAGTGAAAATAATTAGTAAATTCATAAGACAGAAACGCCCCTTTGTAAAACCGTGTTGAGATTCATTAATCAATCTGTGCCTGTCAAGATGGCTACGAATTGCTTCGGCAATTATTGATTCAATAAATTTTCCCACTATGGAGGTAATGTTTATTGGTCTATAGTTCTAAGCCAAGGATCTGTCACCTGTCTTGTAAATAGGTATTACTTTTGCCATTTTCCACTTATCAGGCACTATGCCAGTTTGTAGTGATATGTTAAAAAGATTAGCCAAAGGCATGCTAAGTTCCTCTTTACTTTCCTTAACACCCTTGCAAACAGTTCGTCAGGGCCTGGGGATTTGTTAGGTTTTAGTTTCTCTATTTGTCTGAGGACCATGTCACTAGTTATCGCAAGCGTACATAGTTTATTATCCTGTTCTACATAATCTATTATTTCAGGAATATCGCTAGTATTTTCCTGTGTGAAAACTGAGAGGAAGTAGGTATTGAGAATTTCACACATATCCTTATCACTGTCAGTGATCTGACCAGAGTTACTCTTAAGTGGGCCAATCTTGTCCCTTATCTTACTTCTGTATACCTGAAAGAACCCTTTTGTGTTAATCTTTGAATCCCTTGCGACCGTAGCCTCATAATCCCTTTTTGCTTTTCTTATTCCTTTCTTTCTCTCTTTAATTGAATATATTGATTTCTTAACTGCCCATCCCCTCTTTTGATACGCCTACTATTAAAATATTCTTACCTTGATTAGCAGGGGAATCAGTGGTACCTTCAACCTCACTAACCACTGAAGTACACTCGTCTTGGAGAACAGAGAATCGATTTCCTGCCTTCACATCTTCTCATTTAACTCTCCTCATCTTCCTTCTTCCTGAACTGTGAACCCCTTGCCACTTAAAGTGGCTGCCATTATCACTGCTGGTGACCATTCCCTCCTTACCATCTAAATCCTTCTCACACTCGCTCCCAAACTCATCTATGAGAAGCTTCAGCCTCCTATTTTCCTCCTGAAGAAGTAGAATCTCCTTCTTCAACACTTTAACCTGAGATTCTAAAACACTACAAAAAAGCTTAGGCAGGTATGACCGCACGTAACCACTGACCTCATTACTCTCTCACTTGGCACGAAAGTTCCTACACTTCCTACATCTCCCAAAATCTCTCTCTCTCCTCTACACTCCTCTCTTCTCCAGGTGTATACACTCTTATGATGTCCCACTTTTCACATCCGACCCTTATTTTAATCCACATAATCCTTGAATTTATACATTTATATTCACTCTTCTTTCTCCGTAACTGATCCTTCAACATTATTGTTACCCTTTCCTTAGCTCTAACTCTCTCAGATATTCCTGATTTAATCCCATTTATTTCTCCCCACTGAAACTCGCCTACCCCTTTCAGCTTTGTTTCGCTTAGGGCTAGGACATCCAACTTCTTTTCAGTCATAACATTAGCAATGATCACTTTCTCTTCATCCGCACTAAATCCACACACATTCAAACATCACAGTTTTATAGAGTTTTTCTTCTCCTTGATTTTAATAATGTATACGGGAGTAATGGGCTAGTAACCCCACCCTCCCACACACACACACACACACACACACACACACACACACACACACACACACACACACACACACACACACACACACACACACACATACACACACACACACACATACACTCACACATACACACATACACACACACACATACACACACACACACACACACACACACATACACGGGAAAAGCCTGACTATAAAAGAGGGGACTACATAGGGTTGAAGAACTTCCTGCGGGAGGTCCAGTGGGACAGAGAACTGGCAGGAAAGCCAGTAAATGAAATGATGGAATATGTAGCAACAAAATGCAAGGAGGCAGTGGAAAGGTTCATTCCCAAGGGCAACAGTAACAACGGGAAGACCAGAACAAGCCCCTGGTTTACCCGACAGTGTAAGGAGGCAAAAACAAAGTGCAATAGAGAATGGAAAAAGTACAGAAGGCAGAGAACACACGAAAATGGGGAGATCAGTCGCAGAGCCAGGAATGAGTACGCACAGGTAAGGAGGGAGGCCCAGCGACAGTATGAAAATGACATAGCATCGAGAATCAAGACTGACCCGAAACTGTTGTATAGCCACATCAGGAGGAAGACAACAGTCAAAGACCAGGCGATCAGATTAAGGACAGAAGGTGGAGAACTCACAAGAAATGATCAGGAGGTATGTGAGGAGCTGAACAGGAGATTTAAGGAAGTTTTTACAGTAGAGACAGGAAGGGCTGTGGGAAGACAGCACAGAAGGGAACATCAAGAGGGAATATACCAACAAGTGTTGGATGACATACGAACAACTGAGGAGGAGGTGAAGAAGCTCTTAAGTGACCTTGACACCTCAAAGGCGATGGGACTGGACAACATCTCCCCATGGGTCCTTAGAGAAGGAGCAGAGATGCTGTGTGTGTCTCTAACCACAATCTTCAACACATCCCTTGAAACTGGGCAACTACCTGAGAAATGGAAGACAGCTAATGTAGTCCCCATATTTAAGAAAGGAAACAGAAACGAGACACTAAACTACAGACCTGTGTCTCTGACATGTATTGTGTGCAAAGTCATGGAGAAGATTATCAGGAGGAGAGTGGTCGAACACTTGGAAAGGAACAAGATTATAAATGAAAACCAGCATGGGTTCATGGAAGGCAAATCTTGTATCACAAACCTCCTGGAGTTTTATGACAAGGTAACAGAAGTAAGACACGAGAGAGAGGGTTGGGTAGATTGCGTTTTCCTAGACTGCAGGAAGGCCTTTGACACAGTTCCCCACAAGAGATTAGTGCAGAAGCTGGAGGATCAGGCACACGTAAAAGGAAGGGCACTGCAATGGATAAGGGAATACCTGACAGGGAGGCAGCAACGAGTCATGGTACGTGAAGAGGTATCACAGTGGGCGCCTGTTACGAGCGGGGTCCCACAGGGGTCAGTTCTAGGACCAGTGCTATTTTTGATATATGTGAACGACATGATGGAAGGAATAGACTCTGAAGTGTCCCTGTTCGCAGATGACGTGAAGTTGATGAGAAGAATTAAATCGGACGAGGATGAGGCAGGACTGCAAAGAGACCTGGAGAGGCTGGACATGTGGTCCAGTAACTGGCTTCTCGAATTCAATCCAGCCAAATGCAAAGTCATGAAGATTGGGGAGGGGCAAAGAAGACCGCAGACAGAGTATAGGCTAGGTGGACAAAGACTACAGACCTCACTCAGGGAGAAAGACCTTGGGGTGACCATAACACCGAGCACATCACCGGAGGCACACATCAACCAAATAACCGCTGCAGCATACGGGCGCCTGGCAAACCTGAGAACAGCGTTCCGATACCTTAATAAGAAATCGTTCAAGACACTGTACACTGTGTATGTTAGGCCCATACTGGAGTATGCAGCACCAGTCTGGAACTCACACCTGGTCAAGCACGTCAAGAAGTTAGAGAAAGTACAAAGGTTTGCAACAAGGCTAGTCTCAGAGCTCAAGGGAATGTCGTACGAGGAAAGGTTAAGGGAAATCGGACTGACGACACTGGAGGACAGAAGGGTCAGGGGAGACATGATAACGACATACAAGATAATGCGGGGAATAGACAAGGTGGACAGAGATAGGATGTTCCAGAGAGGGGACACAGGGACAAGGGGTCACAACTGGAAGCTGAAGACTCAGACGAGTCACAGGGACGTTAGGAAGTATTTCTTCAGTCATAGAGTTGTCAGCAAGTGGAATAGCCTAGCAAGTGAAGTAGTGGAGGCAGGAACCATACATAGTTTTAAGAAGAGGTATGACAAAGCTCAGGAAGCAGAGAGAGAGAGGATCCAGTAGCGATCAGTGAAGAGGCGGGGCCAGGAGCTGAGTCTCGACCCCTGCAACCACAATTAGGTGAGTACAATTAGGTGAGTACACACACACACACACACACACACACACACACACACACACACACACACAAACACACACACACACACACACACACACACACACACACACACACACACACACATATATATATATATATATATATATATATATATATATATATATATATATATATATATATATATATATATATATATATATATATATATATATATATATAGAGTGGAACCTCAAATATCGAACTTAATTAATCCGTTCCAGGAGTTAGTTCTAAATTCGAAAAGTCTGAAAAGCGTAGCAATATTTCCTATAAGAAATAATGAAAATACAATTAATCCGTTCGAGAAACCCAAAAATATTGACAAAAAACACATTTTATAGAGATTAATTATAGTTTTACATACACACAACAAATATAGTGTTCAACTATGTATTAATAAATTTAAATAAACATATAAAATAACATTTTACTAACCTTTATTGAAGATTGTTGATTGAATCTGGAAGATAGGGAGGAGGAGAGAGGGAGTTGAGGTTAGTGTTTGGAAGGAGAATCCCCCTCCATGACGACTCCAGGTATCAAAGACCTCTCTGGGGTTACTTCCTTTCTCTGTTTTTTAATGCCACTAGGACCAGCTTGAGAGTCACTGGACACCTGTCTCACAAAATAACTGTCCACAGTTCTCTGTTTCTGGTGCCTCTTTAAGATTTCCCAAAAATGGGACATGGTTCTGTCACAGAACTTGTTGCAAAGATGGCTTGTTTCAGCTTGCTCAGGGTGGTACTTCTCCACAAACATTTGGACATCATTCCACTTGGACATCATTCCACTTCTGTATTATTTCCTTCTTCACATCTATGGTGTTTCTCACTTTCTTTACCACAGGGGTACCACTAGCAAGTTTCATTGCTCCCATTGCAGCTTATTTCACAGTCCCACAAGCACTAAACACAATGAAATAATCGTAAAATATTTGAATGAGAGTGCAGGTTAGTGTTCACTCAAGCATCAACAAAACCAGACTGGCTCACGGCGCCTGCGTGGGGACGTAGACAGAGCAAGCTGCCGGACAGGTCCGGTACCTGGCAGTTCGAAAATAGGGCGAGTTCGATAATAGGAACAAAGTTGGTTCGAAAAAAGGGTTCTATTTGCGAAGAGTTCGATAAGCGATATGTTCGAAATTTGAGAGGAGCAGAGGAGGAGCCTCACAACAGCCGGATGCCCAGCAGTATGGGAGCCACCCCAGCTATGCAGATCTGATGGCAGCCAGAAGCGTCCAGATGGTATCACCCTTCAAGCCTGGGCAGATGGGAAGCAGGTCGTGTGGGACTATACATGTGCATCTACGTTGGATGATACCTATCTCCAATACACCAGGGAGGAAGGAGGGGCAGCTGCCAGCTTTAGGGAGTCCCAAAAGTCTAGAAAATATGGAGAATTTGCCCATCATTATATGTTTGTTCCCATAGGCTCAGAGACCCTTGGCTCATGGGGAAAGAGTGCATTTAAGTTCCTTAAGGAGCTAGGAAAAAGACTTACCAGGGTAACTAGGGATCCCAGGGCAGCTAGTTTTTTGTTCCAGAGGCTCAGTGTGGCTGTTCAAAGGGGTAATGCCTGCTGTATTTTGGGCACACGCCCCAGCTCTGAGGAGCTGGATGAGATTTTCGCCTTATAATCGGTGATACACACGTAACAACATGTACCGTATATGCCACCTTTATATCAACAATGTATCTCTTAAATCTTCTCTCTCTCTCTCTCTCTCTCCCTCTATATATATATAAATATATATATATATATATATATATATATATATATATATATATATATATTATATATATATATATATATATATATATATATTTATATATATATATATATATATATATATATATATATATATATATATATATATATATATATATATAAGCAATAGGATCACGGTAAACAGGTGAAATCATAGTATGAAAAATCACCACTGTGAAAAAATAGTGAAAGTCTAAGCTATTTCATGATTTCTCATATTATCAAGGAACAGTAAAAATCTAGGGACAGCAGAAGACTTGTAAAGCCCAGATATGACAGGGGAATGTGAATATTTAGTCAGGTCAAATATCAAATAAAACTTGGAGTGACATGTCAGGAATAGTTTGAAATCCTCACAAATTTTATGCATTATAAATGAATCAAATTTATTCACTCCATACTATTTTCTATAAAGCTCTAGCATCAGGATACTTGTAACCTGATACTTGTAACCTGATACCTGTAACCTGATACTTGTAACCTGATACCTGTAACCTGATACTTGTAACCTGATTCTTGTAACCTGATACCTGTAATCTGATACTTGTAACCTGATTCTTGTAACCCGATACCTGTAACCTGATACTTGTAACCTGATACTTGTAACCTGATACTTGTAACCTGATACTTGTAACCTGATACTTGTAACCTGATACCTGTAACCTGATACTTGTAACCTGATACTTGTAACCTGATACTTGTAACCTGATACTTGTAACCTGATACCTGTAACCTGATACTTGTAACCTGATTCTTGTAACCTGATACCTGTAATCTGATACTTGTAACCTGATTCTTGTAACCCGATACCTGTAACCTGATACTTGTAACCTGATACTTGTAACCTGATACTTGTAACCTGATACTTGTAACCTGATACTTGTAACCTGATACTTGTAACCTGATACTTGTAACCTGATACTTGTAACCTGATACTTGTAACCTGATACTTGTAACCTGATACCTGTAACCTGATACTTGTAACCTGATACTTGTAACTTGACCTGATCTTTTCTTCTCCTCTCCAAACATTTTCTCCTCTCCTGTTCTTTCTTTTTTCTTCATTTGTTTTGCCTACGTGTATTCTGTCCTTCAGTTTTTCCCTTGTGTTTTAGTTCCCACCCTCTGCCGTACTCAATTTTTTTTTGTCCTTTTACTTACCCCATTTCTAGTATTTCTACTACTACTACTACTACTTCAACTATTGCCTCAGACCTCACACCTTCACCTAGAGAGCAGGTCACAGTGTTCACACCTTCACCTAGAGAGCAGGTCACAGTGTTCACACCTTCACCTAGAGAGCAGGTCACAGTGTTCACACCTTCACCTAGAGAGCAGGTCACAGTGTTCACAGGTCTCTTGTGCCACTACCGTAGCAGTGAATGACTCTTGTGGGTTTAACGTTTAGTTTTGATTTCAGTATTTGTGCCCCTACCATTGTTTTCCCTATTTGCTACTACCACTGCTACTTTTACGACTACTACTACCACCTGGGAGTGATCATGTCGGAGGATCTCACCTTCAAGGACCATAACATTGTATCAATCGCATCTGCTAGAAAAATGACAGGATGGATAATGAGAACCTTCAAAACTAGGGAGGCCAAGCCCATGATGACACTCTTCAGGTCACTTGTTCTATCTAGGCTGGAATATTGCTGCACACTAACAGCACCTTTCAAGGCAGGTGAAATGCCTGACCTAGAAAATATACAGAGAACTTTCACGGCACGCATAACGGAGATAAAACACCTCAATTATTGGGAGCGCTTGAGGTTCCTAAACCTGTATTCCCTGGAACGCAGGAGGGAGGGAGATACATGATTATATACACCTGGAAAATCCTAGAGGGACTAGTACCGAACTTGCACACGAAAATCACTCACTACGAAAGTAAAAGACTTGGCAGACGATGCAACATCCCCCCAATGAAAAGCAGGGGTGTCACTAGCACGTTAAGAGACCATACAATAAGTGTCAGGGGCCTGAGACTGTTCAACTGCCTCCCAGCACACATAAGGGGATTAC
>NC_091293.1:8924172-8971672 GCF_038502225.1 Cherax quadricarinatus | reverse complement strand
TCTTACAATATATTCTGCAAACCTTAAACATAAACTGCAAATATATACGTTCAAAGGGATGGGAAATTCTAGCACTAGGTCTCTCATATTTCCATTCTTCGTCAGGAACTATACAGTGTTGCAACAGGTATGATGAGGGGAAAGATTCTCTCAGAGGTAAGAAAACATGTCTGGCACATGGCCTGTCCTTTGAGAGGTTCAGTGCCAGATACACCCTCCTCCCTCACCTTCCTCCCAAGAGGGGCTTGGGATACACTTCAAGATTTATTATAGAAAGCAGTGCAGAATGGAATGAAAACTTAAGAGACCGCCCAATAACCACGTCAGATCATCAGCTATAAGTTTAGTGCCATTATTTAATCATATTTATTAGACAGCTCTGTCACTATTACTTTAGTTTTGTGCGGTACCTTGTAGTAACTTAAGAAAAGAACATTAACGACTGTTACTCATTCTCACCTTCATGATATTCCTGATGATTTTTTAATATTCGTGAATATTTCCTCTCTCATATCTCTCAACACTGCATCACTATAAAAGGTTATCAATATGGGTATACAGATTCACAAGTATTTGAGTTTCCTTGAGTATTTCTTTGCCTTCAAAGGCGGTTGCTTGACGAGGCGAAGATGTTCTTTGTCTGAGGAATTGGACATCTCAGTCTTCTTCCTCCAACTGAACCTAATTACCCCCACTTCTCCCTTCCTTACCCTATCAATCCCATTCCTGTGCTTTCCCAATCTCTCCCCTCGGCTTCCTTTCCTGCTTTTGGCCTTTGGAGTGTTTGCCTCTGATATTCTAGCTCCTAGGTTGGGGAAAGGGTGTCGTTGTTCGTCCCATTCCGTTGAGGTCCATGTGGTGGTGGTGTTTGCCGTGGAATCTGGATCATCTGGAAATGTCCCAATCCACCTCTGGATTTCTGGGGGGTGGCTTAGGGTTTCCTTTGGATAACAGGTGCATCTTTGTAGGCTGCCTGTCGGTTCTGGGAGGTAGTGGCCGTAGGAGGTATGCCTTGTGGTGGGTTTCCGGCTGCCCTCTCTTTTGTCCACGGAGGTGACTCGGTGGATGAGGTTGCTATCTTGGATTGTTGGTTTACCAGTATGAAAGGTAGGGAGTGGCATGGGTTCTTCACCACATCTGCATTGTTGACCGCTCTGAGGGCCCACTTGGGCTTGGGGATATACGATCCCTTTCATTCTTCCTGGGATCTCTCTCTGCACATTCCCCCTTTTTTAAAATAAACAAATAAAAATAAAGGGGGAAACTTATCGAGACCCATGACCTGCCTCCTCCTAGACCCTTTCCAGCGGCACACCCCTACAGACCCTGCAGACCTTCGGACCATTCTTGGGACCTCTTTTCCAACTCGGTACCTTCTCTGGGTAGTGTTTCCCTCCTATGGTTCCCCAGTTCCGACAGACTATTTAGACACTTCTGACCTCTGCACAGCTTTGACGATCCCGGCTTCTCCACACACAGTGCATCAATTTTCAGATCGTACACACGACTCAGGATGGCCTGCCTTTAACCTTCTGTCCAAAAGACTTGAAATTGTCACTGATTACCCTACCTCAGTTTCCTCTCATGCATCTAAAAAAAGTCCAACAAAGTAATTCCCCCCCTTACTCTCTGTTTCAAAGTACTTCCTGGACAAAATTCTTTATGCTCCATCCTACTTCTACTACTGCCAATCTTTCTGACTTCAGCATCAGCAAGGCACTCCTTCACCATGTTGGGCAGAACATTTCCTTCCATGTTCTTAAGAGTGGAACCTGCATTGCTACAGTTCAAAATCCAGAGCAGGCCCATAATCTCTCACTTTTTGACATTGGTGACAACACGGCCTGGTCACAGACCGGGTCGCGGGGGCGTTGACCCCCGGAACTCTCTCCAGGTAAACTCCAGGTAAACACTAGTTATAATTCTCAAGCACATCTTCCTTAATACTTGCTGTGGATCTACTATCCTTCCACATACGATCATACAACTCGACTTTCTCTGGATTGTAATGAAGACTTTCTGAAGTAACTCGAGCTCCAGAATCTCCCGATCATTAAAGTTGATACATACTCCCTCTCCGCAGATGAAGGCGTTATCCTTGCAATATAGCGATGATAACTTTCGATAGCCGTGAACATCCACCATCTATTTACCTAGCAAGACAAAGCCTACAAGTGAGGGAGGTGATCCCTACCCCGCAAGAATGTAGAAAATGCTGGCGCTTCGGCAACTCGGCAAAATATTGCAGGTCAGTTGCAAAGTGCCTTGTCTGTGGTGTAGCTGACCATAGCAGTCCATCCTGCAGCCACCCTCCACTTGTCGTAACTGCAAAGAGGCGCACTCTACCTATTCTCGCCGTTGTCCAATTTTCTTAAGAGGAAGGGAGATCTATTGTCTTAACGAGAATGAGGGCTTCTCTTGCATCATGGCAGTTTCCCATCTCACCTCCAAGGACTATTTCCATGGCTTTTTAATTCCAGGGTCGCTAGACGGCCCCAGACCTTGGTGATGCCTGCTTCCACAGTTGCCTCTGTGTCCCTTTCTCTTTTACGGTCCTGGGCTCTGAGGTTCCAACCTCATCATCTCTTACTGTCCCCACTTCCTCACCTTCCCACTCCCATGTTTCAACATCTCAGCGCCCTCTCCTAACTAAATTGATGCCATATATCCCTTCTTCTCTAGAGTCATCTATGTCTAAATCTCCTTCAACCCCCAAACTACATGGCATTCCCAAACGTTCTTCTTTCCTTATCTCCGCGTCTAGGTCTTTACCTAGAGATGCATCTGATATTGTTGTGGGGGCTCATCCAACCCCTAGTATAGTTGTTCCATCGCCTGTCCCTCCAGAAATTTTTGCCTACCAAGACACCTCTACCCTTTCTTTTGTGTCTTTCGTTATCTCTCCACTTTTTACCCAGACAACATCTTCCCCTGCGACCATGCTCTCTCCGTGTTCTTTCTCATCAGAAACTATTGAAGCCATCTCTGCATTTATCGTATTTATCGAGGAGACAACAACTATGTTGGACACCAGTCCACCTTCTGCCATTTCACATTCTCACCTTCTACGCCCTTCTTCACACTACCTTTCTTCACGCCATCTTTACTATTTCCCAATGCCTCCCCATGTTGGCCCTCCTGGTCCAAAGACAACTGCCAAATGTTACTGTTACACTCTTATTAGCTGATCATGGTTTATTTACAGTGCAGTAATTGGGGAGAGCTTCAGGCATTGTTCCTCCAGTTTTTCCCTGTGTCTGCAAGAACCAAAATTGCACTCTGCTGTTATCCGTCCAGTCTCGGGCTATATATTATTACATTCATCAGATTTTTTCCTGATGGGACTTTTAATGAAAGCGCACTTCTCGCACACCACAGTATACCACATTCACAGGTCCTTGTCCATATTTCACTACATTACACTGCAGGCAGCATCTACTTGGACACGTGGTATACAATCTGCTCTTTATATCTTTCTCCATCCCGGCCATTATCTATTCCTGTTGTGGAATCTCTGATTTCTTCCCTACCTCCTTCTATCTGCTTATTAGATTTTAATGCTCATCATTTCCTATGGGGAGGGTCTCACTATGACTCTCATGGCGATCAGTTCGTCTCATCTCACTACTTTTCCCCTCCATATTTTTAAATACAGGTCCTACCATTCATTTCTATCCTTGCACTCTTTCTTGCATATATCTCTCAATTTGCTCCTCCTCAACTGCACTCAACTATATCTGGTCTTTGCTCCCTGATTTACATGACAGCGATCATTTTCTTATCCTGCATCTCATATGAATTTTCGACCTCCTCGTAGCTCACGTTAGCAGTCTGAACAGGCAAATTGGGCTCTTTACACGCGTCAAACTGTTTTTAGTGAAGAACCATCTCTTTCGTCTTCAACTGTTGGGCCATTGCAACTATTTTTGTCCTCGGTTTTATCAGCAACCTTGAATACAATCTCTCAAACCTCGAGTAGACACCCTCATAAATGCGTGCCTTGGTGGTCTCCTACTTCTGCTTGTGCAGTGCATTTCAAATGTGCTGCATGGAACAGATATCGTTACAATAGGACCACAGAGAGACTCCTCGATTTTAAGCGGGCGAGGGTGGTTGCCCGACGTGTCATCCGTGAAGCACAACACACTTGTTGGTGGGACTGCGTTTTTACAGTTACTTCGGCTTCTTCTATGAGTGCAGTTTGGAAAAAATAGGGAAATTGAGTGGCAAGTACTCTCCAGACCCGTTTAGTAAATAGACGCTTGGCGTGGTATTTAGAGACACACAATAGTCTTTCCACTCGCCAATTTGGCTTCCGTAAGGGCAGCTCCACTATTGATCCCTTACTCCGTTTAGATACCTATGTTCGTAATACAGTGGACCCTTGAATTTGCTCCAGAGAGTCTGCTGAAATTCAAAATTCACGATTTTCAAAATCATTTTCCCCATAAGAAATAATGTCAATCAAATTAATCCGTTCCAGACACCCAAAAGTATTAAAAAATATTTTTTTTTAAATTCAGCGTACATTTATCTACACAGAAAACAATGATACATGAAGAATAAAACAATAATAACTTGACACTTACCTTTATTGAGGAGTCGTTGATGTGTGGAAGATGGGAGGAGGGGAGAGGATGGAAGAATTACTATTGTTTGGGAGGGGAATCCCCTTCCATAAAGACTTCAGATACCAAGTACTTTTCCGGGGTTACTTCCTTTTTTTGTTTTTTAATGCCACTAGGACCAGCTTGAGAGTCACTGGACCCCTGTCGCTCAAAAAATTGTTCCAGAAAGGTCTGTTTCTGGTGCTTCTTTAAAATTTACCTAAAATGAGATAAAACATTGTCATTGAATATGTCGTATACACAGCCTGCAACTGCTTTGTCCGGGTGATGTTCCTCCATAAATCTTTCTATCCTAGTCCACATTGCACACATCTCCTTAATCTCTGAAGAAAGCAACTTTTTCCCTCTCTCTTCCTTCTCTGAAGCAATTTCCTGAGCTGTGGTCTGTTGCTGTTGCAGATTATGGTCTAGCAGCTTTTCAGTGGTTAGCTCTTCATTGTGGTCCTCCACCAACTCTCCCGCATCCTCGCCACTAACTTCCAACCCCAATGACTTTCCCAATGCTATAATAGACTCCACAACTGGCAAAGAGTTGTCAGGGTCAGCCTCAAACTTTTCAAAATCTTTGTCGAGGACACATTCTGGCCACAGTTTTCTCCAAGCAGAGTTCATCGTCCTGGAAGACACTCTCTGCCAAGACTTACCTATAAGGTTTATGGAATGGAGGATATTGAAGTGATCTTTCCAGAACTCTCTTAGGGTCAATTCCGAGTCTGAAGTTATGTTAAAGCACCTTTGAAGCATTAGTTTGGTGTAGAGTTTTTTGAAGTTTGAAATAATCTGCTGGTCCATGGGCTGGAGAAGAGGTGTGGAATTAGGGGGCAAGAACTTCACTGTGATGAAATGAAACTCCTTCACCATTTGCTCTTCCAAGTCTGGAGGATGAGCAGGAGCAATGTCCATCACCAGGAAGCGTTTCATACGACCACCGGTTTCTAAGCCAAATCACCAAAATCAAGCCAAATCACAAAAAGGCACATGACACTACATGGAGATATAACATCTTAGCCCAAGCTCGTTCCTTATTCCTCCGAGGCAATCTGCCACTTTTTCTTAAAAACCTTTTGTTTGAGAGACATTTCCGTGTGCGAGTTAATAATTTGCTTTCCCAGGACTTTGTCCAAGCTGAAGGGAGGGGAAGAGCCTTTTTTCATGGATTAGAAAATTAAATGTTTTCTTTCTTAAAAATAGTGCATAATTCTGGCAATATATTAATGTAATCAGCTTGTTTCTATCATATCTCTAAGTATGTTTTTCATTAAATGTATTTTTTGTTCTTGCTGGCAGCAAGAGGACATGTTGGCAATTAGTGTTTTTTTTTTCCTCCAAAAAATGCGATTTTTATAATTGTTTCATTCTATATACTCTACATGGTAACTTCTGTGCTGGCTAAAGTGTAGAGTGCAGTGAGTGTCTCCTTTAGTAGCCTGCAGGCTGTCAACAGGGAAGGTGGAGTATTACAAGCTGAGATTTGGCGTGTCGTAACCGTGGAGTTTCACACTAAACAATAATATTAAATCAAAAATAAGTTAATGACATTGTTTTCCATTTTCTGTGATATGTATTAATAAGATTGTCATAAATTTTGCACACGTTATTGAGGAATGATGCTTCTACAAACACCAAAGTGGGATTGTCATATTGTTTACAGCTTTTTTTTAATGATTTTTCCCACAAAAAAAATCACTGCTTCAACTTTTTTTTTTATGGAATCTACTGATATTATCGCTGAAACAGCTGGGATTAACAATAATCTAGCCTTTATCTTTCATCTGATGTGCATAATTTATTTTTTCTATCTAACTTGAAGGCTAACAGTCAAAACAAGTACAGTCTACACTTTTTATGCTGCTTAATCCACTGTTAAAATCTCATTGAACTCTGACCCAAAAAAAAAAAAAATTAGTGATTTTGCTCGCCCCTCCTGGTGTCCCTCAAAGATGTCCTTAGCACCACTTTTTCTATACTAGCTATAAATGATCTGGCCTCTGTTCTCTTATCTAATATTTGGTCTCACTTTTTGGTGATGACTTTGCTATAGCTTGTGCAGGCACAGACTGCCATATAGTAGCAGCATCGTTCCAGAATGATGTCAACCATGTTTCCCAATGGGCCATTACTAATGGGTTTAAATTTTCTGGTGCTAAAACTCACCAAATTACTTTCACCAGATGTTCTGTTGTCTCTCATACTCCATTGTACCTGCATGGTTCCTGTATCTTTGAATGTGATATGGATAGATTTCTCAGCCTTCAGTTTGATTGCCAGTTGTAATGGAAACCTCACATTATCTCTCTGAAAGCAACTTGCCATAGCCGGTTGAATATCTTTAAAACCCTTGCTGATCTTTTTTGGGGGACGGATCAACGAATTCTCCTTTGGCTTCATTCTGCCCTAATCCTATCGAAACTACATTATGGCGACCAGATATATACGCCCACAGTTCTTTCTAAATTTGATCCCGTTCATCATCAGAGACTACATTTGCATCTAGGTGCTTTCCTCCCCTGTTGAGAGTCTACATGCAGAGGGGAATGTTCCGTCTTTGCATGATCGGCATAATGCCCATTGCCTCCGATCTCATGTTTACTCTTCCCCTTTTATCATCGTATTCACTCTCTCTTGGCTTCTCTTCAATTGCCCTCTTTATTTTTTCATCTGGCATCTACCTTTTCTCTTTCCTCCCTGGGAGGTTCTGTCAGTTCATGTCTGTTCTTCTCCACTGCTGTGCGCGAGAGCTCAAATACCTACAGTGGCTTCTCAGATGCCACTTCCGATCTCATTCTCACGCAGTCGCAGTTTACACTGATGGCTCAAAATCCTCTGATGGTGTTGGGTTTGCAGCAGTGTTCCCAGACAGTGTTGTGTGAGGTCATTTATTAGACTCAGCATTTTTACAGCTGAACTGTATGCAATTCTCATTGCGATTATCCGTATTGCACCTATGCCTACCTCAACATTTGTAGTAGTTTCAGACTCCTTTAGTGCTTTGCAGGCTATCAAAAAATTTTATTTGCCTCATCCCCTAGTTCTTCAAATCCAACTTTGGTTGTGCCGAATCTCTAGCAGAAACAAAGAAATAGTTTTCTGCTGGGTCCCTGGTCATGGAGATGTTCAGGGCAATAAACTCGACTGCGCGCCCAGCTGTACTTGACCATCGAGTTTCATATAGGGGTATTCCATTCTCAGATTGTTTTGTTGTAATCTCTAGCCACCTTCGCAATCGTTGGCAACAACATTGATCTGAAGTGATTCAAACAAATTATATTCTATCAAGCCGAGTTTAGGTTTCTGATCTTCTTATCATCGATGCCGAGGTTGGGAGACTATGCACACCCTGGCACACACGTCTCACTCATGGGTATCTCATAGAGAGGCGCCATGTTCCAGTCTGTGATAACTGTCAGGTTCCAATTTCAATTTGTCATATTCTGCTGGACTGTCCTGTCTACCAGCGAGCACGCAGAATTTACCTCCGACGTCTTCATCGCTCTAACTTTATCTTCCGTCTTAGCTGACGGCCCCATTTTTGACACAGACTCCTTCTGACTTTTTGACAGCAACAGATCTGTTATACAAACTTTGATGATATTTCCTTTAGCACTCTTCACAGCCCTTTCTAACTGTACCTCTGTTATCCTCTTCTTCCTTAATAGTCACAAATCAAGCAATCCTGCCCTCCAGCACTAAATGACCGTTGTGGGTTTAACGCTTGGTTTCCATTATAATAATAAGTATTTCTTGCTATTCCTGAATATGTGGAAAAAGACACTTATGTACAGTTCAGGACATTTATTAAAGGAAACTTTTCGCCACGAGTGGCTTCTTCAGTTCTAATACAGAGAAAAGTGTGTATGTATAATGTTCGCCATGACCAGAATCCTGGCACGGGTCTTAATTTTGCGATGACCCGTCTCTGGCTCCCGAAAGAGAAAGGGTTCTGCAATGTTGCAACGTATGCTGATCAAGCATTGTTCTTGTCAGTTCATCTGGTGCATCTCATAAGCGACAACACTGTATGTACTCCTAACTGTGGACACTCGCGATGAGGAGGATATATCGTTATCGCGAGCAACAGCTTGATGTTCATCTTGTCAGACACTGCGACACGTGGCATCTTGGTACAGAAAATACCTTGGACAAGCTTTTCAAGTGAGAAGGGTTGGATCTGAGAGGGACATGACCTCTCAGTTGCCTCTCACTACTACTACTACTATTACTACCCTGCACCTCTCCTTCCGACAGTACTTAAGTCTCCGCACTGTCGCTTGATCTTCAGATAGTTCCTGACTATGGAACTGAACTTCTCCAGGCCGAGGGACTGACAACCTCAAATTCTACGACTTTAAGGGTGATGGACTGATTACATCGTCTTCACATCTCTACTGTTCCTGCCTACTTTCTGTATTCGACTGAAGAAGCCTACTGTGTAGGCGAAACGTTTCGGAATAAAGTTGTCTAACTGTTGCATATGTGTCTTACCTAACAACCTGTCGGTATTGTATACCATTTTGATGTTCATCTTGTCAGACACTGCAACACGTGGCATCTTGGTACAGAAAATACCTTGGACAAGCTTTTCAAGTGAGAAGGGTTGGATCTGAGAGGGACATGACCTCTCAGTTGCCTCTCACTACTACTACTACTATTACTACCCTGCACCTCTCCTTCCGACAGTATTTAAGTCTCCGCACTGTCGCTTGATCTTCAGATAGTTCCTGACTATGGAACTGAACTTCTCCAGGCCGAGGGACTGACAACCTCAAATTCTACGACTTTAAGGGTGATGGACTGATTACATCGTCTTCACATCTCTACTGTTCCTGCCTACTTTCTGTATTCGACTGAAGAAGCCTACTGTGTAGGCGAAACGTTTCGGAATAAAGTTGTCTAACTGTTGCATATGTGTCTTACCTAACAACTTGTCTGGTTCGTTGACTCCATGGTACTCTAGTGTAGCCGCAGTCCTCTCTGGGCCTTCTTCGGGAGGGGACATCAGGGGTAGTTGCCTGCGGAGTGTCTCAGTAGCTTGGCACTCCAGGAGATAGTGTGTTAGGGGGCGCTGGACAACGTGCTGGGAGTTCTGGCACATCTTCTCTGCCTTATTTACCATCATTTTGGCTGTGGGAAAGCCCAAACGAAGCCGATGGATGCCGGTACACTGCGCTCTGGACCAGCTTCTATCATATGGAGGGAGTTCTCCCTGAGTCGCTGCTCGGTACCACTGTTGAGATGGGGTAGCACCTAGGACCTCCCCCATAAGTTTCATTGCTCTGGCGGCCACCAGTTTGATCTGGCGTAGGCTGATGGGGACAGTAATCCCAACATGTGGATAATCAGTGGCTGCCTTGGCTGCATCATCTGCTGCCTCATTTCCTTGGATGCCAGCATTGCTGGGGATCCAGTTCAATGTCGATCTGTTACCCTGAACTTCTAAGGCTGTCATTATGCTCAGAATCGATTTGATGAGGTGAACATTGTCCTGTGGTTGAGGATGGGAGAGGTCATAGATTGCAGAGGTGAAGTCAACATGTATGACAGGTCGGAGTCGATGTCGTAGGGTATGTGACAATGCCTGCTGAATCGCCACCAACTCAGCTTGAAGGATCGTGTAGTGGTCAGGGAGTCGCCAGCCTTGTGTGTGACCATTGTGGTACAGTCTAGCTGCTGCTCTCTTCCTGTCTGGGTCGACTGAACCATCTGTGAAATACACTGCACATGTTCGTCCTTCTGCCAGTGCCATGCTTGTCTCAGCATGATTGCTGAGGGCGTCTTGACTGCAGAGACGCTTAGAGGTAGGTAGTTGCATGACGCAAACATCGGCCGGATCTGGGTGCCAGGGAGTTGGTGAATGATACCCAGCAACAGGAAGGTCACAACTCTTCTCAAGGAATAGTTGTATAGGCAGCAGCTTCCGCCCAGCAGCACAAAACGAACGAATCCAGGAGCAGTCCGTGAAGAGAGTTGGATCTTGTGTCATGGTTGCCAATACATGTATCCGTCTTCTCAGTGGGGTACCTTGCTGCCGGTGCAGAATCATGGCTACTTTGCAGGCGTTTATTTATCTTACTCTGTCAGCCAGGGAAGGAAGCCGGGCCTCAAATCTGAGACATACTGTGTTGGTCCAGATAGGGGACCCAAGTATAGTTCTTATCGCCTAGTTTTGTCCGACCTCCACCCATTGCCTACTCTGCGGAAAGAGATGAGCTAACGCTAGGTCAGATAATAACGATCCCAAATGGATTAACAGAAGTTAAAGCATCTATTAAGACAGAAAAGAGAATTTATAGGCGCACCAAAAGAGGAGAGATTAATCTTATTGACCAATATGTTCAGTTTCAAAGAGAGGTAAAAGGGAGGATTAAAAAAGCTAAACGTGACTATGAAATTAGGACCAAGGTGAGGGAAAAAGTAGGACCTCTGAGAATTGGGAATGGACAGCTGACGGATAACGAACTGGAAATGCGTTCTCTATTTAATGATTATTTTTTTTTTGTCAATATTTACACAAGAAGACGTAAGTGAGATTCCAGAAATTAACAATTATTCAGTTCCCGAAGAATTCAAATTAACTAATATTACTGTCACGAGGGACATGGTTATCAGATATTTAAACTGAAGCAAAATAAGCCCTTGGGACCCGAAGAGTTGTTTTCCAGGGTACTTAAAGAATGCAAGATGGAACTTAGTCAGCCATTATAGAGCGTGTTTAATGCGTCCATCTTAACTTGTGTTGTGCCAGAAATGTGGAAGACAGTTAATGTAGTTCCTATATTCAAATCAGGGGATAAGTCAATTCCATCAAATTACCGTCCAATCAGCCTGACGTCTACAGTAGGCAAATTGTTGCAATCGATTATAGTTGATATTATTAGAAGTTATCTTGAAGAGCATAATTTGATTAATGAATCTCAGCATGGGTACACGTGAGGTCGTCTCTGCCTGACAAATTTACTGACTCTCTAAATAAAACATTTGAGGCAGTAGACAGAGATAAAAAATAAGATATTGTTTATTTGGATTTCAGTAAAGCCTTCGATAGAGTACCTCACACAAAGACTCTTAGGAAAAGTGGCAGCTCATGGTATAGGAGAAAAAGTTCTAGCATGAACAGAGACATGGCTTACCAATAGAAAGCAGAGAGTTTCCATTAATGGGGCCAAATCTGAATGGGGATCAGTCACTAGTGGCATTCCACAAGGATCAGTTGTAGGCTCTCTGTTGTTCATGATTTACATTAATGACCTTGATGAAGGAATTACAAGTGACATGAGCAAATTTGCTGATGATACAAAAATAGGCCGTATTATTCATTCTGAGGAGGATACCAAAGAACTTCAGGAGGATTTGGATAAATTAATGTCTTAGTCTGAAAAATGGCAGATGAAGTTCAATGTGGACAAGTGTAAGGTACTAGCCCTTGGTAATGAAAATAACCCTCGAAGTTATAAACTAGGTGAAGTAGAGCTTGATCATACAGAATGTGAAAAAGACTTGGGAGTCATGGTAAGCAGAAATCTGAAGCCAAGACAGCAGTGCCTAAGTGTGCGCAATAATGCTAACAGATTACTAGAATTTATTTCAAGAAGTATTAGTAACAGAAGTCCAAAAGTTATTTAACAGCTCTATACATCACTAGTGAGACCACATTTGGGTTAGTTTTCGAATCCTTAGAATCGTTTAGCTTTTCTTATCCCCTTCTTAACGTCCCTCTTAATGTCAATATATTGATTCATAAGATAACCCTCACCTCTTTTGATAAGCCTATAAATTCTTTTCTTTTGCCCTAAAAGATATTTGATCCCATTATTAGTCCATTTAGGGTCATTCTATTCGATCTAATGTTTTTATACTTAATAAAAGTACTTTGGGCAGCTCTCATAATGATAGCTCTATCCGTTACCCCAGGCCACAGAAAATAGTTGTTCTCTAAGCCCATTGTAATCTGCTAAGCGAGAATCTGGGTCCGTTACTGAGTTATCCTTGCGATCATACTTCCATTCAATAAGAGTTTGGCGAAATATGTAGGATATGTAAGGGTGACGAGGGTCTAATACCAGAAATGTCCTACCTACCTACCACGTAATGAAGAAACCAAGTTGTATAATGAGCTATCCTGGGATTTTGTAGAGCACCCAATGCTTGGGACCGTGTACAACACTCTACCAAATAAATGTAAGGTTTGTATAACCCTTGAGTTGTACATAGCATAACCATTATGTTTCAAAAGGGAGGATTCGATTATGTTTCTTCCAGTAGCAGAACAGTTTAGTATAATGACCTGAGCTGCTGACCAACTCAGTAGATGATTGCATAAACTGACATAGTTAAACATTACATTCAACTCCTGTGCCATCTTGAATACTGATGTCAGGTTAGTCTAGTTCCGGACGTTTATCTGTTTGTCCTACATAAGAGAGGGCACATAGAGTGCGGGAGACCTTGTAAATGCCTCCAACTGTGTTGGACGGCATTTATTAGACCTGTATTTCACATTCCCAGTATTCTTAAGCACTATATACATTGAACCTTTTCATTGTATCAGGAAGGCTGGTTAAATTTTCATTGTCGAGTAAAGCTAATACATTTTTCCTTGGAAGCAATTTCCTAGGTTCAGTCCTGTGGAAAGTTCTCCTGGCTGACATGACTTCCTTCCCAACAAATTTCTTCAGATATCTCGGTTTTGTGGCTGTGTTGAATATCTTACCAAGTTCATCATCTAAATACTCAAGACCACAAATAAGTAAAGCTATCAAAAACACTGTGAGGGAATCACTTCTTTTATTCTTAGTTTCATGACTGGAATAGTAGTTACTTTACAACGACACATATTGTAAGTTGGATTCCTCTATTCTGTAAATATAAACCTCCTGTCAACAATATGGATTTGAACATCTAAGAATGATAGTTTATTATCCATTTCACGCGTAAGTGTTAGGTAAGATACATATGCAACAGTTAGGTATCTTTATTTCGAAACGTTTCGCCTACACAGTAGGCTTCTTCAAATCAAATGAAGAAGCCTACTGTGTAGGCGAAACCTTTCGAAATAAAGATACGTAACTGTTGCATGTGTCTTATCTAACAACCTGTCTGTATTTTATACGATTTTAATATTAATGCTTTACTGTGAACTTCATGTAGGGTACTAAACCTATGATTTTAGGTAAGAACTCGTCATATTTTGATCTCTTAGCCACAGCAACATCTCCATATTCAAAATACTTCTTGTTACTTGGGAGAATATCTTTAAGGAATCTAGTTTCATAGAATTCCATATATAAATTGCTTAGTTTTTGAGCATAACATTTACTTTTAGATACAAATTTACAGTACATGACACATAATTAAAGTGGTTTAATAATTGCATTCATAGGTTAGGGCATAGAGAGGTTTTCTAACTCCTCTTCAAGATACTGTAACAAATCATAAACAGGGACGCAGGTGAACAATGCTGTGACATCAAAACTCACGAGAGCAAAGTCACAGAATACATTTGATCTTTGGAGCCTTTCTGTAATGTCAACGTTGTTTTTAATATGTGCATCCGAAATTCTTCCTTCCAAGGGACTTAGGAATTTACTGACCATTAAGGTAAGTCATAAAGAGCAAAGCCAACCTAACACATGATAGGAAGAACTGGGTTACCTGATTTGTGTCTTCATACGTTCAGCTGCGGAAGGGTTGCTGACCTGGCCAACAACTATTTTATTAGTCCATCATTTCCCTCCATAATCTTCTTGAAAATTTGTTAAAATGTCAGTGTGATCGAAGGGATTCTTAACAGTTTATACGTCACATATCACCTAGTAAACGATTCAGCTTATCCGAGTACTCCTCCTTAAACCATACCCCCGGCCGGGATTGAACCCGCGGTCATAGAGTCTCAAAACTCCAGCCCGTCGCGTTAGCCACTAGACCAGCTAGCCACAATAAGATTCATCCAACTAGGTATATTTCTACACCATAGGAAAGTTAGCACAGGCACCTCTGTGACCACAAATGCAAGTTTTTACAGACGAATCTCCAGCTAGCGTGGCCGTGACGAACTCTAGCTCAAGTCCCTTCACTGCCGTCAACATGACGTTCAATCCCGGCCGGGGGTATGGTTTATTTGCAATCGTGTCATTACGATTTCTTGAGTCATACTCCTCCTTATCTAGAATAACAAACGCGTTGAATCAATAGACGGAGTTAAGTACAATAAACTTCAGGTGATAAGTCCCCATCTTTTTTCAGCAAGCAGAGACTTGGCTAGGTCTTCACAATTATCACCACCAGTTGTAGGCACGAAGCTTAAGCTGAACCTTGAGGTTGCCTGCTGATCACTGCTTCATTCCTTACTAGAGAAATTTATAACGAAGTCCGAGTTAGCATGTGTGATCTAGTCATTTTAATTTCCTAGTATGAATGCGTTCAGTGTTCCTTCTCATTGCTTTAAGTTCACAATAGATATAATCCAGTAGGTGTTCATGCCAGCTTGGAGAAAATCTGGTTCTCCTTTATGTCACTAAGAAGCTTCTTGTTATGTCACATCAGTATGTTTAGTATTCACTAACTTGTGTAGACGGTCGAACAGGATAATATTAAATCCTTCAGGGATGTAGGGAAACACTCAGGAATAGCTAGAAATACTCGAATACTCAAAAACCAGTAAACCCTCTACAATACTTTTCTGTACTGGAGGACAGCTCCAGCCGCCACGTATCTCTGAAAATTAATTGTGTTTAGTTAGGTGACAATGGGTAATATTTGTTAGTATTTCTTACGTCACTTCAAGATTCCACACAAAACTAAAATAATATTGCCACAGCTGTCTACTAAATTAGATTTCATAATGATACTAAACTAGTAGCTGATAATCTGACGTCATTGGACGGTCTCATAGTTCGCGAATAATTTTCTACCATTTTCTGTAAACGTTAAAGGACAGAACAGGACAGTCCATGTGGCACACTAACATTCCTACCTATGAGAGAATCTTTTCCCTGAACCTAACTGTTGTAACTCTTGCAACATTGCATAGCTCCAGACAAGCACGGAAGTGCAAAACGACTATATCCAGTGTTTTCCATCTTCCAGTGACTTGTTTTACATTGTTGGATTCGTCTGTTTGCGACTGGTTATGCATTTATGGTTATTCTGCATATTGTGATATATATATATATATATATATATATATATATATATATATATATATATATATATATATATATATATATATATATATATATAAGAGAGAGAGAGAGAGATAGTGAATGAGTGTGGTGCTAAACACTTGCCTTCTGAAAGAGCTTGACCAAGACATTAGTGGTGTCTAGGTGACCCACGGGAACCTGATGTTGCTCCAGTAGGTTGATAAACTCCTTGCAGAACGCGTAGGTCACCTGCAACACGGGACCAAAGTCAAACTTTTAGTTTATTTACATGACGGCAAAATTACATGAAAAGTGATGCCAGGTGTCATTTGACACGTTCGTTAACCGAATAATAGAAAATATTCAAACACTTGTATGTGTTACATGGGTTTAATATTGCGCTAATGATTTATAGGAAACTGTTTCCCGTGTGGATTTTTGTCCTACATTAATTACTGAATAAAGGAAAGCAAAAATAAATATTTAGCCCTGGAAATAGCAAGATAAATAATTAATCGTGTGTGTGCTACCAATTAGTCAAGTTATTGCTCATTCTCTTTGTGTTTTTTCCTTTTATTGCTGTTGCTAACATAGGCTGCACCTCCTCACCACCAGCTGCCAGGTGGTGTCATAGCTTACAGACATAAGTTAAGGTGACCACCTGTCCCTCTCTGGCGAAACAGAAACTCACCTTTCCAGTGGTATCTTTGAATCAAGTTGACATCAGAACTTCACATGTAACTTCATGTGAAGTTCCGAAAATAAATGATTTTAGAGGCATGAGAGTATGCAAAGTACCACGTATAGAGTCATGTACAGGGCCATGAACAGAGCCATGTACAGTTTCGTGAACATGGTAATAAAAAATCGTGCAGAATATCGGTAAAGAAATCGGAAATTTGTTCAAAAAAAAAAAAAAATTCACCAGGGAAGTTAATCGAAAAGAATAAAATACCGAGGCAGGAACAATTCACAACTAACTCTCAAATTGGAAATGGGAACTAAGCCTTGAAACCCGATAACAGCCCAGGATTGATCGAAGCGCCAAGTTTCCTTTATTTGTGGTTTGACTCCAAGGAATTTAGACTCGAAGTATAGACCAGCAACTCTGATACGATATCGCGGGAACTGAGGGAAAAGATGATTATTATCAAGAGACAAAGCATATATGAAGACACTATGTACTTCCAGACAAACTATCAGCACTATTACGTAGTGCATTTATTTCGCAGTGTACTGGTAAATATTGTATAAAAAAGGCGCTCCATATACCATTTACCGGGGTTTGTTCTGAAACCAGACGCGTATTATTCCTGAAGAGTACCCAGGACAGGAGCAGGTGAGATGTTTGTGGGGCAGTATGTGGAGCGCAGCAGCTGGAGCAAAATATCCTAAGACGTAACGGTTTGGAGTTTGTAGGGATGGTGATTTTTTTGTAAGTTTATACCATAGGTTACTTTATTAGCTTAAGTGCTCTCAGGTTTACCTGTGAGGTCCTAGTGTGCAGAGGCCTGTTTAAGTTTTGGGGAGAGTACTCATGTACAGTGTATTGCTGGCAGGCAATACTCTGTACATGAGTGTGTAGAGTAGGTTGTATGTTGTACTATATGTGAGAGATTTTAACCATCAAATTGATTTTCAAAAAAGTTGAGAAAGTAGTATCAAGCAAGTCCATGGTCGACAGGAATATAATTGAATCTTGTTCCATAAAAAACAGTTTTGAAAATAATATGAATATTTCCTTTGGTTTATATAAATTAGATCCATTTATAATTAATAGAATTTGGGAAGAATTTAATAATACATTGGACAAATAATAAATCTTAATTCTTGGGTAGAATAGTTTGTTTGTGGGATGTCGTGAAGGACCTGTCTAGTTGGGCCAGCAGGCCTGCTGCAGTGTTCTCTTTCTTATGAGTCGCTCATCAGGTGTTGCTTTGTTGTGGGATGTGATGGTGAGGTGTGGTCTAGACCCTTTATATGTCTTCCTTTGATGCATTACATTTATTGTTCCTTGATAATGTGAGTAGTCACGAAAGCGCTTGGAATTTCTCTATTCTTTCACAGTGGTTGTTTTGCATATTCTGAAATCACCTGTTTGCTGTGATCTTATTGCATATATTTTTTTTTATTAACACACTGGCCGATTCCCACCAAGGCAGGGTGGCCCGAGAAAGAAAAACTTTCACCATCATTCACTCCATCACTGTCTTGCCGCCAGAGGGGTGCTTTACACTAGTTTATAAAGCTGCAACATTAACACCCGTCCTTCAGAGTGCAGGCACTGTACTTCCCATCTCCAGGACTCAAGTCCAGCCTGCCGGTTTCCCTGAATCCCTTTATAAATGTTACTTTGCTCACACTCCAACAGCACGTCAAGTATTAAAAACCATTTGTCTCCATTCACTCCTATCAAACATACTCACGCATGCTTGCTGGAAATCCAAGCCCCTCGCACACAAAAACTCCTTTACCCTCTCCCTCCAACCTTTCCTAGGCCGACCCCTACCCCGCCTTCCTTCCACTACAGATTGATACACTCTTGAAATAATTCTGTTTCGTTCCATTCTCTCTACATGCCCGAACCACCTCAACAACCCTTCCTCAGCCCTCAAAACAACAGTTTTGGCAATTCCGCACTTCCTCCTAACTTCCAATCTACGAATTCTCTGCATTATATTCACACCACACATAGCCCTCAGACATGACATCTTCATTGCCTCCAGACTCCTAAGTGCACCGCTCACCCTTTTCCCCTCATCAATTCTATGATTCACCTCATCTTTCATAGCCCCATCCGCTGACACGTCCACTCCTAAATATCTGAATACATTCACCTTCTCCATACCCTCTCCCTCCAATCTGATATCCAATCTTTCATCACCTAATCTTTTTGTTATCCTCCACTTTTAATTTTCTTTTTTTACATACCCTACCAAATTCATTCACCAACCTCTGCAACTTCTCTTCAGAATCTCCCAAGAGCACAGTGTCATCAGCAAAGAGCAACTGTGACAGCTTCCACTTTGTGTGTGATTCTTTATCTTTTAACTCCACGCCTTTTGCCAAGACCCTGGCATTTACTTCCCTTACAACCCCATCTATAAATATATTAAACAACCACAGAGACATCACACATCCTTGTCTAAGGCCTACTTTTACTGGGAAATAATCTCCCTCTTTCCTACATACTCTAACTTGAGCCTCACTATCCTCGTAAAAACTCTTCACTACTTTCAGTAACCTACCTCCTACACCATACACCTGCAACATCTGCCACATTGCCCCCTATCCATATGCATATATATATATATATATATATATATATATATATATATATATATATATATATATATATATATATATATATATATATATATATATATATATATATATATATATATATATATATATATATATATATATATATATATATATATTTCAAAAAGTCGGTCGTCTCCCACCGAGGCAGGGTGACCCAAAAAAAGAAAGAAAATCCCCAAAAAGAAAATACTTTCATCATCATTCAACACTTTCACCACACTCACACATTATCACTGCTTTTGCAGAGGTGCTCAGAATACAACAGTTTAGAAGCATATACGTATAAAGATACACAACATATCCCTCCAAACTGCCAATATCCCAAACCACTCCTTTAAAGTGCAGGCATTGTACTTCCCATTTCCAGGACTCAAGTCCAACTATATGAAAATAACCGGTTTCCCTGAATCCCTTCACTAAATATTACCCTGCTCACACTCCAACAGATCGTCAGGTCCCAAGTATCATTCGTCTCCATTCACTCCTATCTAACACGCTCATGCACGCTTGCTGGAAGTCCAAGCCCCTCGCTCACAAAACCTCCTTTACCCCCTCTTTCCAACCCTTTCGAGGACGACCCCTACCCCTCTTTCCTTCCCCTATAGATTTATATGTTTTCCATGTCATTCTACTTTGATCCATTCTCTCTAAATGACCAAACCACCTCAACAACCCCTCTTCTGCCCTCTGACTAATGCATTTATTAACTCCACACCTTCTCCTAATTTCCACACTCCGAATTTTCTGCATAATATTTACACCATACATTGCCCTTAGACAGGACATCTCCACTGCCTCCAACCGTCTCCTCGCTGCTGCATTTACCACCCAAGCTTCACATCCATATAAGAGTGTTGGTACTACTATACTTTCATACATTCCCTTCTTTGCCTCCATAGATAACGTTTTTTGACTCCACATATACCTCAACGCACCACTCACCTTTTTTCCCTCATATATATATATATATATATATATATATATATATATATATATATATATATATATATATATATGCAAGGAATTCGCGAGAGCAGGCGAAATATACACAAACACTGATCTCTGGCTGAAGGAGACTCGAACCTACGAACCTTAGGACAAGGTACGCAGTGCTTTACCGATCTACCCACACTGGACAATACCTTGGCGTGTAGCTTTCGCTACACGTTTGATCCAAGGCAGCCAGCTTTCAGGGAGAAGGCTTACAGCTTTTCATCTCATCCCCTGCATGCATCAGCCTTACTAGAGATTTGAACAATGCAAGGAATTCGCGAGAGCAGGCGAAATATACACAAACACTGATCTCTGGCTGAAGGAGACTCGAACATACGAACTATGTACATATATATATATATATATATATATATATATATATATATATATATATATATATATATATATATATATATATATATATATATATATATGTTGATAAATTAGACACATGTGCAACTCTTGGGTATCTTTATTGAGGAAACGTTTCGCCACACAGTGGCTTCATCAGTCCATATGTAGGAGAAACTTGAAGAACAGGAGGAGAATGAGGTAATCAGTCCCTCAACCTTGAGTCGATGTGTTCAGTCCATCAATAAAGATACCCAAGAGTTGCACATGTGTCTAATTTATCAACATGTCGCTTCTCTGAACCATTCATCTACAAACATATATATATATATATATATATATATATATATATATATATATATATATATATATATATATATATATATATATATATATATATATATGCAAAACAACCACTCTGAAAGAATAGAGAAATTCCAAGCGCTTTCGTGACTACTCACATTATCAAGGAACAATGAAAGTAAAGCATCAAAGGAAGGTATATAAAGGGGTAGCCCACACCTCACTATCAGATCCCACAACACCTGACGCGAGACAGTAGGCCTGCCGGCCCAACTAGACAGGTCCTTCACACAACCCACCAACAAACTATTCTACCCAAGAAATAAGAAATTTAAAAAATTATTATTTGTCCAATGTATATATATATATATATATATATATATATATATATATATATATATATATATATATATATATATATATATATATATATATATATATATATATATAATATGTACATATTTGTATAGGTGAGTCATTGTGTCCCTTCTTACAATAAATTAAATATTGTCTCCACATTTAATGTGAAGATACAAGCTGGTCCTAGAGTGGTTTCTTTTTCTATTTTCAATAATATAAATGTTTTTACACTAGGCAGGCTGTTTACCTCCCAGGAGCCAGGAGTTTTATTTACTTTTTGCAATCAAAATCTTAACAAGCACTTGCTCAGATTGGTTTAATAGCTAGACTCCAACCATGCGTTCACAGGCAGATATGACAGTCGAAAATAGCGTGAGTCCACTGCACAAGGTGCACCCAAGAGCAGGAAACCTAAATCCACAAACTCTGCTGGTTAAACACATCTCTGTAATTGCAGTTAGGAAATTTCAACTAATTAATTACACAGACAAATGCGTGTTGTGAGAATTATTATTATTATTATTATTATTATTATTATTATTATTATTATTATTATTATTATTATTATTATTATTTTTATTATTATTATTATTATTATTATTATTATTATTATTATGTGAGCAAATCACCTGCAGGAGACTTACAGGGTACTACCTGAATTATTACCTGCAAGTAATTTGGGTGTGGTAAGTGGGAGTCAGTCACATTAGGTCGCTGAAATGTAACTCCCTCAACTGACCATTTTTTCACCACTCTCACAAAAAGCTAAACCTGACATTAAATTAATAATAATAATAATAAAACCAACTACTCTGGTAATTAAAGTTATGTGAACTGTATGTTATTTTAGTTTACTTGATGGGTCCACAGAATATTCATATTAGCACTTACCATTAAATTACTGTAGACGGATCACACCACTACACCCGCCTAACACCTAGACTCTACACTGGCCAACTAGAGATCTAAATGCCAGGACTAATGCTGAACTTCCTTGTGAGTGATGTTGCATCCCTTATTTTTTGCCATCCACATGTAATTCTTGAGGTCCCGCAAATTTCTTGTCCCAATTCTTCAGCAGGGGACAATAACATAGGTTCCTAATTATAAATTCAGACCGAGAAACCCCAATTGGCCTTCGAGAACGCCTGATTACATTGCACAACTTGGACCAGTGTTCACACATTAATTCAGTATGTTGTCTCTTCCCCGGGGTCAGTCTCTGGCTCCACCCATCCCCCTTCACTTAAAATTTCTCAAAGGGTCAAATCAGCATCGCATTTTATTACACAATTATTGTATTATTCAAATTTACACATGTTGAATTTACGAAAATCCAAAATTTTCCACCCGTATGAAAGATGCGTCAACACATATTTATGTGAAGCATCAACCCTTACTGGTCGCCTAGTGAAAGGAGTGGTTGAGGCTCGATCTTCCAGAGAGAGAGAGAGAGAGAGAGAGAGAGAGAGAGAGAGAGAGAGAGAGAGAGAGAGAGAGAGAGAGAGAGAGAGAGAGAGAGAGAGAGAGAGAGAGAGATAGAGATAGAGAGATAGAGAGAGAGATACTAACTGATTGACTGACTCACTGACTCAGCCTACCTGTCGAACACACAAGACTCATTTCTGTTAGTCATGTCACCAGCAGTCTACTTGTCACCTCCACAGTGACACTACACAATAAATTACACTCCCAGCGGCCAGCCAAAAAAACAATCTGAGCAATCAACTCGGGTAATTTTGCTGGCGGGAAGCAGGAACTGGAAATACAAATGTTTTAAAAGGAAACTCCATTGACGTTTTCTCTGTCGGGAAAATAATTTCCAAACAAACCCGAAATGTCATCAGAAATATCAGAAAAAAAAGTTTTACAAACAGTTTTTAGAATGTAAAGGTGAATACTCTTTTTTTTTTTTGTATATGATTCCTTTAGAATCTGGGATCAATGGTGTGGCAGCCCGGCCTTATGGCATGCCCCACTGTTGATAGACTGATCAGTATGACTGTTGGTGCTCGCTGCGCTCAGCACGACGTCAGCCTCACGCTCCTGCTAATGAACTTGCATCAGAAATTTGTCAATTTTGAAGATATTTATAAGTCACATATATACTCCTGAGAAGGAAGAGCGAAGTGAGTGAAATGCAGAGAATATGACAGATCTTGGGTTGGCGAATCACTGAGGTATTATGGAGAGTGAAAGTGACGTGAGAGCAAACACTAGGACGTATTTATTAAAAAAACGTTTCGGTCCTGAGACCTTGATCACTTCTAACACTCCGAGATTAAAATGACGCTATACAGGCGGACAGTGAGGCGTGAGTGACACATAGTGACCTGAAAAATGACATATTTGAGATGAGGTCCAGCGCTGTATGACCTCGAGGCCAAGTAGACAAAGAGGTCATGTAATTATTGAGTTGTTAGGTAGGTGGTGCTTTGCCTGGATGAGTAATATTCATTCAGGCAAAGCACCGCCTACATTATGACATACTCAATGAGTATGTCATAATGTTTGCCCAAGTGTCTTTTTAAACCAGTTTATCGGTATTAATTACCAAGGTTTATATCATAATGGATGCCCCCGAGCCCATACAACTCTGCCAAGATGCGAGTCAGCGGACCAGCTACCCTAAATACACCTTAGTTCTGTTCGCTAGTCTTGTGTGTACTGACTGGCAGGTTCTACACAACTGACTTTGTCTCTTCTGAGACAAGTTTGATATTTCACTCTGCCCTGAATTGTTAGTGTTTGTACCTATGTACTACGCTTGTGTTATTGGTGTTATGGATCTTACAGGTGTTCTTGGTGTTGAGGGTCCTACAAGTATTCTTGGTGTTGTAGATCCTACAAGTAACTTGGTGTTATAAATCCTTCGGGTATCCTGTTGTTGTGGGTCCTACAAGTGTCTTCGTGTTGTGGGTCCTACAAGTGTCTTCGTGTTATGGCCCTACAATGCCTAAGTGTTATGGATCCTACAAGTGTTCTTGGTGTTGTGGATCCTACAAATGACTTGGTGTTATAAATCCTACAGGTATCCTGTTATTGTGGGACCTGCAAGTGTCTTGGTGTTGTGGATCATACAGGTGCGTTGGAGTTGTGGATAATGTAAGTGTCTGGGAGTTGTGGATCCTACAAGTAACTTGGAGTTTTGGATCCTACAAGTGTCTTGGAGTTGTGGATTCTACAAGTGTCTTGGAGTTGTGGTTCTTACAAGAGTCATGGAGTTTTGGATCCTACAAGTGTCTTGGAGTTGTGGATCCTACAAGTGTCTTGGAGTTGTGGTTCTTACAAGTATCATGGAGTTGTGGATCCTAAAAGCGTCTTTTCTGTTGTGGGTCCTACAAGTGTCTTGGTGTCGTGGGTACTACAAGTGTTTTGATGTTGTGGATCCTACAAACCTCATGGTATTGAATCCAACAAGTGTCTTGGTGTTCCTGAAGTCGTGCTTTTAGTTAGCGTGAAGTTTGGTCACTGATCTATTAGTCACAATCAACTCTGACAATAGTGTATTCTCCTACAGTCAAGTTGCCTTGACTGATGTGTCCTCTTAATGGAGTCTCTCAATTATTTTGGAGGTAATCACGCGACATTCACTCTACCCCCCATCAACGCCTGTGTGATCATATCTACAGTGTTACCTGCGGGAAAATTGAGCGTCTGGTGCTGAAAATATTTCTTGGGCATTTGCAATCCCGTGTCAAGTTTGATAGGGTAGCTTAGTGAGAATGTATGTTTATTTGGGTACATTACAACATTTTTCATAATTACAAACGTCTTGCATAGTAACACGAGTAACATACTTAGGATAAAAAAAACAAAAACGAAAAAATAAACATTTAGAGTGTGGTCCTTGTATAATATAAGATACAGTAAAATATTAGCTTTGATTATTAAGAAAACCAAAACAAAATTAACTGTATATTAATACATGAAAATTAATTATTTGAATGTGTAAATAAAAACAATAACAAATCAGTTGAATAAAACAGTAACACGAATATTAGTCGTACATGAAATCTGACGGGAACAGATTTATTACACAATCTTAGATTATGCTTCCTTTAACACTCCTCACCGACCTTACAAACTCTGCCTCTGTTATACTCTCCACCTTTACTAGTTTCTGATGAAGCATATTACACACTTTACCCAACAGTACTGTGTGACCCTGGTGGCTTTTGCGCTTAGCTTTAATAATAATAATAATAATAATAATAATAATAATAATAATAATAATAATAATAATAATAATAATAACAATAATAATGTACATGAAATCACTTACCTCCCTTTTACGTTGCTGCATTCCTTCCCACTGTTAGTCAGTGGGATCTGACACAGCACCCGTATGAATTCTACGAGTGGGAGCAGAAATGCTGTCAGAGCTACTAAAGTAGCTAAAATCTACTACACATCAATTGAATGTAGTCCCTGTACATAAGAAAGGAGTCAGAGAGGAGGAATTGAACTACAAGCCAGTTTCTCTGATATGCATACCACGCCAAGTAATGGAGAAGCAGAATGAAAGTGGTAGAACACTTGTAGAGTCTAACTGGAGTCTACTTGGAGGGTATTCTAGGGATCAACGCCCCCGCGACCCGGTCCACGACCAGGTCTCCCGGTGGATCAGGGACTGATCAACCAAGCTGTTACTGCTGGCTGCACGTGGTCCAACGTACGAACCACAGCCCGGCTTATCCGGCACCGACTTTAGGTTTCTGTCCAGCCAGGAGCCTATTGGTAATTCCCCTTAAGCTTGGTGGGACGCTGATGAAGAGTCTTAGGCTCCGGACGCTTATGATGTTTTCTCTTAGTGTACCAATGGCGCCCCTACTTTTCATTGGGGGTATTTTGCATCGCCTGCCCAGTCTTTTGCTTTCGTAGGGAGTGATTTCTGTGTGCAGATTTGGGACCATTCCTTCTAGAAATTTCCAAGTGTAGATTATGATACATCTCACTCGCCTGAGTTCCAACGAGTACAAGTCAAGTGCTTTCAGGTGTTCCCACTAGCAGAGGTGTTTGATAGAACTTATATGTGCAGTCAAGGTTCTCTGTACACTCTCTAGATCTGCAATTTCACCTGCTTTGAACAGAGACATTAATGTACAGCAATATTCCAGTGTAGAAAGAACAAGTGATTTGAAAAGGACTCAAAAGACTCACAGGGATGTTAGGAAGCATTTCTTCAGTCAGTGAGTTGTCAGGAATTAATAGTCTGAAAAGGGAGGTGGTGGAGGCAGGTGCTATATAAAGCTTTAGAAGAAATATGATAAAGCTCATGGAGCAGGGAGAACGAAATAGTAATGACCAGTGAAGAGGCGGGGCCAGGAATTGTGAATCGACCCCTGTAACCACAACTAGGAGAGTACACACACGCACACACGACTCAAGAATGGGGAGTCCATCACGTGTTGCTGGTGTCTGTGTTGCTGGTGTGTGTGTGTGTGTGTGTGTGTGTGTGTGTGTGTGTGTGTGTGTGTGTGTGTGTGTGTGTGTGTGTGTGAGTTGCTGGTGTGTGTGTGTGTGTGTGTGTGTGTGTGTGTGTGTGTGTGTGTGTGTGTTGCTGGTGTGTGTGTGTGTGTGTGTGTTGCTCGTGTGTGTGTGTGTGTTGCTGGTGTGTGTGTTCTTGGTGTGTGTGTGTTGCTGGTGTGTGTGTGTGTATGTGTGTGTGTGTGTGTGTGTGTGTGTGTGTGTGTGTGTGTGTGTGTGTGTGTGTGTGTGTGTGTGAGTGTGTGTGTGTGTGTGTTGCTGGTGTGTGTGTGTGTGTGTGTGTGTGTGTGTGTGTGTGTGTGTGTGTGTGTTGCTCGTGTGTGTGTGTGTGTGTGTTGCTGGTGTGTGTGTGTGTTCCTGGTGTGTGTGTGTTGCTGGTGTGTGTGTGTTGCTGGTGTGTGTGTGTTGCTGGAGTGTGTGTTGTTGGTGTGTGTGTGCTGCTGGTGTGTGTGTTGCTGGTGTGTGTGTGTGTGTTGCTGGTGTGTGTGTTGCTGGTGTGTGTGTGTGTGTTGCTGGTGTGTGTGTTGCTGGTGTGTGAGTGTTGCTGATGTGTGTGTGTGTTGCTGGTGTGTGTGTGTTGCTGGTGTGTGTGTTTTACTGGTGTGTGTGTATTGCTGGTGTGTATGTTGCTGGTGCGTGTATGTTGTTGCTGTGTGCCACTAGATGCAACCTCACAACAGTTCAAGGAACAGCTACTGAAAATTGATTACTGTCTGGAAAACCTTCCAGCTCCGGGCCCTTACTCAGACAGGATGGGACTTACACAGATGACAACAAGGAAATGAGTGAAATATTGAAATCCCAGTACGACTCTGTGTTTAGTGAACCACTAATCGGTCTGAGGATCGACGACCCAAATGATTTCCTCATGAATGATCCTCAAAACTCCATAAATGTATGCCAGATTTCCGACATTACCCTAACTCCGATAGATTTCGAAAAAGTCATTGACAACATGCCCATGCACTCAGCCCCGGGCCCAGACTCGTGGAACTCGGTTTTCATTAAGGACTGCAAGAAACCCCTCTCGCGTGCCCTAAGTACACTATAGAGGAGGAGCTTGGACATGGGTGAAATTCCACAGTCACTTAAAACGACGGATATAGCCCCACTCCATAAAGGTGGCAGCAAAGCATTAGCTAAGAACTATAGACCAATATCTCTGACGTCCCACATCATAAAAATCTTTGAAAGAGTGCTAAGAAGCAGGATTGCAAATCACCTGGATTCCCAAAATCTGCACAATCCAGGGCAACATGGGTTCATGGCAGGTCGCTCCTGCCTCTTACAACTACTGGATCACTATCATATGGCCTTGGATGCACTGGAAGAGAATCATAATGCAGATGTAATATACACAGACTGCAAAAGCATTTGACAAATGCGATCATGGCGTAATAGCCCATAAAATACGTGCTAAAGGAATAACTGGGAAAGTGGGGAGATGGATCTTCAACTTCCTAACAAATCGAACACAAAGAGTAGTGGTCAACAGAGTTAAATCTGATGCTGCCATAGTGAAAAGCTCTGTTCCACAAGGCACAGTACTCGCCCCCATCTTATTCCTTCTCCTCATATCAGACATAGACAGTGATATACTTCAGAGCACCGTATCATCCTTTGCGGATGATACTAGGATCTGCATGAGGCTGTCATCTGCTGAGGACGCAGTTAACCTCCAAGAAGATATAAAGAAAGTTTTCCAGTGGGCAACGGTAAACAATATGATGTTCAATGAGGACAAATTCCAACTACTCCGTTATGGAAAACTGGAGGAGATAATAATTAGAACAGAGTATACTACAGACTCTGGCCATACATTAGAGCAGAAAAATAATGTAAGGGACCTGGGAGTAGTAATGTCTGAGGATCTAACTTTCAAGGATCACAACAGTGCCACGATCGCACGTGCAAAGAAAATGATAGGATGGATAATGAGAACGTTCAAAACGAGAGATGCCAAGCCAATGATGATCCTTTTCAAATCACTTTTTCTCTCTACGCTGGAATACTCCTGTACATTAACATCTCCATTCAAAGCAGGTGAAATCGCAGATCTAGAGAGTGTACAGAGATCCTTTACTGCACGTATAAGTTATATCAAGCACCTTAACTATTGGGAACGCTTGGAAGCACTTGACTTGTACTCGTTGGAACGCAGGAAAATCTTGGAAAATCTTGGAAGGAATGGTCCCAAATCTGTACACAGAAATCACTCCCTACGAAAGTAAAAGACTGAGCAGGCGATGAAAAATGCCCCCAATAAAAAGTAGGGGCGCCATTGGTACACTAAGGGAAAACACCATAAATGTCTGGGGCTCAAGACTGTTCAACAGCCTCCCATCAAGCATTAGGGGAATTGCCAATAAACCCCTGGCTGCCTTCAGGAGAGAGCTGGACAGATAACTAAAGTCAGTGCCGGATCAGCCGGGCTGTGGCTCGTACGTTGGACTGCGTGCGGCCAGCAGTAACAGCCTAGTTGATCAGGCCCTGATCCATCGGGAGGCCTGGTCATGGACCTGACCGCGGGGGCGTTGATCCCCGGAATAACCTCCAGGTAACCTCCAGGTGTGTTGCTGGTGTGTGTGTGTGTTGTTGGTGTGTGTGTGTGTTGCTGGAGTGCATTTGTTGCTGGTGTGTGTGTTGCTGGTGTGTGTGTATTGCTGGTGTGTGTGTTGTTGGTGTGTGAGTGTTGCGAAAGTGTGTGTGTGTATTGCTCGTGAGTGCGTTCCTGGTGTGTGCGTGTTGCTGGTGTGTGTGTGTTGAAATGGTGGGTGTGTGTGGCTGGTGTGTGTGTGTGTGTGTTGCTCGAGTGTGCGTGTTCCTGGGGTGAGTATTGCTGGTGTGTGTGTTGCTGGTGGGTGTGTGTTGCTGGTGTGTGTGCTGCTGGTGTGTGTGTGTTGCAGGTGTGTGAGTGTTGCTGCTTTGTGTGTGTTGCTGGTATGTATGTGTTGCTGGTCTATGTGTTATGGTGGTGTGTGTGTGTTGCTGGTGTGGATGGTGCACATGTATGTGTGTTGCTGACGTGTGTGTGTTGCTGGTGTGTGTGTGTGTGTTTTGTTGGTGTGTGTGTGTGTTGCAGATGTGTGTGTGTTGCTGGTGTGTGTGTTGCTAGTGTGTGTGTGTGTGTTGCTGGTGTGTGTTTGTTGCTGGTGTTTGTGTTGCTGGTATGTGTGTTGCTGTTGTGTGTGTATTGCTGGTGTGTGTGTTGTTGGTGTGTGTGTGTGTGTTCCTAGAATGTGTGTGTTGCTGGTGTGGTGTGTGTGTATTGCTGGTGTGTGTTGCTGGTGTGTGTGTTGCTGGTGTATGTGTGTGTGTTGTTGGTGTGAGTGTATGTTGAAATGGTGTGAGTGTGGCTGGTGTGTGTGTGTTGCTCGTGTGTGTGTGTTGCTGGTGCGTGTGCGTGCATTGCTGGTGTGTGTGTTGCTGGTGTGTCTGTATTGCTCGTGTGTGTGTGTTGCTGGTGTGTGTGTTGCTAGGGTGTGTGTTGCTGGTGTGTGTGTCGTTTGTGTGTGTGTGTGTGTGTGTGTGTGTTGCTGGTGTGTGTGTTGCTGGTGTGTGTGTGTTGCTTATGCGAGAGTGTACCTGGTGTGTGTGTGTGCGTGTGTGTGTGTGCTGCTGGTGTGTGCGTGTTCCTGGGGTGAGTATTGCTGGTGTGTGTGTTGCTGGTGGGTGTGTGTTGCTGGTGTGTGTGCTGCTGGTGTGTGTGTGTTGCAGGTGCGTGAGTGCTGCTGGTTTGTGTGTGTTGCTGGTGTGTATGTGTTGCTGGTCTATGTGTTATGGTGGTGTGTGTGTGTGTTGCTGGTGTGGATGTTGCAGATGTATGTGTGTTGCTGACGTGTGTGTTGCTGGTGTGTGTGTGTGTGTTTTTGGTGCGTGTGTGTGTTGCGGATGTGTGTGTGTTACTGGTGTGTGTGTGTTGCTAGTGCGTGTGTGTGTGTGTTGCTGGTGTGTGTTTGTTGCTGGTGTTTGTGTTGCTGGTATGTGTGTTGCTGTTGTGTGTGTATTGCTGGTGTGTGTGTTGCTGGTGTGTGTGTGTGTGTCTTGCTAGAGTGTGTGTGTTGCTTGTGTGGTGGGGTGTGTGTATTGCTGGTGTGTGTTGCTGGTGTGTGTGTTGCTGGTGTATGTGTGTGTGTGTTGCTGGTATGTGTGTATGTTGAAATGGTGTGAGTGTGGCTGGTGTTTGTGTGTTGCTCGTGTGTGTGTGTTGCTGGTGCGTGTGCGTGCATTGCTGGTGTGTGTGTTGCTGGTGTGTCTGTATTGCTCGTGTGTGTGTGTTGCTGGTGTGTGTGTTGCTAGGGTGTCTGTTGCTGGTGTGTGTGTCGCTTGTGTGTGTGTGTGTGTGTTGCTGGTGTGTGTGTTGCTGGTGTGTGTGTGTTGCTTATGCGCGAGTGTACCTGGTGTGTGTGTCGCTTGTGTGTGTGTGTGTGTGTTGCTGGTGTGTGTGTTGCTGGTGTGTGTGTGTTGCTGGTGTCTGTATTGCTGGTGTGTATGTTGCTGATTTATGTGTGTTGCTGGTGTGTGTGCTGCTGGTGTGTGTATTACTGGTGTGTGTGTATTGCTGGTGTGTGTGCTGCTGGTGTGTGTATTACTGGTGTGTGTGTATTGCTGGTTTGTGTGTGTGTGTGTTGCGGGTGAGTATGTGTTGCTGGTGTGTGTGTGTGTGTTTGTGTTGCTGGTGTGTGTGTGCGTTGCTAGTGTGTGTTGCTGGTGTGTGTGTGCGTTGCTAGTGTGTGTTGCTGGTGTTTGTGTTGGTATGAGTGTTGCTGGTGTGTGTGTCTGTGTGTTGCTGGTGTGAATTTGATGCTGGTGTGTGTGTGTTGCTGGTGTGAATTTGATGCTGGTGTGTGTGTTGCTGGTGTGTGTGTTGCTGGTGTGTGTGTATGTGGTGTGCGTGTTGCTGGTGTGTGTTGCCGGTTTGTATGTTGGTGGTGTGTGTTGATGGTGTGTGTGTTGGTGGTGTGAGTGTTGGTGGTGTGTGTTGGTGGTGTGTGTTGGTGGTGTGAGTGTTGGTGGTGTGTGTTGGTGGTGTGTGTGTTGATGGTGTGTGTGTTGGTGGTGTGTGTGTTGGTGGTGTGTGTGTTGGTGGTGTGAGTGTTGGTGGTGTGAGTGTTGGTGGTGTGTGTGTTGGTGGTGTGTGTTGGTGGTGTGTGTGTTGGTGGTGTGTGTGTTGGTGGTGTGAGTGTTGGTGGTGTGCGTGTTGGTGGTGTGTGTTGGTGGTGTGAGTGTTGGTGGTGTGAGTGTTGGTGGTGTGTGTGTTGGTGGTGTGTGTTGGTGGTGTGAGTGTTGGTGGTGTGAGTGTTGGTGGTGTGTGTGTTGGTGGTGTGTGTTGGTGGTGTGTGTGTTGGTGGTGTGTGTTGGTGGTGTGTGTGTTGGTGGTGTGTGTTGGTGGTGTGTGTGTTGGTGGTGTGTGTGTTGGTGGTGTGAGTGTTGGTGGTGTGTGTGTTGGTGGTGTGTGTTGGTGGTGTGAGTGTTGGTGGTGTGAGTGTTGGTGGTGTGTGTGTTGGTGGTATGTGTTGGTGGTGTGAGTGTTGGTGGTGTGAGTGTTGGTGGTGTGTGTGTTGATGGTGTTTGTGTTGGTGGTGTGAGTGTTGGTGGTGTGTGTGTTGATGGTGTGTGTTGGTGGTGTGAGTGTTGGTGGTGTGTGTGTTGATGGTGTGTGTTGGTGGTGTGAGTGTTGGTGGTGTGAGTGTTGGTGGTGTGTGTGTTGATGGTGTGTGTGTTGGTGGTGTGAGTGTTGGTGGTGTGTGTGTTGATGGTGTGTGTGTTGGTGGTGTGAGTGTTGGTGGTGTGTGTGTTGATGGTGTGAGTGTTGGTGGTGTGTGTGTTGATGGTGTGAGTGTTGGTGGTGTTTGTGTTGATGGTGTGAGTGTTGGTGGTGTGTGTGTTGGTGGTGTGAGTGTTGGTGGTGTGTGTGTTGATGGTGTGAGTGTTGGTGGTGTGAGTGTTGGTGGTGTGTGTGTTGATGGTGTGTGTGTTGGTGGTGTGAGTGTTGGTGGTGTGTGTGTTGATGGTGTGTGTGTTGATGGTGTGAGTGTTGGTGGTGTGAGTGTTGGTGGTGTGTGTGTTGGTGGTGTGAGTGTTGGTGGTGTGTGTGTTGATGGTGTGTGTGTTGGTGGTGTGTGTGTTGATGGTGTGTGTGTTGGTGGTGTGTGTGTTGGTGGTGTGTGTGTTGATGGTGTGTGTGTTGGTGGTGTGTGTGTTGGTGGTGTGTGTGTTGGTGGTGTGTGTGTTGATGGTGTGTGTGTTGGTGGTGTGTGTTGGTGGAGTGTGTTGGTGGTGTGTGTTGGTGGTGTGTGTTGGTGGTGTGTGTTGGTGGTGTGAGTGTTGGTGGTGTGTGTGTTGATGGTGTGTGTGTTGGTGGTGTGTGTGTTGATGGTGTGTGTGTTGGTGGTGTGTGTGTTGGTGGTGTGTGTTGGTGGTGTGTGTGTTGGTGGTGTGTGTTGGTGGTGTGTGTGTTAATGGTGTGTGTGTTGGTGGTGTGTGTGTTGATGGTGTGTGTGTTGATGGTGTGTGTGTTGATGGTGTGAGTGTTGGTGGTGTGTGTGTTGGTGGTGTGTGTGTTGATGGTGTGTGTGTGTTGGTGGTGTGTGTGTGTTGGTGGTGTGTGTGTTGGTGGTGTGTGTGTTGATGGTGTGTGTGTTGGTGGTGTGTGTGTTGATGGTGTGTGTGTTGATGGTGTGCGTGTTGGTGGTGTGAGTGTTGGTGGTGTGTGTGTTGATGGTGTGTGTGTTGATGGTGTGTGTGTTGATGGTGTGAGTGTTGGTGGTGTGTGTGTTGGTGGTGTGTGTGTTGATGGTGTGTGTGTTGATGGTGTGCGTGTTGGTGGTGTGTGTGTTGATGGTGTGTGTGTTGATGGTGTGTGTGTTGATGGTGTGAGTGTTGGTGGTGTGTGTGTTGGTGGTGTGTGTGTTGATGGTGTGTGTGTTGGTGGTGTGTGTGTTGGTGGTGTGTGTGTTGGTGGTGTGTGTGTTGATGGTGTGTGTGTTGGTGGTGTGTGTGTTGGTGGTGTGTGTGTTGATGGTGTGTGTGTTGGTGGTGTGTGTGTTGGTGGTGTGTGTGTTGATAGTGTGTGTGTTGATGGTGTGAGTCTTGGTGGTGTGAGTGTTGATGGTGTGTGTGTTGATGGTATGAGTGTTGGTGGTGTGTGTGTTGGTGGTGTGTGTGTTGGTGGTGTGTGTGTTGGTGGTGTGTGTGTTTGTGGTGTGTGTGTTGGCGGTGTGTGTGTTGGTGGTGTGTGTGTTGGTGGTGTGTGTGTTGATGGTGTGTGTGTTGGTGGTGTGTGTGTTGGTGGTGTGTGTGTTGATGGTGTGAGTCTTGGTGGTGTGAGTGTTGATGGTGTGTGTGTTGATGGTGTGTGTGTTGGTGGTGTGTGTGTTGGTGGTGTGTGTGTTGATGGTGTGTGTGTTGGTGGTGTGAGTGTTGGTGGTGTGTGTGTTGGTGGTGTGAGTGTTGATGGTGTGTGTGTTGCTGGTGTGTGTGTTGCTGGTGTGTGTGTTGATGGTGTGTATGTTACAGATGTGTGTCTGTTGCTGGTTTGTGCGTTACTGGTGTGTGCGTTTTGCTGGTGTGTGTGTGTGTGTGTGTGTGTGTATTGCTGGTGTGTATGTTACAGGTGTGTGTGTGTTGCTGGTGTGTGTGTTGCTGGTGTGTGTGTTGCTAGAATGTGTGTGTTGCTGGTGTGTGTGTGTGTTTTGCTGATGTGTGCGTGTGTTTTGCTGGTGTGTGTGTGTTGACGATGTGTGTGTGTATTGAAATGGTGTGTGGGTGGCTGGTGTGTGTGTGTTCCTCGTGTGTGTGTGTTGCTGGTGCGTGTGTGTGCATTTCTGTTGTGTGTGTTGCTGGTGTGCGTGTTGCTGGTATGTGTGTGTTTTGCCGGTGTGTGTGTTCCTGGGGTGTATGTTGCTGGTGTGTGTGTTGCTGGTGTATTAGTGTTGCTTTTGTGTGTATGTTGCTGGTGTGTGTGTGTGTTGCTGGTGCGCGAGTGTACGTGATGTGTGTGTGTGTGTGTGTGTGTGTGTGTGTGTGTGTGTGTGTGTGTGTGTGTGTGTGTGTGTGTGTGTGTGTGTGTGTGTTGCTGGTGTCTGTATTGCTGGTGTGTGTGTTGTTGGTTTGTGTGTGTTACTGGTGAATATGCTGCTGGTGTGTGTATTACTGGTGTGTGTGTTGCTGGAGTGTGTGTGTGTGTTGCTGATGAGTGTGCGTTGCTGGTGTGTGTGTGTGTGCGTGTGTGAGTGTTGCTGGTGTGTGTGTGTGCGTTGCTAGTGTGTGTTGCTGGTGTTTGCTGCTGGTGTGAGTGTTAGTGGCATGTGTGTGTGTGTTGTTTGTGTGAGTTTGGTGCTGGTGTGTGTGTTGCTGGTGTGTGTGTGTGTTACTGGTGTGAGTTTGGTACTGGTGTGTGTGTTGCTGGTATGTGTTGGCGGTGTGACTGTTGCTGGTGTGTGTTGGTGGTGTGTGTGTTGATGGTGAGTGTGTTGCTGGTGTGTGTGTTGCTGGTGTGTGTTGCTGGTGTGTATAGTGCTGGTGTGTGTGTTGCTGGTGTGTGTGTGTGTTGCTGGTGTGTATGTTGCTGCTGAGTGTGCCTTGCTGGTGTGTGTGTGTTGCTACTGTGTGTGTGTTGCTGAGGTGTGCGTTGCTGGTGTGTGTTGCTGGTGTGTGTGTATTGCTGGTGTGTGTGTGTTGCTGGTGTGTGTGTTGCTGGTGTGTGTGTTGCTGGTGTGCGAGTGTACGTGGTGTGTGTGTGTGTGTTGCTGGTGTGTGTATTGCTGGTGTGTGTGCTGCTTGTGTGTGTGTTTCTGGTTTGTGTGTGTTGCTGGTGTGTGCGTGTGCTGCTGGTGTATATATTGCTGGTGTGTGTGTGTTGTTGATATGTTTGCATTGCTGGTTTGTGTGTGTGTGTTGCAGGTGAGTGTGTGTTGCTGGTGTATGTGTGTGTTGCTGGTGTGTGTGTGTGTGTTGCAGGTGAGTGTGTGTTGCTGGTGGATGTGTGTGTTGCTGGTGTGTGTGTGTGTGTGTTGCTAGTGTGTGTTGCTGGTGTTTGCTGCTGGTGCGAGTGTTGCTGGTGTGTGTGTGTGTTGCTGGAGTGAGTTTTGTGCTGGTGTGTGTGTTGCTAGTGTGTGTGTTGCTGGTGTGTCTGTGTTGCTTGTGAGTGTGTGTGTGTATTGCTGGTGTGTGTGTTGCTGGTGTGTGTGTTGCTGGTGTGTGTGTGTTGTTGGTGTGTGTGATGCTCGTGTGTGTGTTGCTGGCGTGTGTGTGTTGCAGGTGTGTATGTGTAGCTGGCGTGTGTGTCTTGCTGGTGTGTGTGTGTTGCTGGTGTGTGTGTCTTGCTGGTGTGTGTGTCTTGCTGGTGTGTGTGTGTGTTGCTGGTGTGTGTGTGTTGCTGGTTTGTGTGTGTTGCTAGAGTGTGTGTTGCTGGTGTGTGTGAGTGTGTGTATTGCTTGTGTGTGTTGCTAGTATGTGTGTGTTGCTGATGTGTGTGTGTGTTGAAATTGTGTGTGGGTGGCTGGTGTGTGTGTGTTGCTGGTGTGTGTATGTTCATGGGGTGTATGTTGCTTGTGCGTGTGTTGCTGGTGTGCGTGTGTTGCTGGTTCGCTAGTGTACCTGGTGTGTGTGTGAGTGTTTCTGGTGTCAGTATTGCTGGTGTGTGTGTGTGTGTGTTGCTGGTGTGTGTGTTGCTGGTTTGTGTGTGTTGCTGATGTGTGTGCTGCTGGTGTGTGTATTACTGGTGTGTGTGTGTTGCTGGAGTGTGTGTGTGTGTGTGGCTGATGAGCATGTGTTGCTGGTGTGTGTGTGTGTTTGTGTGTTGCTGGTGTGTGTGTCTTCCTGGGGTGTATGTTGCTGGTGTGCGTGTTGCTGGAGTGCATGTGTTGCTGGTGTGTATGTGTGTTGCTGGTGTGTGTGTGTTGCTGGTTCGCGAGTGTACCTGGTGTGTGTGTGTGTGTGTTTCTGGTGTCTGCATTGCTGGTGTGTGTGTGTGTGTTGCTGGTGTGTGTGTTGCTGGTTTGTGTATTACTGGTGTGTGTGTGAGTGTGTTGCTGGTGTGTGTGTGTGTGTGTGTGTGTGTTGCTGGTGTGTGTGTGTGTGTGTGTGTGTTGCTGGTGTGCGTGTTCGTTGCTAGTGTGTGTGTGTGTTGCTGGTGTTTGCTGCTGGTGTGAGTGTTACTGGCGTGTGTGTGTGTGTGTTGCTGGTGTGTGTGTGTGTTACTGGTGTGAGTTTGGTGCTGGTGTGTGTGTTGCTGGTGTGTGTTGGTGGTATGACTGTTTCTGGAGTGTGTGTGTTGCTGGTGTGTGTTGGCGGTGTGCATGTGTGATGGTGTGTGTGGTGCTGGTGTGTGTGTAGGTAGTGTGTGTGTTGCTGGTGTGTGTTGCCGGTGTGTGTGTTGGTGGTGTGTGTGTTGCTGGTGTGTGTATTGGTGGTCTGTGTGTGTTGCTGGAGTGAGTGTTGATGGTGTGTGTGTTGGTGGTGTGTGTTGGTGGTGTGTGTGTTGCTGGTGTGTGTTTCTGGTGTGTGTAGTGCTGGTGTGTGTGTTGCTGGTGTGTGTGTGTTGTTGGTGTGTGTGTGTGTTGCTGGTGTGTATGATACTGGTGTGTGTGTGTGTTACTGGTGTGTGTGTGTGTTGCTAATGTGTGTATTGCTGGTGTGTGTGTGTTGCTGGTGTGTGTGTTGCTGGTGTGCGAGTGTACCTGGTGTGTTTGTGTGTGTGTGTGCGTTGCTGATTTGTGTATTGCTGGTGTGTATGTGTTGCTGGTGTGTGTATTGCTGGTGTGTGTGTGTTGCTGGTATGTGTGTATTGCTGATGCGTGTGTGTGTGTGTATGTTGCAGATGAGTGTGTGTTGCTGGTGTGTGTGTGTGTGTGTTGCTGGTGTGTATGTGTGTTTTGCTGGAGTGAGTTTTGCTGGTGTGTCTGTGTTGCTGGTGTGTCTGTGTGTTGCTGGTGTGTGTGTGTGTTATTGGTGTGCGTGTTGCTGGTGTGTGTCTTGCTGGTGTGTGTGTGTGTTGTTGGTGTGTGTGATGCTCTTGTGTGTGTTGCTAGCGTGTATGTGTTGCAGTTGTGTGTGTGTAGCTTGTGTGTGTGTGTTGCTGGTGTGTGTGTTGCTGGTGTGTGTGTGTTGCTGGTGTGCGTGTGTTGCTGGTGTGTGCGTGTAGCTGGTTTGTGTGTGTATTGCTGGTGTGTGTTTGTGTTGCTGGTGTGTGTGTGTTGCTGGTGTGTGTGTGTTGCTGGTGTGTGTGTATTGCTGGTTTGTGTGTGTTGCTGTTATGTGTGTGTTGCTGATGTGTGTGTGTTGCTGGTGTGTGTGTGTGTGTGTGTTGCTGGTGTGTGTGTTGCTGGCGTGTGTGTGTTGCTGGTGTGTGTGTGTTGCTCCTGTATTTTGCTTATGTGTCTGTCACTGGTTTGTGTGTGTTGCTGGTGTGTGTGAGTGTTCCTAGTGTGTGTTGTTGGTGTTTGCTGCTGGTGTGAAAGTTGCTGGTGTGTGTGTGTGTGTTGCTGGTGTGAGTTTGGTGCTGATGTGTGTGTGTTGCTAGTGTGTGTGTGTGTTTCTGGTGTATGTATGTTGCTGGTGTGTGTGTTGCTGGTATGTGTATGTTGCTGGTGTGTGTGTTGCTCGTGTGTGTGTTGCTGGCGTGTGTGTGTTCCTGGCGTGTGTGTGCATCTGGTGTGTGTGCATCTGGTGTGTGTGTGTGTGTGTGTGTGTGTGTGTGTGTGTGTGTGTGTGTTGCTGTTGTATGTGTGTGTTGCTGTTGTGTGTGTGTTGCTGGTTTGTGTGTGTTGCTGGTGTGTGTGTTGCTGGTGTGTGTGTGTGTGTGTGTGTGTGTGTGTGTGTGTGTGTTGCCGGTGTGTGTGTTGCTGATTTGTGTGTTACTGGATTGTGTGTGTTGCTAGTGTGTGTTGCTAGAGTGTGTTTTATCCATCACTTCGCCTTGTTCCTCCACCACTCCCTCTTGTTCCTCCATCACTCCCTCTTGTTCCTCCATCACTCCCTCTTGTTCCAACTTCCCTCCCTCTTGTTCCTCCTTCACTCCCTCTTGTTCCTCCATCACTCCCTGCTGTTCCTCCACCACTCCCTCTTGTGTTGCTGGTGTGTGTGTGTGTGTTGCTGGTGTGCGAGTGTACCTGGTGTGTGTGTGTGTGTGTGTGTGTGTGTGTGTGTGTGTGTGTGTGTGTGTGTGTGTGTGTGTGTGTATGTGTGTGTGTTTCTGCGTGTGTTGCTGGTGTGTTATTGCTGGTGTGTGTGTGTGTGTTGCTGGTATGTGTGTTTTTCTGGTGTGTGTGTTGCTGGTGCGTGTGTGTTCCTCGTGTGTGTGCTGCTGGTGTGTGTATTGCTGGTGCGTGAGTGTTATTGGAGTGTGTGTATTGCTGGTATGTGTGTGTGTGTTGCTAGAGTGTGTTACTGGTGTTTGCTGCTTGTGTGAGTGTTGCTGGTGTGTGTGTGTGTTGCTGGTGCATGTGTTGGTGGTGTGTATGTGTGATGCTGGTGAGTGTGTTTTCGTATTGTGTGTGTTGCCGGTTTGTGTGTTGGTGGTGTGTGTGTTAGTGGTGTGTGTGTTGGTGGTGCGTGTGTTGGTGGTGTGTGTTGGTGGTACGTGTGTTGGTGGTGTGTGTGTTGCTGGTGTGTGACGCTGGTGCGTGTGTTGCTGGTGTGTGTGTGTGCTGCTGGTGTGTGAGTGCTGCTGGTGTGTGTTTGCTGCTGGGGTGTGTGTTGCTGGAGTGAGTGTGATTCTGGTGTGTATGTTGCTTATGTGTGTGTGTTGCTGGTGTGTGTGTGTTGCTGGTGAGTGTTTGCTGCTGGGGTGTGTGTTGCTGGAGTGTGTGTTGCTGGTGTGTGTGTGTTGCTGGTGTGCGAGTGTGCTGGGTGTGTGTGTGTGTGTGTGTGTGTGTGTATGTGTTTGTGTGTGTGTGTGTGTGTGTGTGTTGCTGGTGTGCGAATTGCTGGTGTGTGTTGCTGGTGTGTGAATTGCTGGTGAGTGTGTGTGTTGCTGGTGTGTGTTGCTGGTGTGTGTGCTGCTGGTGTGTGTGGTGCTGGTGTGTGTGTGTTGCTTGTGTGTGTGTATTGCTGTTGTGTGTGTGTGTTGCTGGTGAGTGTGTGTTGCTGGTGTGTGTGTGTTGCCAATGTGTGTTGCTGGTGTTTGCTGCTGGTGTGAGTGTTGCTGGTGTCTGTGTGTTGCTGGTGTGAGTTTGGTGCTGGTGTTTGTGTGTTGCTAGTGTGTGTGTGTTGCTGGTGTGCGTGTGTATTGCTGGTGTGTGTGTGTGTTGCTGGTGTGTGTGTGTGTTACTGGTGTGTGTGTTGCTGATGTGTGTGTGTGTGTGTTGCTAATGTGTGTGTGTGTTGTTGGTGTGTGTGATACTCATGTGTGTGTTGTTGGCGTGTGTGTGTGTTGCAGGTGTGTGTGTGTAGCTGGTGTGTGTGTGTGTTGCTGGTGTGTGTGTGTTGCTGGTGTGTGTGTGTTGCTGGTGTGTGCGTGTTGCTGGTGCGTGTGTGTTGCTGATGTGGGTGTTGCTGGTGTGTGTGTGTGTGTTGCTGGTGTGTGTGTTGCTGGCGTGTGTGTTTTGCTAGTATGTGTGTGTTGCTCGTGAGTGTTGCTTGTGTGTAAGTTTATGGTGTATGTTGCTGGTGTGTGTGTTACTGGTTTGTGTGTGTTGCTGGTGTGTACGTGTGTGTGTGTGTGTGCGTGTGTGTTGCTGGTGTGTGTGTGATCCTAGTGTGTGTTTCTGGTCTTTGCTGGTGGTGTGAGTGTTGCTGGTGTGTGTTGCTGGTGTGTGTGTGTTGCTAGTGTGTGTGTGTGTGTGTTACTGGTGTGTGTGTTGCTGGTGTGTGTATGTTGCTTGTGTGTGTATGTTGCTGGTGTATGTGTTGCTGCCGTGTGTGCCTTGCTGGTGTGTGTGTGTAGCTGGTGTGTGTGTGTGTGTGTTGCTGGTGCGTGTGTGTTACTGGTGTGTGTGTTGCTGGTGTGTGTGTTGCTGGCGTGTGTGTCTTGCTGGTGTGTATGTGTAGCTGGTGTGTGTGTGTGTGTGTTGCTGGTGAGTGTGTGTTGCTGGTGTGTGTGTTGCTTGTGTGTGTGTGGGTTGCTGGTGTGTGTGTTGCTGGTGTGTGTGTGTTCCTGGTTTGTGTGTGTTGCTGGTGTGTGTGTGTTGCTGGTGTGTGTGAGTTACTGGTGTGTGTGTTGCTGGTACGTGTGTGTTACTGGTGTGTGTGTTGCTGGTTTGTGTGTGTTGCTTGTGTGTGTGTTGCTGGTGTGTGTGTGTTGCTGGTGTGTGTTTGTGTGTGTTGCTGGTGTGTGTGTGTGTGTTGCTTGTGTGTGTGTCTTGCTGGTTTGTGTGTGTTGCTGGTGTGTGTGTTGCTGGTGTATGTGTCTTGCTGGTGAGTGTTTCTTGATGGTTTGTGTGAGTTGCTGGTGTATGTGTTGCTGGTGTGTGTGTGTGTGTGTTGCTGGTGTGTGTGTTGCTGGCGTGTGAGTCTTGCTGGTGTGTATTTGTAGCTGGTGTGAGTGTGTGTGTGTTGCTGGTGCGTGTGTGTTGCTTGAGTGTGTGCGTTGCTGGTGTGTGTGTGTTGCTGGTGTGTGTTTGTGTGTGTTGCTGGTGTGTGTGTGTTGCTGGTTTGTGTGTGTTGCTGGTGTGTGTGTGTCTGGTGTGTGTATTGCTGGTGTGTGTGTGTGCTTTGCCGGTGTGTGTGTTGCTGCCGTGTGTGTGTTGCTGGCATGTGTGTGTTGCTGGTGTGTGTGTGTGTTGCTGGTGTGTGTGTGCGTTTTGCTGGTGTGTTTGTCTTGCTGGTTTGTGTGTGTTGCTGGTTTGTGTGTGTTGCTGGTGTGTGTGTGTGCCTTGCCGGTGTGTGTGTTGCTGGCGTGTGTGTGTTGCTGGTGTGTGTGTGTGTTGCTAGTGTGTGTTGCTGGTGTGTAAGTTTATGGTGTGTGTTGCTGATGTGTGTGCTACTGGTTTGTGTGTGTTGCTGGAGTGTGTTTTATCCATCACTTCGCCTTGTTCCTCCACCACTCCCTCTTGTTCCTCCACCACTCCCTCTTGTTCCTCCATCACTCCCTCTTGTTCCACCATCCCTCTCTCTTGTTCCTCCATCACTCCCTCTTGTTCCTCCATCACTTCCTCTTGTTCCTCCATTACTCCCTCTTGCTCCTCCACCACTCCCACTTGTTCCTCTTCACTCCTTCTTGTTCCTCCATCACTCCCTCTTGTTCCACCATCATTCTCTCTTGTTTCTCCATCATTTCCTCTTGTTCATCCACCATTCCCTCTTGTTCCTCCATCCCCCCCTCTTTTTCTTCCAGCACTGTCTCTTGTTCCTCCATCACTCCGTCTTGTTCTTTCATCACTTCCTCTTGTTCCTCCATCACTTCCTCTTGTTCCTCCATCATCCCTCTTGTTCCTCCATCACTCCCTCTTGTTTCACCATCACTCCCCCTTATTCCTCCACCACTCCTTCTTGTTCCTCCATCACTCCCTCTTGTTTCTCCATCACTCCCCATTGTACCTCCATCACTTCCTCTTGTTCCTCCATCACTCCCTCTTCTTCATCCATCACTCCTCTTGTTCCTCCATCACACCATCTTGTTCCTCCATCACTCCCTCCTGTTCCTCCATCACTCTCTGTTGTTCCTCCATGACTCCCTCTTGTTCCTCCATCACTCCCTCCTGCTCCTCCCTCACTCCTTCTTGTTCCTCCATGACTCCCTCTTGTTAATCCATCACTCCCTCTTGTTCCTTCATCACTCCCTCCTGCTCCTCCCTCACTCCTTCTTGTTCCTCCATCACTCCCTCCTTTCTCTTGTTCTTCCATCGCTCCCTCTTGTTCCTCCATCACTCTCTCTTGCTTCTCCATCACTCCCTCTTGTTCCTCCACCACTCCCTCTTGTTCCTCCATCACTCCCTCTTGTTACTCCCTCACTCCCACTTGTTCCTCCATCACTCCTTCTTGTTCCTCCATCACTCCCTCTTGTTCCTCCCTCCTCCCTCTTGTTACTCTATCACTCTTTTTTGTTCCTCCATCACTCCCTCTTGTTCCTCCCTCACTCCCTCTTGTTCCTCCATCACTCCCTCTTGTTCCTCCCTCACTCTCTCTTGTTCCTCCACCACTCCCTCTTGTTCCTCCATCACTCCCTCTTGTTACTCCCTCACTCCCACTTGTTCCTCCATCACTCCTTCTTGTTCCTCCATCACTCCCTCTTGTTCCTCCATCACTCGTCTTGTTCCTCCCTCACTCTCTCTTGTTCCTCCATCACTCACTCTTGTTCCTCCATCACTCCCTCTTGTTCCTCCATCACTCCCTCTTGTTCCTCCATCACTCGTCTTGTTCCTCCATCACTCACTCTTGTTCCTCCATCACTCCCTCTTGTTCCTCCATCACTCCCTCTTGTTCCTCCATCACTCGTCTTGTTCCTCCATCACTCCCTCTTGTTCCTCCCTCACTCTCTCTTGTTCCTCCATCACTCACTCTTGTTCCTCCATCACTCCCTCTTGTTCCTCCATCACTCCCTCTTGTTCCTCCATCACTCGTCTTGTTCCTCCATCACTCCCTCTTGTTCCTCCCTCACTCTCTCTTGTTCCTCCATCACTCCCTCTTGTTCCTCCCTCACTCCCTCTTGTTCCTCCATCACTCACTCTTGTTCCTCCATCACTCCTTCTTGTTCCTCCATCACTCCCTCTTGTTCCTCCATCACTCGTCTTGTTCCTCCATCACTCCCTCTTGTTCCTCAAGCACTCCTCTTGTTCCTCCATCACTCCCTCCTCCCTCTTGTTTCTCCATCACTCCCTCTTGTTCCTCCATCACTCCCTCATGTTCCACTATCACTCCCACTAGTTCCTCCACCACTCCCTCTTGTTCCTCCACCACTCACTCTTGTTTCTCCATCACTGACTGTTGTTCCTCCATCGCTTTCCCTTGTTCCTCCATCACTCCCCCTTGTTCCTCCATCACTCCCTCTTGTTCCTCCATCAATCCCTCTTGTACCTCCACCACTCCCTTTTGTTCCTCCTCCACTCCCTCTTGTTCCTCCATCGCTCCCTCTTATTCCACCATCACTACCCCTTGTTCCTCCATATCTCCCTCTTGTTACTCCGTCACTCCTTCTTGTTTCTCCATCACTCCCTCTTGTTCCTCCATCACTCCCTCTTGTTCCTCCATCACTCCCTCCTACCTCTTGTTCCTCCATCACTCCTTCTTGTTTCTCCCTCACTCCTTGTTCAATTATTACTCCCTGTTGTTCCTCCATCACTCCCTCTTGTCCCTCCCTCACTCCATCTTGTTCCTCCATCACTCCCTCTTGTTACTCCATCTCTCCCTCTTGTTCGTCCATCACTCCCTCTTGTTCCTATATCACTCCTCTTGTTCCTTCATCACTCCCTCCTCCCTCTTGTTCCTCCATCACTCCCTCTTGTTCTTCCATCACTCTCTCTTGTTCCACCATCACTCCCCCTAGTTCCTCCCCACTCCCTCTTGTTCCTCCATCACTCCCTCTTGTTCCTCCACCAGTCCCTTTTGTTCCTCCTCACTCCCTCTTGTTCCTCCATCCCTCCCCCTTGTTCCTCCATCACTCTCCCTTGTTCATGCATCACTCCCTCTTGTTCCACCATCACTCCCCCTAGTTCCTCCACCACTCCGTTTTGTTCCTCCATCGCTCACTGTTGTTCCTCCACCACTCCCTCTTGTTCCTCCATCACTCCCTTTTGTTCCTCCATCACTCTCTCTTGTTCCTCCATAACTCCCTCTTGTTTCTCCATCACTCCCTCTTGTTCCTCCATCCCTCCCTCTTGTTCCATCATCACTCACCCTTGTGTCTCCATCTCTCCCTCTTGTTCCTCCATCACTCCTTTTTCCTCCATCATTCCCTCTTGTTTCTCCATCACTCCCTCTTGTTCCTCCATCACTCTCTCCTCCTTCTTGTTCCACCATCACTCTCTCTTTCTCCTCCATCACTCCCTATTGTTCCTCCATCACTCCCTCTTGTTCCTCCATCACTGCTTCTTGTTCCTTCACCACTCCCTCTTGTTCCTCCCCCTCTCCCTCTTGTTCCTCCACCACTCCCTCTTGTTCCTCCTCACTCCCTCTTGTTCCTCCATCACTCCCCTTGTTCCTCCATCACTTCCCCTTTCTCCTTCATCACTCCTTCTTGTTCCACCATCACTCCCCCTAGTTCCTCCCGCACTCCTTCTTGTTTCTCCATCACTCCCTCTTGTTTCTTCCCCACTCCCTCTTGTTCCTCCTCACTCCCTCTTGTTCCACCATCACTTCCCCTAGTCCCCCCACTCCCATCTGTTTTCTCCATCATTCCCTCTTGTTCCTCCACCACTCCCTGTTGTTCCTCCACCGCTGCCTATTGTTCCTCCACCACTTCCTCTTGTTTTTCCATCGCTCCTCTTGTTCCTCCACCACTCCCGATTGTTCCTCCCCCACTTCCTCTTGTTCTTCCATCGCTCCTCTTGTTACTCCATCACTCCTTCTTGTTCCTCCATCACTCCCACTAGTTTTTCCACCACTCCTTGTTCCTCCATCACTCACTGTTGTTCCTCCACCACTCCCTCTTGTTCCTCCACCACTCCTTCTTGTTCCTCCATCACTCCTTCTTGTTCCTCCTCCACTCTCTCTTGTTCCTCCTCACTCCCTCTTGTTCCTCCATCACTCCCTCTTGTTCCTCCATCGTTCCCCTTTCTTCCTCCATCACTCCCTCTTGTACTTCCATCACTCCCTCTTGTTCCTCCATTACTCTCTCTTGCTCCTCCATCACTCCCACTTGTTCTTTCATCATTCCCTCTTCTACCTCCATCACTCTTTCTTGTTACTCCATCTCTCCCTCTTGTTTCTTCTTTACTCCTTCTTGTTCCTCCATCACTCCCTCTTGTTCCTCCACCAGTTCCTCTTGTTCCTCCACCACTCCTTCTTGCTCCTCCATAACTCCCTCTTGTTAATCCATCACTCCCTCTTGCTCCTCCATCATTCCCACTTGTTCCTCCATCACTCCCTCTTGTTCCTCCATTTCTCCCTCTTGCTAATCAATCACTCCCTCTTTTTACTCCATCACTCCCTCCTCCCTCTTGTTCCTCCATCACTCCCTCTTGTTAATCCATCACCCTCACTTGCTCCTCCATCACCTCCTTTTGCTCCTCCATCTCTCCCTCTTGTTCCTCCATCACTTACTCCTACTCTATCTCTCCCTCTTGTTCCTCCATCACTCCCTCTTCTTCCTCCACCACTCCCTCTTGTACCTCCATCACTCTCTCTTGTTACTCAGTCACTCTCTCTTGTTCCTCCATCACTCCCTCTTTTTTGCTCCGTCACTCCCTCTTGTGCCTCCATCTACACATTCTATGTTGTTGTCTCAAGATTTCCTCTGCCTCTTATTCTTGTCCTCTAAATTCCCTGGTCCTGAGTCTTTCTTCACCCCCTCCCACTGATTCCTCCCTCATTCCCTGCCTCATAGTCATTATTTTCTCATTCTCCTCCCTCCCAATCATCATTTATGCCTTACCTGCTTGTCTCCCTTCCCTTCTCTTACATATTTTCCTCCCTGTGTGGGCTGCTTTTTACCCCGCTTGGGGCATAATTTAAATCCAGGATTTTTTTCCCTCTTTCCAGGTAAGAGGTCGACTGACAGGCGAGGTCAACTTGCAAAGTAATTGATGTTATTACCGTGATTACTGTGTCTATTATAACAGTGATTACTGTGTCTATTATTACAGTAATTACTGTGTCTGTTATTACAACGATTACCGTGTCTGTCACTACAGTAATTACTGTGTCTATTATTACAGTTATTACTGTGTCTATTATTACAGTGATTACTGTCTCTATTATTACAGTGATTACTGTGTCTGTTTTGAAAGTGATTACTGTGTTTATTACAGTGATTACCTTGTCAATTATTACAGTGATTACTGTGTCTATTATTACCATGATTTCTATGTAATTTTATTCTTTGATTACTATGTCTATAATTACAATGATTGCTGAGGCTATTATTGCCATAATTACTGTCTCTATTATTAAAGTGATTAATGTGTCTGTTATTAAAGCGATTATTGTGCCTATTATTACAGTAATTGCTAGGTCTATTACATTGGTTACTATGTCTCTTATTACCATGATTACTCTGCCTGTGATTTCAATGATTACTTTGTCTATTATTACTATGATTGTTCTGTGTATTACTACCATGATTGCTCTGTGTATTACTACCATGATTGCTTTGTTATTACCACGACTACTGTGCAAGAAAGGTATACAATACCGGCAAGATGAACGTTAAGACACCGTGGTTGTAGAATATCTACAATAACTACAAGGCTGAGGGACTAATTACCTCGTCTTTTGTATATAGTTCTACTGTCTATTATTGCAGTGATTACTATGTCTATTATTATCATGATTACTGTGTGTATTATTACCATGATTACTGTGTGTATTATTACCATGATTACTGTGTGTATTATTACCATGATTACTGTGTCTATTATTACCATGATTACTGTGTCTATTATTACCATGATTACTGTGTGTATTATTACCATAATTACTGTGTGTATAATTACCATAATTACTGTGTGTATTATTACCATGATTACTGTGTGTATTATTACCATGATTACTGTGTGTATTATTACCATAATTACTGTGTGTATTATTACCATAATTACTGTGTGTATTATTACCATAATTACTGTGTGTATTGTTACCATGATAACTGTGTGTATTATTATCATGATTACTGTGTGTATTATTTCCATGATTACTGTGTGTATTATTACCATGATTACTGTGTGTATTATTACCATGATTACTGTGTGTATTATTACCATAATTACTGTGTGTATTATTACCATAATTACTGTGTGTATTATTACCAGAATTACTGTGTATATTATTACCATAATTACTGTGTGTATTATTACCATAATTACTGTGTATATTATT
>NC_091293.1:8901672-8919172 GCF_038502225.1 Cherax quadricarinatus | reverse complement strand
GAAAGCAAGAAGAGGGAGATGCAAGTCATAGCAACAGAGGCTAGGATACAGAGATTAGAAGAGGAACTGAAAAATCTGAAACAGCCTAAAGAACTAAAGAACATTTTGGGAATGACATCAGAGATTGCTACCTCAGTCACACATAAGGGGACTGTAGGGAAAGGAGCAAAACTGCATATAGAAGCTCTATCAGAGGGGACTGTAGTAAATGAAAGAACCAAGCTATATGTGGAGGCCCTAACAGACCACAGAAGAGCCCAGGGAAAGCCGAGAAGGGAAAAATGACAAGCCACTGAGCCCAAGTACGATAGATAGTGAAACTGAAAAAAGGAAAGCTGCAATGGAGGAAATTAAATTGAATGAGTTGATACACAAGAATACGCAGTGGGAGAATGAAAGGAAGAGGTCAGTCTTTGTGCATGGGCTCCAGGAAGTTGAAGGGGAAACATATGAAGTAAGAAAACAAGGGAAAAAAAGCAATTGAAAGCATCATGAAAGCAGTAGGAGAAGATGACATGACCCAGCTGGAAAATTTTTGGAGAATAGGGGGGTTTGCAAGAAGAAGAACCCGGCCAGTGAAAGTGACTGTCAAGGCAGAATCGACTCAGAACAGGATCCTGCAGGAGAAAGCAAGACTAAGGGACATGCCAGCATACAGAAAGGTGTATCTCGACCGCGACAGCACAAAAGAAGAAAGGCAGAAACTGAGAGAGATGGTACAAAGGCGAAAGGAGGAAAGAGAGGGGATGGAGGAGACAAACAGGAGATCCCAGAACCAGGAAGAAGATCAAATACAGCCTCCCTCACAACTTCCTATAGAAGCCCCCCAACCAGGTCAACCACAGTGCAGCCAAACATTCAAAACCAAAACACCCATGCCATATCCAATGCCCCCACCCACTGCAAACTTCACCCCCACAGCAACCACCCATAGTTCCTTATCAGGTCTCCCACTTCCCCAACCCAAATGTACCCCCCCAGACCACAGTCTTAGAAAAGAAATTGAAGGTACGGTATACAAATGCAGATGGAATAACAAATAAGTGTGAGGAGTGGCATGAAAGAATCAAGGAGACATCCCCAGACATAATGGCACTCACAGAATCAAAGCTCACCAGAATGATAACAGATGCAATCTTTCCACCTGGATATCAAATCCTCAGGAAAGACAGAGTGAGGAGAGGGGGAGGAGGAGTTGCACTACTCATTAAAACCCAGTGGGGTTTTGAGAAAATGGAAGGAATGGATGGCATGGGCGAAAGGGACTACTTAGTAGGAACAATCCAGTTTGAGGGACATAAGGTGATAATTGCAGCAATGTACAACCCACCACAGAACTGCAGGAGGCCAAGAGAAGAATACGATGAGAGAATCAGAGCAATGGTCGACACACTAGCTCAGGTGGCCAGAAGAGCACATATGGGGGAAGGAAAGTTACTAGTTATGGGTGATTTCAATCACAAGGAGATTGACTGGGAAAACCTGGAGTCCCATGGGGGTCCCGAAACAAGGAGAGCCAAGATGATGGATGTGGTACTGGAAAACCTCATGCATCAACATGTTAGAGACACTACCAGAAAGAGAGGTGAAGATGATCCAGCAAGACTGGACCTTGCATTCACCTTGAGTAGTTCAGACATCGAGGATATCTTGTATGAAAGGCTCCTAGGAGCTAGTGATCATGTGGTTCTGTGCTTTGACTACATAATTGAGCTTCAAGTGGAGAGTAGCAGGAATATGATGGGAAAAACCAAACTACTAGGTGTACTAGAGAATGGAAAAGGTACAGAAGACAGAGAACTCAGAAAAATAAAGAGATTAGCCAAAGAGCCAGAAACGAATATGCACAGATAAGAAGGGAGGCTCAGCGACAATACGAAAATGACATAGCATCGAAAGTCAAGTCTGACCCGAAGCTGTTGTATAGCCACATCAGGAGGAAAACAAGAGTCAAGGACCAGGTAATCAGACTGAGGAAGGGTGATGGGGAGTTCACAAGAAACGACCGAGAGGTTTGTGAGGAGCTAAACATGAGATTTAAAGAAGTATTTACAGTGGGAACCAGTAGGATCCAGGAAATCAGAACAGTGGGGTGCACCAAGAAGTGCTGGATGAGGTACACATAACCAAGGAGGAGGTGAAGAAGCTGCTATGTGTACTTAACACCTCAAATGCGGTGGGACCAGACAACATCTCTCTGTGGGTCCTTAGAGAGGGAGCAGAGATGCTGAGTGTGCCATTAATAAAGATCTTCAACACATCCATTGAAACTGGGCAACTCCCTGAGTTATGGAAGATGGCAAATGTAGTCCCAATTTTTAAAAAGGGAGACAGACATGAGGTATTAAACTACAGACCTGTGTCACTAACGTGTATAATATGCAAAGTCATGGAGAAGATCATCAGTTGGAGAGTAGTGGAGCACCTAGAAACAAACAAGTGTATAATCGACAACCAGCACGGTTTCAGGGAAGGAAAATCCTGTGTCAAAAACCTTCTGGAGTTTTATGACAAGGTGACAGAAGTAAAACAAGAGAGAGAGGGATGGATCGACTGCATTTTTTTTGGACTGCAAGAAGGCCTTCGACACAGTTCCTCACAAGAGGTTACTGCAAAAGCCAGAGGATCAGGCACACATAATAGGAAAAGCACTGCGATGGACCAGAGAATAACTGGCAGGGAGGTAACAACGAGTCATGGTACGTAACGAGGTGTCAGAGTGGGCGCCTGTTACAAGCGGGGTTCCACAGGGGTCAGTCCTAGGACCTGTGCTGTTTTTGGTATATGTGAATGACATAACGGAAGGGATAGACTCAGAAGTGTCCTTATTTGCAGATGATGCGAAGTTAATGAGAAGAATCAAATCGGACGAGGATCAGGCAGGACTACAAAGAGACCTGGACAGGCTACAAGCCTGGTCCAGCAACCGGCTCCTTGAGTTTAACCCTGCCAAATGCAAAGTCATGAAGACTGGGTAAGAGCAAAGAAGACCGCAAACACAATATAGTCTAGATGGCCAAAGACTGCAAACCTCACTCAAGGAAAAAGATCTGGGGGTGAGTATAACACCGAGCACATCTCCTGAGGTACACATCAATCAGATAACTGCTGCAGCATACGGGCGTCTGGCAAACCTACCGATAGCGTTCCGTTACCTCAGTAAGGAATCGTTCAAGACTCTGTATACCATTTACGTCAGGAACATACTGGAGTATGCAGCACCAGTTTGAAATCCACATCTGGTCAAGCACGTCAAGAAATTAGAGAAAGTGCAAAGGTTTGCAACGAGACTAATCCCAGAGCTAAGGGGATTGTCCTACGAAGAAAGGTTGAGGGAAATCGGCCTGATGACACTGGAGGACAGGAGGGCCAGGGGAGACATTATAACGACATATAAAATACTGTGCAGAATAGAAAAGGTGAACAAAGACGGGATGTTCCAGAGATGGGACACAGAAACAAGAGGTCACAATTGGAAGTTGAAGACTCAGATGAATCAAAGGGATGTTAGGAAGTATTTCTTCAGTCATAGACTAGTCAGGCCGTGGAATAGCCTAGAAAGTGACGTAGTGGAGGCAGGAACCATAAATAGTTTTAAGGCGAGGTTTGGTAAAGCTCATGGAGCAGGGAGAGAGAGGACCTAGTAGCAATCAGTGAAGAGGCACGGCCAGGAGCTATGAGTCGACCCCTGCAACCTCAACTAGGTGAGTACAACTATGTGAGTACACACACACACACACAAACACACACACAAACACACACACACACACACAAACACACACACACACACACACACACACACACACACACACACACACACACACACACACACACACACACACACACTTATACAAACACACACACAAACTCTTGCACACACAAGTGCACACACACTCAACCAGCACACAAGCACTACAAAACCTAACCCATTATAAAAAAATGGTGGCTCAGAGGAGAAGTTGAAGGCTCAGGGGATCAGAGGAAGATGTTCCTGGTAAGGAAGAATGGATGGAAGAGCAATGTAAAAGGATGAAATAAGAGTGGGAGAGCAAACTAGGTGATCTTTCTGTAAAAATGGAGAATAAGATGGAGGCAGAGAAGAAGATACGGGAGTCACAAGCTGAAGCCACAGAAGCCAGGATACAGACCCAAGAATATAAGGTCAATATGCTGAAGCAACTTACAGGGCTAGTGCCCAGAGGAGACATGGCATCAATAGCAGGTACACCCACATTAAATGAGAAGCACAACAGAATGGAAGGAGACAAGACTTAATTCCATTCCTCTCCTCTCGCAGCAGCCTTCTTTGTGGACACACACGCACACACACATGCACACACACACACACAGACACACACACACACACACACACACACACACACACACACACACACACACACACACACACACACGAACACACACACACACACACACACACACACACACACACACACACACACACACACACACACACACAAACACTAACCTACTGGAGTTCTACGACATGGTGACAGCAGTAAGACAAGAGAGAGAGCGGTGGGTGGATTGCATTTTCTTGGACTGCAAGAAGGCGTTTGATACAGTTCCACACAAGAGATTAGTGCAAAAACTGGAGGACCAAGCAGGGATAACAGGGAAGGCACTACAATGGATCAGGGAATACTTGTCAGGAAGACAGCAGCGAGTCATGGTACGTGGCGAGGTGTCAGAGTGGGCACCTGTGACCAGCGGGGTCCCGCAGGGGTCAGTCCTAGGACCAGTGCTGTTTCTGGTATTTGTAAACGACATGACGGAAGGAATAGACTCTGAGGTGTCCCTGTTTGCAGATGACGTGAAGTTGATGAGAAGAATTCACTCGATCGAAGACCAGGCAGAACTACAAAGGGATCTGGACAGGCTGCAGACCTGGTCCAGCAATTGGCTCCTGGAGTTCAATCCCACCAAGTGCAAAGTCATAAAGATTGGGGAAGGACAAAGAAGACCGCAGACGGAGTACAGTCTAAGGGGCCAGAGACTACAAACCTCACTCAAGGAAAAAGATCTTGGGGTGAGTATAACACCAGGCACATCTCCTGAAGCGCATATCAACCAAATAACGGCTGCAGCATATGGGCGCCTAGCAAACCTCAGAACAGCATTCTGACATCTTAATAAGGAATCGTTCAGGACCCTGTACACCGTGTACGTTAGGCCCATATTGGAGTATGCGGCACCAGTTTGGAACCCACACCTAGCCAAGCACGTACAGAAACTAGAGAAAGTGCAAAGGTTTGCAACAAGACTAGTCCCAGAGCTAAGAGGTATGTCCTACGAGAAGAGGTTAAGGGAAATCAACCTGACGACACTGGAGGACAGGAGAGATAGAGGGGACATGATAACGACATACAAAATACTGAGAGGAATTGACAAGGTGGAAAAGGACAGGATGTTCCAGAGATTGGACACAGTAACTAGGGGACACAGTTGGGAGTTGAAGACACAGATGAATCACAGGGATGTTAGGAAGTATTTCTTCAGGCACAGAGTAGTCAGGAAGTGGAATAGTTTGGGAAGCGAAGTAGTGGAGGCAGGATCTATACATAGCTTTAAGCAGAGGTAAGACAAAGCTCACGGTACAGGGAGAGTGACCTAGTAGCGACCAGTAAAGAGGCGGGGCCAGGAGCTTGGATTCGAGCCCTGCAACTTCAACTAGGTGAGTACAACTAGGTGAGTACACACATGGGAAAAGCCAGACTATAAACGAGGGGACTACATAGGTTTGATTAACTTCCTGCAAGAGGTTCAGTGGGACAGAGAACAACAACAATAAAATGCAAGGAGGCAGAGGAAAGGCTTGTTCCCAAGGGCAACAGAAATAATGGGAAGGCCAGAACGAGCCCCTGGTTTACCCGACGGTGTAAGGAGGCAAAAATTTAGTGCAATGGAAAAAGGGTTAACCCTTTGGGGGGCCACAGCCGACCCTAGCCGACCCAACTGACCCAGCTAAGGCCCTGTGAGTCCACCAAGCAAGGCCGAGGAATGAAGGGGAAGAGCTGTTTGGAGCAGGGATAGTAGTGAGAGAGGAGAAGGTAGAGAATGTGACAGGTACCATGCAGATGGACGACCACACCACCAAGCATAACAGGAAAAATAAGGGAGACAATGGCTTTGTATAAATAGGACACAAACACAAGCACTTGGAGGAGAAGAGGGAGAATTCAGTGTTTATTCATTGGTTTCAGGAGAGTGAAGGGAGGACACATAATGAAAGAGAATAGGAGGGTACTCAAAGAAGAGAAATCAACCGATCAAACTGATTTTCAATATAGAAATGGTATGGAACAGAGCCCTGCAAGAGAAATCATGGCTGAAGGAATCATTAGCGTACAAGAGGGTGTTCCTGGACCACAACAGAACAAGAACAGAATGACAGCAGCTGTGGGAGAACACAGAAACGATAGGGGCTAGGAAGAGAGACAAGGACAGAGTCAGCAGAGGACAACCTGAGCTAGGCAGAGCAACAAGTGCAAGTACACAGAGAACGTCCCTTAGAACCCCACAGCCAAACATGCTATCCCAACACAAACCACAATCCATACTCACAGCCCCCACCCCACACTATGCTGTAGAACCCCACAGCACACTGCCAGCCCCCCAGAACACAGTGTTAGAGAGGAAACTGATGGTATGGTACACCAACACTGATAGAGTGGCATGACAGAATCAAAGAGGCATCACCGGACATCAAAGCTCTCACTGAAACCAAGCTCACAGGAACGATAACAGGTACCATCTTTCCATAAGAAAATAAGATCTTGAGGAAAGACAGAGGGAACAGAGTAGGTGGAGGAATGGCACTGCTCATCAAAAACCAATGGGATTTTGACGAGCTAGAGAGAGGAAACAGAGGAGAAGCAAGAGACTACATAATAGGAACACTTCAGCCTGGAGGCCCCAAAGTGGTAATTGCAGGCAGTGATGTATAACCCACCACAGAACAGTAAGAGGCCAAGGCAAGAATATGATGAGAGTAACAGAGCAATGGTTTACACACTGGCTGAAGTGGCTGGAAGGGCTCATGCAAGCAGGGCAAAGCTGCTGATTGTGGGTGATTTCAATCACAAAGAAATTGATTGCAAGAACCTAGAGCCACATGGGGGCCCAGAAACTTGGAAGGCTATGATGATGGAGGTGGTACTGGAAAACCTCGTGTACCAACACGAAAGGAACACTTCGAGAGAGAGAGGAGATGATGGCCCAACAAGACTGGACCTAGTACTCTCCTTCAGTTGTGCAGATATTGAGGATATCAGATACGAAAGACCCCTCGGGGCCAGTGACCATATGGTTCTGAGCTTCGAATACATAGTAGAGTTACAAGTAGAGAGGGAAGCGGGAAGGGTAGGACATATGAAGCCAAACTACAAGAGAGGGCATTACTCAGGCGTGAAGAACTTCCTGCACGAGGTTCAGTGGGACAGGGCATTGGTAGGGAAGTCAGTAAATGAGATCATGGAATATGTGAGAGCAATATGATAGGAAACTGAGGAGAGGTTTGTACCCAAGGGAAACAGGAATAACTAAAAGGCCAGGATGAGCCCTTGGTTCACTCAAAAGTGCAGAGAGGCCGAAACCAAGTGTGCTAGAGAATGGAAGAAGTATAGAAAGCAAAGAACCTAGGAGAATAAGGAGAGCAGCCATAGAGCCAGAAACTAATATGCACAGGTAAGAAGGGAGGCCCAGGGACCATACAAGAATGGCATAGCAGTGAAAGCCAAATCTGACCCGAAGCTGTTGAACAGCCACATCAGGAGGAAAACAACAGTCAAGGACCAGGTAATCAGGCTGAGAAAGGAAGGAGGGTAGATCACACGAAATGACCAAGAAGTATGTGAGGAGCTCAACATGAGATTCAAAGAAGTGCTCACAGAAAAGACAGAAGGGACCCCAGAAAGACAGAGAGGTGGGGTCCACCATCAAGTGTTAGACACAATACATGCAATCGAGGAAGAAGTGAAGAGGCTGCTCAGTGAGCTAGATACCTCAAAGGCGATGGGGCTGGATAACATCTCTCCATGGGTCCTGAGAGAGGGAGCAGAGGTGCTAAGCATGCCGCTAACAACAATCTTCAACACATCTATCGAAAAAGGGCGACTATCTGAGGTATGGAAGACAGCAAATGTAGTCCATAATTTAAAAAAAAGGAGACAGACACGAAGCATTAAACTACAGATCAGTGTCACTGACATGTATAGTATTCAAAGTCATGGAGAAAAATTATCAGGAGGAGAGTAGTGGAGCACCTAGAAAGGAATGAGCTTATCAACGACAACCAGCATGATTTTAGGGATGGGAAATCCTGTGTCACAAACCTACTGGAGTTCTATGACATAGTGACAACTGTAAGACAAGAGAGAGAGAGAGAGAGAGAGAGGTGGGTGGATTGCTTTTTCTTGGAATGTAAGAAGGCTTTTGACACAGTTCCATACAGGAGATTGGTAATAAATACCTTGATCACTTCTAAAATACAGAGGTTAAAAGACAGTATATATAGGCGGAGAGTGAGGGGTGAGTGACGCATGGTGACCTGAAGAATGCCATACTGGGATGAGGACGGGTAGACGATAAGATCAAGTGACTCCTGTGTTGCTGGGTAGGTGGTACCTTGCCTGCTTGAATATCATGTATGCTAATGTTTTAGAAATTTTGTGGTTTCCAGTGTTCCGTTCTATTGTGTCAGTGACAGCGATGAGACACGAGTTGTGTCTCATCCCTGTTCATCAAATGTCCCGTGGAGTCTCTGTGGAGGACACAGGCGTACCTCAAGTCGTCTCTATCACTTGCATTTCGATGCTCGCTCAGACGGACAGCAAGATCTCCGTCTGTTTCACCTACAGTATGACTCAGTGTTCAGCGAGCCACTAACCAGTTTAAAGATAGACAATCCAAACAATTTTTTCATGAATGAGCCTCAAAAGGTTGCCAATGTAGGCCAGATTTATGACATAACCCTAACTCCACTAGACTTTGAGAAAGCCATCGACGACATGCCCATGCACTCAGCCCCAGTCCCAGACTCGTGGAACTTGGTGTTCATTAAAAACTGCAAGAAATCCCTCTCACGGGCCCTAAGTATGCTATGGAGAAGGAGCTTAGACACAGGCGATATTCCCCAGTCACTAAAAACAACAGATATAGCCCCACTCCATAAAGGTGGCAGCAAAGCAGTAGCTAAGAACTATAGACCAATGGCTTTAACGTCCCACATCATAAAACCAGGGCAACATGGTTTCAGAGCAGGTCGCTCCTGCCTTTCGCAGCTGCTAGACCACTATGATATGGTCATAGATGCACTGGAAAACAAACAGAATGCAGATGTAGTATACACAGACTTTGCAAAAGCCTTTGACAAGTGCGACCTTGGCGTAATAGCACACATAATGCGTGCTAAATGGATACCCGGCAAAGTAGGCAGATGGACCTTCAACTTTCTAACCAATCGCACACAAAGAGTAGTGGTAAAAGAGTGAAATCAGATGTTGCCATGGTGAAGAGCTCTGTCCCACAAGGCACAGTACTCGCACCTACCCTGTTTCTTATTCTCATATCAGACATAGACAGAGATGTAAACCACGATACTAGGATCTGCATGAGAGTGTCATCCATTGAGGATACGGCAAAGCTCCAAGAAGATATAAATCAAGTTTTTCAATGGGCAACAGAGAACAATATGATGTTCAATGAAGACAAATTCCAACTACTCCGTTATGGAAAACTGGAGGAAATAATAACTAAGACTGAGTATACTACAAACTATAATCACATAATATAGCGGAAAAGTAATGTGAAGGACCTGGGTGTGGTAATGTCTGAAGACCTCACCTTCAAGGACCACAACAATGCCACTATCACATCTGCTAGGAAACTGATAGGATGGATAATGAGAACATTCAAGACAAGAGATGCTAAGCCACTGATGATCCTTTCTAAATCACTTATTCTCTCTAGGCTGGAATACTGCTGTACATTAACATCCCCATTCAAGGCAGGTGAAATTGCAGAACTAGAGAATGTACAGAGAACCATTACTGCAAGTACAAGTTCCATCAAACACCTTAACTACTTGGAGCGCGTGGAAGCACTTGACTTGTACTCACTAGAGCGCAGGCGAGAGAGATATATCATAATCTCCACCTGGAAGATTCTGGAGGGACTGGTCCCTAATATGCACACAGCAATCACTCCATATGAAAGCAAAAGACTTGGCAGGCGATGCAACATACCCCCAGTGAAAAGTAGTGGCGTCACTGGTACACTAAGAGAAAATACAATAAGTGTCCGGGGCCCAAGACTGTTCAACAGTTTCCCACCAGCAATAAGGGGCATTACGGGAGGACCCCTGGTTGTCTTCAAGAGGGAGCTGGACAGATACCTAAAGGCGGTGCCGGATCAGCCGGGCTGTGGTTCGTACGTTGGATTGCGTGCGGCCAGCAGTAACAGCCTCGTTAATCAGGCCCTGATCCACCTGGAGGCCTGGTCGTGGACCGGGCCGCGGGGGCGTTGATCCCAGGAATGCTCTCCAGGTAGACTCCAGGTAGACTCCAGGTAGACATTTCTTGGGACAGAATCCCCAGGGGATAGTGTAGACGCCTGCTGTGGAAGTTAGAGGTGAACAAGGTCTCAGGACCGAAAAGTTTTCTAACGAATATGTTCTAATGTTTGCTAACGTGTTTTTCTAAAGCAGATGATGTAAAGTTGATGAGAAAAGTTCAGTCGGACGAGGACCAGTCAGAACTACAAAGGGATCTGGACAGGCTGCAGACCTGGCCCAGAAACTGCTTCCTGGAGTTCAACCCCACCAAGTGCAAAGTCATGAAAACTGGGGAAGGGCAAAGAAGATCGCAGACAGAGTACAGTCTAGGGGGACAGAGACTACAAACCTCACTCACTTCGGGTGAGTGCAACACTGGACGCATCTCCTGAGGCGCACATTAACCAAATATCTGCTATAGCATATGGGCGCCTAGGAAACCTAGGAAATGAATTCCGACATCTTAATAAGGAATCGTTCAGGACCCTGTACAAGCCTATATTGGAGTATGCAGCACCAGTTTTGAAAACACACCTAGCAAACCACGTACAGAAATTAGAGAAAGTGCAAAGGCTTGCAACAAGACTAGTCCCGGAGCTAAGGGCATGTCCCACGAGGAGAGGTAAAGGGAAATCGACCTGACGACACTGGAGGACAGGAGAGATAGGGGGGATATGATAACGACATATAAAATGCTGAGAGGAATTGACAAGGTGGACAGAGACAGGATGTTCCAGAGATGGTACACAGCAATAAGGGGTCACAGTTGGAAGTTGAAGACTCAGATAAATCACAGAGATGTTAGGAAGTATTTCTTCGGTCAGAATAGTTAGGAAGTGGAATAGTCTGGAAAGTGATGCAGTTGAGGCAGGAACCTTTCATAGCTTTAAGAAGAGGTATGATAAAGCTCATGGAGCGGAAGAGTGACCTAGTAGCGACCAGTGGCGGGGCCAGGAGCTGTGACTCGACCCCTGCAGCCACAACTAGGTGAGTACTCACTCACACACACACGCGCGCACAGTCATCTAGATGTCTTAATGTATTCAAAAGACTAAGTAAGTCTCCAGATTGTAAAGAAAATTGACTCTTTTACAACTTGCAGTGCTCACTCGGGTGTCAGGGAACTTTTAATTATGCGTCGCTAGATACACTGAGTGCTTCACAGTCATGTGGATTCGGAGAACTTGTTTCCCTGACTCAAGAAGAACATCCGTCTCTCAAGTTTCGGTTCGACGAGCGACGCACTAGGTCATCCCGTCAGAAAAATATTTCTGTCGAAGCTGCTACCAACCAGAGCTGTGGAATATGCAGTGGTCGCAGGCGTTAAGGCGCCATTCTTGAGCACACTTGGTTTTTTCATAATCTCCTTTTAGCTGCCTTAAGCCTAAACACAGCGATAAGAACTCACTGACGGTGGTGCGTAAGATATGCCTGGACCCGGGATCGATCCCCATCTAATTCTTGAAAAAAATGCAATCATTTTACAAAATAAATTTTGAAGTATAAACTTTCTGAGAAATGGTAATTTAAACTTGCTTATTATCTAAATGTATATTTACGGATAAAGTAAATAAAACATTATTGGAACCCTTGGTTCCAATTAAACTGTGACTTCACTTCTCGCTGAAGGTCACCAGTGTCCGGTTATTTCAGTATTAAGAGTACTATTCTGTATTGATATATGGCACAAGAATTGCATGTAATTAGTACTGTGGTTAGATCTCACTCAGTTTCATGGCCATATTAATTATAAATATATAAACAAAGTATTAAACATCTTTCTGGTTCTGGTAGACGACCGTGTAGCTTCCAGCTCACGTACACGATCTCGGCTGCCCTCTGTTCACCAAAAACCAGCAGTTAAGAGAGAAACTTTCTGACGACGTTTCGGTCTATCTTGCTCCATTATCAAGTCACAACTCGGGTGGGGATAGTAGGAAAGTCCTAAAGACCATTTGTTAGGAGGAGGGTAATGTAGAGAGCGGCAGTAGCAGTAAAAGTTCCTTCCCTCAGTGGGAGTGTCGGTGACTTGTTCCGGTCTCGGTATTGTTACTGTTTCTTTCTCGCCACAGTGTCTGGAGCAACACTACATGCATAGCACAGAGTAGATGCTTTCTAAAGGGGCATTAAGGGAATCTCTCTCCTCAAGGATGGTTCCTTGATGTTGGTGAGGGGCTCTTGATTTAGGGAATTGGATCTGAGCTCCAGTTCCCCGAATTAAGCCTGAATGCCTTCCACATATCCCCCAGGCGCTGTATAATCCTCCGGGTTCAGCGCTTCCCCCTTGATTATAATAATAATAAAGGGAATCTCTGATCAGTTTATGCTCAACATAGTTAACACAGCCCTGTGGGATTTAGAGCTCACTTGCCATGGGTTTAAACATCACCCGTTCCCTGAATTATTTTTAAAGGAAATTTTTACAGTGATTTGTATTCACTTATTTGTGGCTGCACGGATCGATCTGTAGCTCCTGGCCCTGCCTCTTCGCTGGTCGTTACTAGGTTCACTCTCTTCTCCAAAAGTCTTATCGTACCACTTCTTAAAGCTAAGTGTGGCTCCTGCCTCCGCTGCAGCACTCACCAGTGTGTGTGTACTCACCTATTGTGATTGTGGGGGTCGATTCACAGCTCCTGGCCCCGCCTCATCAACTGGCCGATACCCGGTCACTCTTCCCGCTCCGTGAGCTTTATTTTACCTTTTCTTATAGCTGTGTATGGATCCTGCCTCAACGACATCACTACCCACACTATTCCACTTCCTGACAACTCTGAGACTGAAGAAATACTTCCTAACATCCCTGTGGTTCATCTGAGTCTTCAACTTCCAACTGTGACCCCTTGTTGCTGTGTCCCATCTCTGGAAAATCCTGTCTCTGTCCACCTTGTCTATGCCTCTCGGTATTTTATATGTCGTTATCATATTCCCCCAATCTCTCCTGTCTTCCAGTGTGGTCAGGTCGATTTCCATTAACCTCTCCTCGTAGGACATGCCCCTTGGCTCCGGGACTAGTCTAGTTGCAAACCCTCGCACTTTCTCTAGTCTCCTTACTTGCCTGGCTAGGTGTGGGTTCCAAACTGGTGCTGCATATTCCAATATGGGCCTAACGTACACAGTGTACAGGGTCCTGAAAGAGTCCTTATTTAGATGTCGGAATGTTGTTCTTAGGTTTACCAGGCACCAGTATGTTGTGTGTGTGTGTGTGTGTGTGTGTGTGTGTGTGTGTGTGTGTGTGTGTGTGTGTGTGTGTGTGTGTGTGTGTGTGTGTGTTTGTGTGTGTTTGTGTGTGTGTTTGTGTGTGTATGTGTGTGTGTGTGTGTGTGTGTGTGTGTGTGTGTGTGTGTGTGTGTGTGTGTGTGTGTATGTGTGTGTGTGTGTATGTGTGTGTGTGTGTATGTGTGTGTGTGTGTGTGTATGTGTGTGTGTGTGTGTGTGTGTGTGTGTGTGTGTGTCTGTGTGTGTGTGTGTGTGTGTGTATGTGTGTGTGTGTGTGTGTGTGTGTGTGTGTGTGTGTGTATGTGTGTGTGTGTGTATGTGCTTGACTAGGTGTGGGTTCCAAATTGGTGCTGCATACTCCAGTATGGGCCTGACGTAGATGGTGTACAGAGTCTTAAACGAATCCTTACTGAGGTATCGGAACGCTATCCGTAGGTTTGCAAGGCGCCCGTATGCTGCAGCAGTTATCTGATTGATGTGCGCCTCAGGAGATATGCTCGGTGTTATACTCACCCCCAGATCTTTTTCCTTGAGTGAGGTTTGCAGTCTTTGGCCATCTAGACTATATTGTGTCTGCGGTCTTCTTTGCCCTTCCCCAATCTTCATGACTTTGCATTTGGCAGGGATAAATTCAAGGAGCCAGTTGCTGGACCAGGCTTGTAGCCTGTCCAGGTCTCGTCAGGTCTCGTCAGGTCTCGTCAGTACTCAGTGGTCAGTCGTCACGTGAGGTCACAGACCCTGAGCTGCCTTGGGGATTAGTGTGGATGGTTACAAAGCATGGCTTGCTTCTGCAGTGTTTTAAAAATTGAGGTTGGAGAGTTGAAGGAGGAGGTCTTGCTTCTCCAGGAGGAGATTAGGAGGCTGAAGGTCCACCTCAATGGGTCTGGGAGAGAGTGTGAGGTGGCTGGAGTTGTGGGGAATGAGGCTTCTAGCAGCGAGGTGCAGTCTGTCTCTCGCTGTGAGGAGGCTGTAGTTGGGGAGGCAGCAACGGCTACCTGCAGTGAGGTGCAGCCCAGCACCTGCTACAAGTGGCGAGTAGTTCACAGTAATGGAAGGCGCATCAGAGTAAGGAAAGTTAAGAGTGAAGATCTGAAGGTAGGAAATCGCTTCTCTGTTCTTCAGGATGAATGTACTTCAGTGGCCAGTGAAGGTAAGGGTACTACTGCCCCTGCTAATGGAGGTAAGCGCATTCTTGTGGTTGGTGACTCTCAGGTAAGATACATTGACCGTGCTTTTTGTAATAGGAATAAGAAGATGAGAGATAGAGTGTGCTTCCCTGGAGCTGGTGTTGGGGACATTGTCAACAGGCTGGATAATATCATGTCAGGTAATGGGAGCAAGCCCATTAACTGTCTCAGTGCTGGTGGAAATGATATTGGGAAGGGTAGGAGAGAAGAGCTGCTAGATAAGTACAGGTCAGCTATAGATTTCATTAAGTCTAAGGGAGGGATCCCAATCATATGTAGCATCTTGCCTAGAAGGGGAGTAGGAAATGAATGGTTGTCTAGGGCAATTGGTGTAAATTGCTGGCTAGACAGATACTGCAAGGAACTTGCAATCCCATTCATTGACAACTGGAACAACTTTTATGGCAAACATGATATGTATGCAAGGGATGGGGTACATCTCTCTGGGGCTGGGGTGGTAGCACTTGCAGACTCGATTGAGAAGGCCATTGGTGAAATGCCTATGATTTTAAACTGATGGAAGATAGAGGTATGGGTGTGTGTGGGAAACAAGCAGGTTGCAACACTTGGGTTGGAAACAGTAAATGTATAAAAGGCATTCAGCATGAAGTTATAAATAAAGACAATAGATCAGGTCAGCAAACAAAGGGGGACAGCAGAGGGCAGCAAGGGACTAGCTCCCTTAAGGTTTACTATACTAATAGCAGGAGTGTAAGAAATAAGATAGATGAGCTAAGATTAATTGCAAGTGCAGGAGACATAGATATTATTGCTATAACAGAGACCTGGCTCAATCTGAAAGATAGAGAGATGCCCTCTGAATGTCACATACAAGGCTATAAATTATTCCACACTGACAGGGTCAACAGGAAAGGTGGTGGAGTAGCGATGTATGTCAGAGACAATTTAAATTGTTGTGTTAGACAAGATATTAAATTAGAAGCGTCAGCCACTGAATCTGTTTGGTTACAGCTTCTCGAGGGCCGAGAAAAACTAATTTTGGGTGTGATTTACAGGGCCCCAAATCTTGATAGGGAGTGCAGTAAACTTCTATGGGACGAAATTCGTAAGGCATCTACATACGAAAATGTTGTGCTAATGGGAGATTTCAACTATAGACAGATTGACTGGAGCAATTTGACAGGAAATTTAGAGTCAGGTGACTTTCTTGATACGATCCAGGATTGTTTTTTAAAACAGTTTGTGACAGAGCCAACTAGGGGAAATAACCTCCTTGACTTGGTTCTTGCCAGTAGGGAAACACTAATTAATAATCTTGAGGTTAATGATGAGCTTGGGGAAAGTGATCACAAATCACTCAGTTTTAATATATCATGGAATTCCCCTAATAATGGCAATCAAGTCTCCGTCCCTGACTTTCGCTTGGCTGATTTCATAGGACTGAAAAATTACTTAGGTGGGCTGAACTGGAATGACCTGACTAAGGGTCAGGTAGGTGGTGATGGTTGCCGATATGATGCTTTCCAGGGCATAGTTCTAGCTGCTCAGTCAAATTATGTTCCAAATAGGGAAATCAGATCAAACAAAAATGATCCTAAATGGATGAACAATAGATTAAAATATCTGATTGGTCAAAAGAGAGGCATATATAGGCAAATCAAAAGAGGAGAGGGGCAATTGAGAAATCGATATATTCAGTTAAAGAGAGAAATAAAAAAGGGAATTAGAAAAGCAAAAAGAGATTATGAGGTTAAAGTTGCAAGAGAATCGAAGACTAACCCAAAAGGATTCTTTCAGGTATACAGAAGTAAGATCAGGGACAAGATAGGCCCACTCAAAAGTTCCTCGGGTCAGCTCACTGACAGTGATAAGGAAATGTGTAGAATTTTTAACACATACTTCCTCTCAGTTTTTACACAGGAGGATACCAGCGATATTCCAGTAATGATAAATTATGTAGAACAGGACGATAATAAACTGTGTACTATTAGGGTCACAAGTGACATGGTCCTTAGGCAAATAGATAAATTAAAACCTAACAAATCCCCAGGCCCTGATGAACTGTATGCAAGGGTTCTAAAGGAATGTAAAGAGGAGCTTAGCACACCTTTGGCTAATCTTTTCAACATATCACTACAAACTGGCATGGTGCCAGATAAGTGGAAAATGGCAAATGTGATACCTATTTTCAAAACAGGTGACAGGTCCTTAGCTTCGAACTATAGACCAATAAGCCTAACCTCCATAGTGGGAAAATTTATGGAATCAATAATTGCCGAGGCAGTTCGTAGCCACCTTGAAAAGCATAAATTAATCAACGAATCTCAGCATGGTTTTACAAAGGGGCGTTCCTGCCTTACGAATTTATTAACTTTTTTCACTAAGGTATTTGAGGAGGTAGATCATGGTAATGAATATGATATTGTGTATATGGACTTCAGTAAGGCTTTTGACAGGGTCCCACATCAGAGACTATTGAGGAAAATTAAAGCACATGGAATAGGAGGAGAAATTTTTTCCTGGATAGAGGCATGGTTGACAAATAGGCAGCAGAGAGTTTGCATAA
>NC_091293.1:8894172-8896672 GCF_038502225.1 Cherax quadricarinatus | reverse complement strand
TTTCCTAGCTCCTTTCGCTTTTTTGTCCTCTCCCTCAGCTACTGTCATTCTGCTTGTGTTCTGTCTCTATCTAGGAGCACCCTCTTGAACTCTTCCGAGTATTTCAACCGTGGTTTCTCTTGGAGGATCCTGTTCCTCACTGTTTCCGTCCTGAGAATCAGCTTGATCGGTCAGTTTCTCCCCTTCGAGTACCCTCTTATTCTCTGAAAATTTACATTCTCGTCCATCACTTCTTCACCTATTTCTGTGATGATTTTCTCAATCTCCTTTCTTTCTTCCAGCCGCCTTTCAGTGTGTGTCCTTTCCTCTCTCTCCTGAAGCCCATGTGTGTGTGTGTGTGTGTGTGTGTGTGTGTGTGTGTGTGTGTGTGTGTGTGTGTGTGTGTGTGTGTGTGTGTGTTTGTGTGAGTGTGTGTGTGTGTGTGTGTGTGTGTGCGTGTATACTCACCTAATTCGCCTAATTGTGGTTGCAGAGGTCGAGACTCAGCTCCTGGCCCCGCCTCTTCACTGATCGCTACTGGGTCCTCTCTCTCTCTCTCTGCTTCCTGAGTTTTTCATACCTCTTCTTAAAACTATGTATGGATCCTGCCTCCACTACTTCAATTGCTAGGCTATTCCACTTGCTGACAACTCTATGACTGAAGAAATACTTCCTAACGTCCCTGTGACTCGTGTGAGTCTTCAGCTTCCAGTTGTGAACCCTAGTCCCTGTGTCCCCTCTCTGGAACATCCTATCTCTGTCCACCCTGTCTATTCCCTGCAGTATCTTGTATGTCGTTATCATGTCTCCCCTGACCCTTCTGTCCTCCAGTGTCGTCAGTCCGATTTCCGTTAACCTTTCCTCGTACGACATTCCCTTGAGCTCTGCGACTAGCCTTGTTGCAAACCTTTGTACTTTCTCTAACTTCCTGACGTCCTTGACCAGGTGTGGGTTCCAGACTGGTGCTGCATACTCCAGTATGGGCCTAACATACACAGTGTACAGTGTCTTGAACGATTCCTTATTAAGGTATCGGAACGCTATCCTCAGGTTTGCCAGGCGCCCGTATGCTGCAGCGGTTATTTGGTTGATGTGTGCCTCCGGTGATGTGCTCGGTGTTATGGTCACCCCAAGGTCTTTCTCCCTGAGTGAGATCTGTAGTCTTTGTCCACCTAGCCTATACTCTGTCTGCGGTCTTCTTTGCCCCTCCCCAATCTTCATGACTTTGCATTTGGCTGGATTGAATTCAAGAAGCCAGTTACTGGACCACATGTCCAGCCTGTCCAGGTCTCTTTGCAGTCCTGCCTCATCCTCGTCCGATTTAATTCTTCTCATCAACTTCACGTCATCTGCGAACAGGGACACTTCAAAGTCTATTCCTTCTATCATGTCGTTCACATATATCAAAAATAACACTGGTCCTAGAACTGACCCCTGTGGGACCCCGCTCGTAACAGGCGCCCACTGTGATACCTCTTCACGTACCATGACTCGTTGCTGCCTCCCTGTCAGGTATTCCCTTATCCATTGCAGTGCCCTCCCTTTTACATGCGCCTGATCCACCAGCTTCTGCACTAATCTCTTGTGGGGAACTGTGTCAAAGGCCTTCCTGCAGTCTAGGAAAACGCAATCTACCCACCCCTCTCTCTCGTGTCTTACTTCTGTTACCTTGTCATAAAACTCCAGGAGGTTTGTGATACAAGATTTGCCTTCCATGAACCCATGCTGGTTTTCATTTATAATCTTGCTCCTTTCCAGGTGTTCGACCACTCTCCTCCTGATAATCTTCTCTATGACTTTGCACACAATACATGTCAGAGACACAGGTCTGTAGTTTAGTTCCTCGTTTCTGTTTCCTTTCTTAAATATGGGGACTACATTAGCTGTCTTCCATTTCTCAGGTAGTTGCCCAGTTTCAAGGGATGTGTTGAAGATTGTGGTTAGAGGCACGCACAGCATCTCTGCTCCTTCTCTAAGGACCAGATGTTGTCCGGTCCCATCACCTTTGAGGTGTCAAGGTCACTTAAGAGCTTCTTCACCTCCTCCTCAGTTGTTCGTATGTCATCCAACACTTGTTGGTATATTCCCTCTTGATGTTCCCTTCTGTGCTGTCTTCCCACAGCCCTTCCTGTCTCTACTGTAAAAACTTCCTTAAATCTCCAGTTCAGCTCCTCACATACCTCCTGATCATTTCTTTTGAGTTCTCCACCTTCTGTCCTTAATCTGATCACCTGGTCTTTGACTGTTGTCTTCCTCCTGATGTGGCTATACAACAGTTTCGGGTCAGTCTTGATTCTCGATGCTATGTCATTTTCATATTGTCGCTGGGCCTCCCTCCTTACCTGTGCGTACTCATTCCTGGCTCTGCGACTGATCTCCCTATTTTCGTGTGTTCTCTGCCTTCTGTAATTTTTCCATTTTCTATTGCACTTTGTTTTTGCCTCCTTACACAGTCGGGTAAACCAGGGGCTCGTTCTGGTCTTCCCGTTGTTACTGTTGCTCTTGGGAATAAACCTTTCCA